>NC_044021.1:16000000-16300000 GCF_900496995.4 Aquila chrysaetos chrysaetos
CGTTATGATAAATGAACTCCGTTTTCTTAGCAAGTCTTTTGAATATATGCAGTTTTCCTGCATATTACTTTAAAATGTATCACCTGAACTTTGAAATCTTAGTAACTGTGTTTTTTCTCTGCACAATTATTGTTTGATGACTTTGCATTTCTGTAATATTCAGCTTTAAACTACAGTAAACAGACTGAAGTGATGATAGCAGTAGCTGGTCATTTGTGGTAGAGAACCATGTCAACATAGTTGAATGTAGTTTGACCTCAATGATTTCCACTCCCTGCCCCCCCCCCCCCCACCCCTCCAATATAATTACAAAAAAAATTGATCTTGATGTTTTCAGGAGGGATTTCTAGACAAAAGGGAGTCAGCCTAGGTATCTGGGTTTTAACATTGATGATCTGGACCGGTAAGCAGTGATGTGTATTCCATCTGTGTCAGAACTGCTTGAGGGAGAACCTATATATGTTTTCATCACTGGAGTCCATATTGGTTTTGTTTCAGTAGTTAAGTCCCCCGTCTCAAGTTCAAGGTATACTGCTGATATGGAAAGGTTTGGAGTCACTTTCTGTGGCTTTCCACTAATTTCTGAAATGAGGCAGCACTCAAGTCACAGAATGGATCGGTAAAGAACAGTTAGATTTTAATGCAAAAAAAATCCAAATGAATGTGGCAGCTGAGGACCATGTGTGTTTCTCATCCTACTTCATTTCTTACAATTCATTTTCTATTCCAACTCAAACCCGTAGAGAAGCATGCCTAGTGGATATAAAATAGATGGTCTTTTGGAAGAAGGTTGAAAGTATAGACCCCAATGCTATGACTGATAACAGGTGTGTCCTTTCCATTTTAAATCACAGTACAAATGGCTCAGTATCTAATGCAAGGCATATATAGCGAATTATTTCCTTGAATCAAGGCTGACATACGTAGCTAATAACACTGAGACATTCTAACATTCGTTTATTTAATAATGTAGAAATAAAAGTGTTTTAAGAGAGTAATAAAACAATATGGTCGAAGTGTAGGTGTTAACCAAAATGCTTTGTGAATGAGCATTTTTAACAGTTTTATGGTGAAACTTGCTCATTTGCCTCATTTGAGGCAAATGAGCCCTTCAGATTGAGGCAAATTTGAAAGAGAGTGTCTGTCAGTTCTAAATTTCCCTCACTGCTGTTGCACATCTTTATGTTTAAAGCGTTCTCCTTTACTGCTGATCATCTACTTGCTGCTTTTTTAAGCAGCTGGGCTCAGTCCTACTGTCAGTTAAACTAGTACAGCTACATGAAGCATCTGACCCATAGGTCAGTGTTCTGTCTTTTGTTCTCGTAAAGGACTGAGGTACTGATATTATCATCTGCAGAAGAATTGCAGTGTGGTGGAGAGAGGATGGCATGCTAATGTGGAGATCTTTGAATAAAACTTGTGTCTTTTTGAAAAGGAGAGGTGAAAATAATAAAAAAAATAAATTGATGACTACTAAATATTTTAGAACTTCATGCTGCTTGGAAATTCACATTAAGGAAGGTCTTCTAGAGAAGAGGTAAGTAGAGGGAAATGCACATGAACCTTCAGTTCTATAGGTCCTTAAAATATATGTTTTTCTCCTCCTTGTTCTTGTTTTTAATATGAAATAGCAAAGTTCAACCATTACTGATGTGAAAGTAGGAAGGAGCATTATATTATCTAGATTGACACTGTGAGTAGGACAGTCAGATGGATTTAATCTATTCTTTCTAATAACTTCTGGCTAGGGCAGGGCATATCTTTCAGAGAGATGTTCAGTCTCAGTGTAAATACTTCAGTTAATGGAAATTACATCACACATGTTCCCAGGCAATTTCAGAGAGAGATTAGATAGTAGTGTTCCTCAATCAACTAGAGAAAAGCATAAACAAGTAACAGCTTGTAATCAAATACATATATATAATTTGTATGTGTGCGTGCACATGTATGCGCATATATGTAAATGGCACTGACATGAACGATTATCCACTGCAGCAAATTTGTTACCAGCACCTGGATCGGATCTGTCCCAAGTCAAGGCCTGTTGATAGACTGGGGAACAATTCTATTTCAACCCTGTTCCCTACCCCAACTTTACCCAAACTAGTGGTTTTTTTTCTTTCCAGATGTGTCCCTTTCCACAGTATGTGTGGCTTGGGCTTTTCTCACCTTTTCTTCTTTCCTTACAGATGTTGAAAGGGATCAGAGTGCTCTCATATATTCAAACCAAGATTACAAACCATACATGCTTCATTTGCAAGAAATTAATCTGCAAGAATTTAATTGTGCTTCCTATTGTCAGAGCTTGCTCTTTAATTCATGTGTGGTAAAGCTAATTAAATGATATGCTGATAGTTTCAAACCATAATTTATTTTTCTATGTATTTGAAACAAAGTCTTTATGTTGGTGGTTGCAGTTGCCAGCCACTTTTGTTCTTCTGGGCTTGGAAAATTACAAATTCATATTTATAAGCTTCTTCCTTAAGGAAAGTATGCTTATAAAATGAAAGCTCAGTTTCTGCTCTTATCCTCCCATTCCAGAAGCTGGAGACATTAAGTAAGATGCCAAGTGATATGAGATGCTCTATAAAAATGTGATAATGAAAGTACAGGCATGGATGGAGACCTCTGCTTTATTTTTTGACTTTGTTTTCTGAATTGGGAGGAGAGCCTTTAGAGCAGAGCAATTTTTCTATCTGTGCGTCACTAAAATAGTCTCAAAAACCAGGAAGAGACAAACTTACTTTTACATGCAGCGGGTTTTAGCGGTGACAAGAAAAAATACCTCCAATGAAGAAAATGTGCTTCCCCCTCCTCCCCCCCCAAATATCACAAAAAAGTACTTCTCCTTCCCCAAGTGTAAGCAAACAAATCAACAACAAAAATTCAGCTGATTCTTTCTTTTCTTTTTTTAATCTCTACAATTATTCCATTTCATGCCAGTGTGTTATCATTCTTTGTTCCTTCTAAAACTTTACAGACTCTTTGAAGTAATCAGTATGAGTTTAGGGGTCACATGCATAGCTACTTAAACCTGTGAATTATGATGGAAGACACTTCTATTAAAGTTTATGGTGTGTAGATAAAGGCTTGTAAGATTTTCAATTAACCTGAAGGAGTAAAGCATTACAGCTATTGTTCCTGCTTTGTGACACGTGAAGAAATAGTAACCTGCTCGTTAGATATGGGTAGTATTTAAGCAGGAAAATCATTCTGTTTTCTTAATACTTTGGGAATGAAATTACTAGTTACCTGTGGGGTTTTGATAGACTCCTAAATAAAGGGAGAAACAATAATTAACCAGGACCTGCATGAAGGCTACTGCAATAAATAGAGGTAAGTATCATGACTCTGGAAAACAGATGTACCAAAATAATACTTATTCTGGTTGATGGTGCATGCAATATGCATTACAGGTTAATCTGAGGCCAAAAAACCCAGAAGGATTAAATCTCTGGGTACTATGGGATGACGGGGCAAGAACAGTCTTGTGGTTTTGTTCTGGTATTTAATTTTCTATTTTTTTTCCTTGAAGTTTGTTCAATGTATTGTGTGTGAGAGAAGCTTCTCCAGGGGGAGATTCAGAGCAGGTGCCTCAAGTAAAAAAAAAAAAATCTTCTGTGTAGTTGATAGAAGGAAAACTTTGGTTCTTCAGGATGCTGAGTGTTCTGCTCTGATCTGCTGAAGCAGTTAAGGAGATGTTTAGTTTAAAATATTACAAAGATGTTGAAAAGTATAAATGCTTTGCTGGGTTGGTGTCAGATCACACAGCAACTTACAGGTGGGGAACTAGAGTCTAGAGGAAGATTAGAGGAGTGGGAATTATTTATTTTAAATAAATAATGAAAGGCTGTGGCCAGAGAAGGTAAGATCTTTATAAAGAGTAGAAGGATATTGTTATATAGCAGAGTGTGCTGACATATGCCTATGGCTGTGTATGAGTTTGTTGCATTGAGAGGGAGGAAAATAGAATATGAGGCATAACTCAATCAGATTAAAAGGTTGAAAAGAAATAATGACACAAGAGAACAGTGTAAAACTGAATAGAATTTTTTTGAATATTAGTAATGCTCTAGGGGAAAAGAATACAAAAAAAACCCCACAGAGTTAAATAGGGCATTGAAAATGTGTAATAAATATATAGGGAAGATGGAGTGGGTTAGAAAGTAAATAAACCAGAAAATGTTTTATATTCTGCAGGAATTCTGTGAGGAGTAAGTGAAGACTTTCTCACCTTTTCAAATGGTGTTGTCTCTGTCCCTTCCTATTCACACCTCACTGTGCTCTCTGCTAACCCCCTCTAGATGGTGTTGGGGAATACCAGCATGTTGAGTTTCTCCTGACTGTGAGTTAGGATAGATATGTGATGTGGTTTTGGTTTTTTGTGGGGGATTTTTGGTGGGGTTTTTTTTGTTGTTTTTTTGGGTTTTTTTTGTAGATGTGAAGTTATTTTTGACAAAGTGTTGGCATAATTGTAGGTGGTGTTAGAGCCAGTGTAGATTTAAACACTTAGATGAGGAAATCAAATACAGTCATGAAGAAAATGTCTGTTATCCTTTACTTTAAATATTGCATGGATACTGTAGGCTGTTATTTCATAGGGAGTTATGAGCATACAACAGAGTATTTCTAGGGAACCCATCTCTGGTGGGGATTATGTAAGTTTTGACTTGGCTTTTCTTTGGATTGCATGCCTGTGTTTCTCAACAGCAGAACACTTTCAGAGCTCTGTAGTTTCCTTTTCTCAGCACAACCGAGAGCCGCTACCTCTGCTCTCTGGTAAAGTGGAATGAACGCAGTCCTTAAAGAAATTACAACATTCTCTTGTGTGATCTGCAAATAGTTGCAGCTTCTATGTTGTTAGGAAAAACTAAACAACCTATCACCCCTGACATACCTGCTAGCAGAAGTGGAGTGTCACTGCAAGAGTATTTTTGGCTTGTCATACGTAAGAATGGAAGTCAGTGTGTTACTGTTTCTTTGCAGTTGGGTTTTTTTTTTTTTCCTTTTCCCTGTTTTCTTTGAAAACAAAAATCTTAAATTACTTTTAAAATTACTGAAAGAACAGAAGTTGAGTAGTCATCCTTCCTTCTTGAAAATCCCCAAATATTTTAAAACATTCTGCAGGACACAAAACGTATGGTGTTATCTCTTTAATCATTTTTGTGTGGTGGGGACATGCTGCTTTGCTTTCTGTGGAGTACGTTAAATGTGCTGTTGTTGCACAGGCTTAATGTTAACCATGCATTAGAGGAAATAGTGGCAACCAAAAGAGATTGAAACCTGATTATTGCACCATCATTCCCATATTTTCATAGGACAGTGCAGTGATGCTGCAATCCCTTTATCATCTTTGTGGCCCCTCCCTGGGCTTCACTGAGAAGCCCAGAGCTGGGCACAGCACTCCAGGTGTGGCCTTACTAGTACTGAGCAGAGGGGAAGGGTCACCTCCCTTGACCTGCTGGCAGTGGTCTTCCTAATGCAGCCCAGGATGCTGTTGGCCTTTTGCCGCACGTGACTGGCTCATGGTCAACTTGTTATACATCTGGACCGTCAGGTCCTTTTCTGCAAAACTGCTTTCCTGCTGGTCAGGCCCCAGCATATACCAGTGCATAGGTCTGTTCCTACCCAGGAGCAGGATTGTGCTCTTCTCTTTGTTGAATCTGATGAGGTTCCTGTCAGCCTGTTATTCCAGTCTGTTGTGGTACCTCTGAATGGCAGCGTGTTCATTTGGTTTATCAACTACTCTTCCCAGTTTTGTATCATCTGTGAATTTGCTGAGGATACACTCTATCCCACTGTCTAGGTCATGAGTGGAGTTGTTAAACAGTATCGGACCCCGTGTTGACCCCTGGGGCATGCTGCTGATGACCAGCCTCCAGCTGGACATTTTGGAGCTGATAACAATATTTTGAGCCTGACAGTTAAGCCAGTTTTCAAGTCCACCTCACTGTCCACTTATGTAGTCTGTACTTCATCAGTTTGTTTATGAAGATGTTATGGGAGACAGTGTCAAAAGCCTTACTAAAGTCGAGATGAACACATCCACTGCTCTCCTCTCATCTGCCAAGCCAATAATCTCTTCATAGAAGGCTAACAAGGGGATCAGACATGATTTCCCCTTCATAAATCCATGCTGATGGCTTCCAATCACCTTTAAATGTTTTGGAAGGGTTAGTTGCTCCACCACCCTCCCAGGGATTGAGGTGAGGCTGACTGGCCTGTAGTTTCTCAGCCTTCTTGAGGATAGGACTGACATGTTTTCTCCCATCTCTGTTTTCAGCCAAACTTATCTAGAGAAGACCTTTAGATTGCAGTTGCCTTTTCTGAATGTAACTTGCTCGTTATTTTTGTAAAGACACTTTTAATTTAGACACTGCAAATAAAATAATACTGTTCACTGAATTTAACTTTACTACATGTTGATCAAATCTTCATTTTATAGTTGGAAACAGCCTAAATTTGTACCGAATATAAATAAGGTTGTATGCTAAAAGTAGTGTAATATATCTTGTTTATTTTTTTTCCCTCCCTTCCACTTCATTAGCTGGAACCAGCCCAGGTTAATTGAGAGTGGGAACTCTATTCCAGACTACCATCTTTAGAGAATAATCAGTTTTCCCAAGAGCATCACGAGGAGATTGTTAGGGAAAGCACTTGTACAGGCCTTTGATGCCCATGAGAAATCATTTATGTGAGCTAGCAGCTCCCTACTACCCATCAGTATGAAACTTTGCAACATTCATTCTGGTCATGGACGGGGAAGCTTGCAGATTGGTGGGAGCAAACTAGGACATCAGTCAAGCTGAATTGATTTAAATCATAATTAAAAATGGATCCTTTAAAGCAGTAGGGAAACTTTTGTGCATTTTGTTTTCCTTGAAAATACTTAGTTCTCACTGTCTGGCAAAAAGTGAAAGAAGTTATTTGGTAAATAGTATTAATCCTTTATGCTAAACTAAGCATTGCTTTTGCACAACCTAACACAAATATAGCTAGTTTCTTAATATTTACAGATTCTTATTTTATAAAATGATTGATACATTTCCTGCTTACCAGCTAATGATTACTTTTGATTTGGGACGCGTACAGTTGGATTTGGATGGAAATTTGAGTTCAGTTAAAAATATAGAAACCTAACATTATATGCTTTTCCCCCAAAACATATCCCACATTTAAAACCAGTGGAATAGATTAAACAAAGGCAGTATCTGTATTGAATGAAGCAGATTGTTTCTGTATATCATGGTCTTCTAGTTTTTATAATTAATGGATATCATCTTGAGAAGGAAAGGTGCAGGTGGTTTTGGTCTGACAATCCCGTTATGATTTTCTTCTGGAAAAGTTATGTATGGAATATAGTGACATATAAGTTTTGAAGTGGCAAAGAGATGTTTATATTATCTTCCACGGTTTTTTTAGAGAGTTATTCTGATCTATGGTTTATTACAATAATTAAGTATTCCCAGATGTTAACAGGTGCTTGTTTTACTATGCAGAAAGTTACTGTCCCCCAGCTTTGTTCTTTGTACAACTTTGCTTTGTTGATGGATTTAAGAATTTAGTGCATAAAATTTTTTTTAGATCTTACTCATTTTGACAGAAGAAAAAATACAAAGAAACTTTCCATGAAACATCTGTTTCTTGGTTTTGCTCCTTTCTATTTGGTTGTGGGTTGTATGAGATGAGGACTGCATATGTATGTGCAGAGCTTAGAATATAGGTCAAGCTTTAACCCAGGCATTGACCCAGGCTTCCTCCATTCCAATAATAGTAATAATTTGCTCTAAGTGAATGAAGGAACATAAATTTCTTAACATGCCTCAGACAAATTTTTATTTAAATTCTGCCTTGTCTGCTGTTCTCAATTAAGGAGACACTTTTATATTATTTGTGTCTGTATGCCTGGGCCAGCAGGTCTCTCCTTTCAGGTCTGAGGGGCTCATCCCCCAGCCTGCCTGGACACATGGCAGGAAAAATAGGCTGCAGGATCATCTCTTCCCATTACATCAGGTGAAAACACAGGCTACCTCAGACTTCAAACCATCTGAAATGCAGACCAGTGCAGTAGATCTGTTTCCTGGGATGCATTGCATGCAGTCATACCCTGCAATGATCCAGCTGTCAAGAGGAATCGGTAATGACTGAAGCAAATGGTTGCTAGGACTGTTGCAACATGATTGCCTTCAGTGCTGTTTTACTGCCTTATTCCGATGATGAACCAGGCCTAGGATGCATAGGGGCAAATAAAGAATAATGGCATAAAGTATAAATGTATGACTCCATAAATCTACCTCAGAATGTGCAGTGTCTGAAAGGTTAATATGTAATAGTTAATATAAGTGCTGACAGCTCACATACTAAAGCAGCTTCTAAGAGATAGCTGCAAACTTACTTATGTTGCTAACCGAAAAAGTCTGATTTCTGTATTTTGGTGAATTTAAAATGCAAGCAAAATTAGGGTATTTGAAGAGGCAAAATTTGTGGCATTTGGGTTTTGCTATGGGAGCCCTGTAACCTTTAAATCAATTTAATAGCAGTATGCAATAGCATTTGCTAAAACAGCATGTATATTACATGCTTATGTTTAGGGAGTCTGGTTCATCAAGGATACCTTAAATTATAGGGTTTGCCAGCTCCCCCCCCCCAATGGTAGTGGTGCCTACAGCATCTTCCAGCTCTGGACAAAGCTGTAACATACATGCAGGTGGAAGTTTTTTGTTACCTTGACAGTGTTTATCATCTGCTTTGAAATAGCTTTTCAAGTTTTGAAAATACATTTCTCAAATGGGTACTCTGAACATTTCAACTTCAATGTTAAAAGAAAAAAATATTTTGCACCTTTGTTACTTAGTGCATTTACTCAGAATTGAATGACACAGCCAGTGAGTTGTTAGGTGCTAGAAGGGGGAAGATGATTCTGCATTAACTAAGCTTTCCACTTCTGTCTGAAGGCACTTCCTTTACCCAAACCTTTGAAGTCTATAATTTTTTGAATTTGCGATTTTTGTCAAAGGATTTTTTTTGTCAGGAAGAAGAAGAAGAAATCATTCCCAAAACCAGTAAGATCATCATCTTTTCAAGATTACTTCTGAATGACTCCGTGTGTGTTTGTGTAGGGACATATCAGTCGGCATTCATGCCTGCGTGCATTTGAATGATGGAGAGCCTGAGGGGAATGAGGACTTGCTTTGGGAAACGATTCTTAGAAATTTCTGGACACATGGCTTACAACTTTTTGTAGGAACTCTTTATTTTGCTTCCTCTACAAGCAGAAAGCCTTTGGCTTTGAGTGCTTTTATTAAGCCATTAACAGATACGCTTTAAAACAGATACATCTTGTACAGATGTATTCAATGCTGATGATACTGGTATGGCCAAATCTGACATGCAGGAATAACTGGTTAAATGAACTGATTAAATGAACAGTTGCCATTCAGACAGTTCTAAACTCTGCTCTGGCAGTTTTCAACAAGTGCATGAGAAAGGAAATGAACATTTTTATTGAACAAGTAGCTATTCAGCTTTTAATGTAAATTGTTATTATACTGCAATACTACTGCTGCTTCATCAGTAGGTCTTTTGGGGGCCGGGTCTCTTCAGTCTCAGTAGTGCTGCTAAAGGCAATGTGGCTGCTCTGCGCGTTCATTTACACAAAGGAGAAGATGCAAGAGGAGGAGAAGGCATGTGTGACTTTCGTCAAATGAAGGCTGATCACTTTCCCTTCTTTCCTTCCAAATTCTTGTCCTTATTGTACTGAAATTTACTTTAAGAATTGGCAAAAGAAGGATTTTCATAAAACTTTGAACTATTGAATCATTATGCAATTTTTACAGGAATTCAGCAGAGGTCCAAAAAAAAAAAAAAAAAAAAATCTGTACATCACTTAAGGCAAAAAATTGTGGCAAGATGATTTCCTCTTTCAAAAGAGAAGACCCCTGTGCAACATTAGATTCATTCCACAAAGTGGCAAGTTTCATCTGGGAGTATCCATTGCTCCATAGACTCCACCTTTAAAAGGGGAAATGCTTTAGGAGATCTGCTAAAAGTCTTCTTCACTTTAGATTGTTGTAGTCAAGGACTGGTATCTGCAGATGAAAACAGGTTTTTTCCCATTTTTCACAAAACCTATTTTAGGTACTTCAAGCATGGACAATTATTTTGCAAGTTGGTATCATCCTAATGTACAGAGAAAATTAAGGGTTTCAGATATATTTAAACTTGTGAGAAAATCTATTTTAGGTTAAAATCAGTGGATTGTTCCACCCCCATCACCCTTTGCTATTGACATGAAACTCTTGCTTTGGAGCCAAATCATATGGTTTAAGTTGTTGTGCAACATGGCATTTGAGGATGTGAATGACCGTTAATTTTCTCTGGGTTACGCACATGCTTACAGCTCCAGAAAAGGATTCAGTGATGTGTGGTGGCTCAGACAGTGCTTGGCTAGCTTCAAGTTTGTGCTTATGCTCAAATTTCAGTGGAATCAAGCATGAGTCTAATCCGAAGTCCAGTAATTAAAATACAGTTGAAAGACTGAGATGGTAAGACTTTGGGGCAAGTCTTAAGTTCTTTGGGGTTTCAGTAAGTTTGCAGATTGTAATGCTAAAGCCTCATTTTTCTCAAGTACATAATTAGCTTTATTTTTACCCTGTGTTGCTACCCTCTGCAAGCCCAGATAAGGGTCTTGTGCATTGAGATGCTAAGCAGAGCTGAGTGAGTTTATGATTTGAATGGGAAGAGTGAAAAATCAAGCAGGGTCTAAGCTGATGCCAAGACAGGCTTGGTAGGGGAGGAGGGGAGTGGTTGATTATCGAAGGGAAATTCAGGGAGATTCGAGACCCCATATGACCTATGAACAAATGCCCCAGCATTATGTATGTGGGGCAGTGCAGCGTTAAATTTTAATGCAAATATCCCGAAGTGTCTGTGTGCTTTTATTAACTGTATAATCAATGGAAATAAGACATTTAAGATTTTAGTCAGCAGAACAGTGATGGCTTATGTCATAAGGTATAAAAGTTTTACCATCACTTCTATACGGTAGTTTGTATTAGTATGATAACTGTTGTTGCTTGCAAGTCACAAGTGGTAATCTTAAGATCATGTCAGTAAAATTTTTATGCTATACACTCACCATTGTGTTTGATATACAGTACACCAAAAATGTTTTACAGAAAAGAAGTTTATTTACTAATAGCTTAGAAGGTTTTACATTTTTATTGTAGCTAGCTTTCATTTCCCTCATCTGTAAATCTACTCTTTAGTTATTTCATTGCTGTATATAGTCGAGAAAGGAAGATATTTTAATACATGTATAAGAAGCCTGTAAGAATCACTTGTAGTAAAATTCAGTATCTAAACAAAGTGCTCCTAAGATTTAGTACCTTGAAACTTTATAGGAAATAAAAACATGTGCTTCGTAGCAGATGAAAGGTGATAATCCACCTTTTCCCATATGAAAAATAGGAGATTTTTCAAACAGGTTCGTGATTTATAATGTAATGTTACGCGTCCTGCTCCAAAAGTCAGAATAATTCTGGAAGAAGAAAGCCTTAATTTTTGTGGTCTTTTTGGGTGGGGGGAAGTGAGGAGTGGCTCTCTAGTCAGGATATTTACGTAGTGGGATTAATTTATTTATATCTGTGTGGGATGGACTTTATTTGAAGTAATTTGAACATCTAAGAAGATTTGGAATACGATAGGTTTAATTGGTTTCCAAGAGTCATAGCCTACATAAGCTGTAGAACAAAGATGTTCCAGAAAGGTGGATGAATAGGACTTTCAGAAACTTGCATAACACAAAACATGTAGGAGGCCTCACCTGAAATTACCTAATGGAGAAGTCACACATTCACTTCAGATCTGTATTTGGGTGGGAAATTAGTTTAAAAATATCAAGAGCATTGTCAGTTCTTGTATTTTCTCTGCCTCTCAGCTTTAAAATAGGTTTCTTGTATTACTTATTTGGTGTAATTTAAGCCAGCTGAGCATTAGTAAAGTTTAAAAATTAAAAACCGAGTATAAGGGTTACTCAGAGCAGGATTAAGCATGGTCTGGAACATACTCCTCTGACCTAAATACCCCCTAATTCCTGTTCAGTGTTTCCTTTTGACGGACTAGATGTTGCATACCTGTAAGTAACCACTTTGCTGGGGCACAGAAGTGGAAATGGGGCCTGATGAGATGGCACCTCAGGACTACAAAACTGGCATGAGATCTGTAAGGGCAGGGAGAAACACAGATGTGATTTTTACTTGTTACATTAGGCGGAGAGCTTCATTGGACTGTCAGATTTCCGGAGACAGTAGATCTCTGTCATGCTCATGCTGTGGTTAGCATGCTGTGCTCAATGTGCTGTCCGTTATTTAACAAAAAATTGTATCTAATTTTTCTACACAGGGTATCCACAGTCTTTTCTGGTGTGCTATCTTGTGGGACTGGATGACACCTTGGTGCTAATGTGTTTGAATTGACTATCAGTGATTTCTATGTTCTGCTTTTTTTTTTTTTTTTTTTTTTTTTTTTTTTTTTTTTTTAAATCCCAAGCTGGGGCTCTGTCCTGAAAAAGCATGAAATCCACAGTTGTGTTCAGGGCTACTCAAAAAACATACCCCCTGGAGACCTGTGCTTGAGTCTTATGCTTGCTAGAAGCAGAGCAACACAGGATGCATTTATTCTGACTGGAGTAGACTTGCCACTGAGAACAATGACTTCAAATGAAAGCTTTTTTGGAGAGGGAGGACATTTTTTTTGTTTGTGTGCTTGTTTTATTGCACTTCTTGCCTGAGCATATTGGGAACCTGCCTGACGGAGATGGATGTGTTAGAACCTCAGAATGGTGGGATGTTATAAGAAACAAGAATATGACCTAAGGAATTTGCTTTAGCAGTCAAGAAGCAATCTGCTTGCCAAGTGACTGCTTTTCTATCATTTGTACATGCAATTTAAAAAGAGACTATTCTACTTAATAGAACTGATAGAGGGGAGCAGAGAAAGGGATTGTTGCCTGTTCTGAAAGTGTTTGCGGTGGATACCCTTTGTCTTATATTTGTGTTTCTGATGGAAAGATCAATGGGAAGTCTACCAGGAGAAGGGATAAAAACATGTTGGAAGGCGTATCGGAAATGCTTTTGTTGGGGTGTTGACTGCATTTTTAGTTTCCGCTTGCCTGGCTTCATTCAAGGAAGGGTTATGTGTGCTAATATATATCTGTATTTCATCATCAGGTCTGTCTTGGAGCTCTCTGTCCTGCAAAATGTATTAAATAACTGTGTGGTATTTAGCATGATGGGCATTTTGAATTTTCTTCTGTATTTGGTTTGTTTATTGGAGGAAAAAAAAAAGTGATTTCAAGCTGCTTTATAAGAGGGCCAGGCTGTTTCTTTTCACAATTAAGCTTAGTTTTCCTACTGTCATGTTCTTTCTGTAATTACTGAGTAGTGCAATGCTCTAGGATGCTCTTTGTTGACAGCTGTCAAGATACCTGTTGACAGCTGATAGGTATGTCAGACTCATTCAAACAGCCTCTAAATGTTACTGCCCTCCACCTTTTTTTGTGACAGCATGGGTCTACTTGAAACAGCCTTTTTCAGGGAAACAAATATGATATCCTATTCTTTATCTTGCCTTGACTCTCTCCACCCTTATCGCTGAGTTGCTAAATTAGTAATTTTACTCCTAATGTAGTAGATTCTGTGATTATATAGAATTGCACCCTGAAACATCCTCTTCACTGGGAGGAGCACTCTATGGTGTGCAACGCAGTGAGAAGCATTCCACTTTCAGAATTGCATCTTTAGGTTTTTCAGTTGTCCTGCTTAAAATTTGTCTTCAGATTACTTACTTTGTATGTCTCTGAAACACATAAAAACATTAAATACATGGGCATATACTATATATCTGACATGTTGCATGACTTTTTCAATGGTTATGAGCATGTTTCAATAGGAAGTAGCTGTTACTCAAGTGACATATCATTAAAAAAAAAAGTTTTTGCTAGATACCACAGGATAGATAGAGGAAAAACAACTACATTTTTTTCTCTGCTTTTGACAGTGTTCGCCTGTATTACCTTCTTTTGCCATGAAATAAAACAGTATTGACAGTGAAGCATCATTTCTGAATCTCTGGGGTGTGCACATGAGACCTAGTTAATTAGGAGACACAGTTGTTCATATTTTATAGTGATGGACAAAGGTGAAATCTTTGTGAACTAAGTTTAAATGCATTCCTTGCACTTCTGTTTGAATCTGCTTAGGGGTGTTGGAGTAACAAATCACAGATTAAAAACTGGTTGCTCTAAGAAAGGAGAAATACTTTATTTTTAAGTTCTTCAAGCAGTAAAGTCACAGGCATCATGCAGATTCGTATGGTACTTAATGCTTAATCTCACTGTTGTCAAGAGTTGCAGCCAAGATGAAATGTAAGTAAAGAAAAAAATGTTGGGATGTGACTTTGGGAAGGTCATTGTATGTTTCAGTGATATCAGCTGAAATACTGATTCTTGAATATTGTATTCAATTTCAGTCCCCTTATTCTCTAAAAAGAGAGACAAAGAGAAAGCAGTAGAAGTTATTCAAGAATGTAAGTGATGAAAATGACGACTTCTGTACGAAGGAATACTAAAAAAAAATATTTTTTTTAAAAGTTGCAATATGTGCGGCTGTAGTTTGGAGAGTGGAGTAAAAGTAGTGTTTGTCAGCTCAATATGATTTCCACAGATGTTTCTGGTGGTTTTCCATTAATTTCAGTGGGAGTTGGTGTCTAGACCACCTTGAAATGTTAAATACGAGTAGGATGAAATTATGAATGGAAAAGTCTAATCCAAATGGATTTTTCTGCCTATCCTATGCCATGGAACAAGATGAAGGGACTAATTGAAACACAACCATAATACATTTTAAGAAAATCAGATACCATTGTTGCAGCATACAATTAGCAGGAGGTGTCTGAATGACCACTGCAGTTTGTCTACTGTCGTATTTCCTTCTATACAAAAAAATGCTGAGAAATTTTGTTGTATAGGAAAGGAACATTGTTGTATTGTGTTTTGTTTACTGATAGTACACAGCTAACTGTGGCTATCAGTGAGCACTCAAACTTTCTTTTTTAAAATTGCTGTGAATATTTGTACTCTTGCCAGTTAATCTGAGAGTAGGAATGCCAGTGAGGGGCATAAAATATGGAAAATAATGCTGTGTTTTATATAGCACCTGCCATACTCTAGAATGTTAAAGCACTTACTAAATAGATGCTGAGATGGATAAAATATGACAGTGCCTATAAGCAAATACATCACCTGCGAAGCTTTCAGCAATGTAACTGGCATACGGCCATAAGCACCATTAAACCTGCTACTGAAGGAAAGACTTAGATAGACCTCTAAGGGATAACCCCTATGATGTGTTTCATTAAAAAAAAAATGTAATAATGATCATAGAAATTATAACATAAAACAAAATAAAACTGGAAAGACCTTGAGATACTGACTAGTCTGTTCTTTGAGCCCCAAAGCAGGCTGAATTTTATGCCTGTTTTTTTAGCACAGCTGTTTAGAAATCTGCATGAAATAATAAAACCGCACAAGCCCTCTCTTACAATATGTCACTCTATTTGTAGAAAGACTTCTCCTAATAGCTGATAGAAATTTTTCTAGCTTTGGTTTCAGTAGGTACCTTGCTGCTTGTCCTAGCCAGGGTACAGTGGAGTCAAGGGTGTGCAACTTTCTTTCAGATCTGATTATGAAAACGCCTTTAAATTTTTTCCTCTCTAGTCTAAATAGTCATAGTATATTCAGTCTTTCTACATAGTTCCTCATTTGAGACTTGTGGTAATTTTTTTTACTATCTTTGGACTCTTTCAAATTGTTTCACATATTTTACAAATGTTATGCCAAAAATTTGAGTCTTTTATTTCTTCCTGCTAAACAGAAGGATGGGAGTGCTTACTATTTTATGGAGTATGTACTCCTGTTTATATTCCTGTATGATGGTTTCTTTTTTTTAAAAATCACATTTTGAACTTATATTCAGCTTGCAGTCTATTATACCCCCTGATCCTCTTCTGAAGAAGTTGCCATCTAGCTGCTTACTTGCTGTGCTGTAGGTATCCAGCTGACTATCTGCCGAAGTACGGAAACTTGCTCTTGCCCCTGCTGAATCGTTCTGTTATTTTTCTGACCACTCCTTTAGTTTGACAGAATAATCTTGAGTTCCAGCCCTGTTATCCAGCATACCTGCAGTATCAGCATTTGATGATCAGCAGATTTCAGTGTGTCCTCTGTTCAGTTATGTAGGTTGCTGATGAAAACAGTCCCTGAAACAAGACCAAGTTCAGATTCTTGCAAAAGCCCACTCAGTACCCCTTTTTGGTTTTGATAGTGAGCTGTTACTAATTTTGGGGGGGTCATGTAATAAATAAATTTTGCCTTCATTCACTAGTAATCTCCTGTAGAAAGTACCCACTTACAAAAAAGGATGTGTGAGGCAGTCATCTGCCTTTTCTTTGGTAATACAAGCTAGAAAGCATAAAACGGGAATGAGGAATTTCCTGGTTTCTGGCCTGTGCTATCTTCTCTCCACTGTTTCTCAGTGGAATAGAATAAAAGTTGAAATTTTTAATGATCTGATGGTGCATAAGAAATAGGACTAGTTATTCATATGTGCAAAATAGGACTTTACAGTTGAGAAATGATCTCAGCAGAAAAAGAAAAAAAGGTGGAGGTGCTTATTCGCACATTAGTAATTACATGTTTGTCAATAGTTGGATGGTCAGATCAAGGTATTCTGTGGCTATTTTAGTAGCTTTGATAGTCAGGCCTTTGTTTTCTTAGGTTGGACTCCTGTAATTACTGGATGCTTGTAACAATGCAGGTCACAGTTGCTACAGAAGAGACAAATATGAAAGTATCCTTTCAAATATCAAAGAGTAGTCTTTTGTGTTCCGAACTTACATTTCACCTTCTGTACTGGTGTATACTTCATGTCATTATGGAATATACTTTTATAATTTATTTGACATTTGTATCTATAGAAGGAAATATGTCATGACCTAAATTGTATGTCATGAAGGCATTATGTGACATACTGAAAAATGCATGGAATTCAATGTAATTTTTGTTTTGTGGAGAGTGAGGGCCACACACAGCAGCATCACTATAGCTAGATGTGAAGTCATCAATATTCTTACTGTGGTGTTTTACTGGAGATGTCTTGTTTGCCTGTGGAATTGAAACAAACACTGATTAAGATGAATCCAAGTCTGCTGATAATTACACTAATTGCCCACAAGTTACTAATAATAAAATAATGATTTTTGAGAGAGATGGTAGAATTTAGCATGACAGATTTACTGACTGCACTGAATTTGATGCTTGTGGAACTTAAACTGAGTAAAGGATGGATACCACTAGGATGGAGATTAACATGGTAACTATTTGAACAGTTTGAATGCAGGACATCCATACAGAGATGTAATGTAACTTACACAAAGTATTTTTGAGTGTATCTGGTATGTCAGAAGTCCATGTTCTAAGGTTCTCAATAAACAGGTTTGAGTTCAGGCCTTAAGCTGCAAATTCCTGCTGTGTAAGATACATCTAGTGCAGGATTCAGGCATTGGAACTGTACCTGATTTTATAGTTACCTTTATAAGGCTTACCTGGCAAAGAGTTGGGTGCCACCCTTCTGCAAAGTGGTGAATTTCAGCCCTAAGTGTGAGTATGTATCACCTTTGGGTACACCAGGAAATATCTTTCAACCACTGAAATTTAGCTCTTCTTTTTCTGATGAAACATTTTGGTTTACCCACTCCACATAGTATCAAAATAAACATTAGAGCAGAGAAGTAATTTGAAAGTATAAAAGAGTAAGAGACAGTAAAAGAGCTTTCCCTAGTTTGCTACTTTGTTTTGAGAAGAAGCTGGCTTTAAGACTTAAAGGAAAAAAAGTCGGAGTGCTTTATAGTTATGTTATTTTAAATTCATGTAGTGCTAAAGAAGACTGAATGCCCACAACAGGTCTACACTAGCAATGATAATACAGGAAACTACCTTTCCCCTGCTTCTGTCTTAATTAAATAGCATCAGCCTTGGAAGCAAGAGGTTGTCATTTTTTATTATTTTTTTTATTCTTTCTGTCTGCCTGTACACAGTATTTGATCTTTTCCTGTAATTATGAACAGAGGTGCTGATTGTAATGGTGTATTTTATATGTGATTTTTGCAATAGTCTGTGATTGAAGGCCCCTTCACTGGATGTATTTCTTTTTTAACTGATGTTGTAATGTTAACATCATGCCTTGATTGCTTTCTTTTCCTTTGAGCTGTGTTTCTTGGTAGCTCTGCAGTAGGAAGTAAATGAGAATTGAAAAGACAGACTTCAGTTTCATTCTGCTTAGATCCTGTTCTTCACATCTCTTTCATAAACTTTGCCATGCAGTAAACTCCCTCAACTTTTTTTTTTTTCCAAATAACTTGCCTTAAAAAAAAGTTCATTTTTCGTGGCATTGCTCTTCAGCTTTGAAGAAAATTTAAACATTCCTATCCAGTCTATTGATCCTTATTTAGCAAGACTCCTCTCTGTGGTGTCAAGGAATGAACTACACACTGAAAGCAATCAGCAACTGCTTGAGTCAATCTAATTATTCTACTCTGCCTCCCAGCAGATGACAGAAAGAAGAATTGGAAAAGGAGAGTTTTCAGCCCAGATGCCAATGACGGTATTGAAATGGCAGAAAATTAAATGCTGTAAAGGTCTAGGATAGCGGCTTTAACTTTAAGAGTTCAAAAAACTTCATCCTGAGACTTTTCATCCTTGGCTTAGTTACCTGATGGATTTTATGGAAATATTTACCAACAAAGTTTCATTGTTCTACTGTGTCTAAATAAATGTCAGCAATTGGACATGTAGCTTCTTCTGGTGGGGTGACAGAAAATAATTGTTATTAAAAAAACTCTGAACACCAACACTCCCTTTCCAAACCCCAAACAACAAAAAAAAAATGCCAAATAATTTAGGCTGAATGATAAAGGATCTGGTAATTTCTGGAATGATTTTCAGCTCTTATGTTATTCACTGAAGTAATGTTTTTAGCTTCATGTGAGTAATTTTTTTTTTTTTTTTTTTTTTTTTTAAGCAGTGTGTGGTGTTCAGTCTGGCTTAGCTGAGAACAGACCCCAAAACAGTCTTAGAAATGTTTGGGGTCTCATGTGGTATGAGGTAAGAACAGAGCAGAATCCTGCAACATCATGCAGCTGAGCACACATCTTGGTGTGGTTGGAGGGGGGTGGGGATAGGAACATGTGAACAACTGGAAATGTTTAGTTGTAATTTACAAATATGAAATTACCACATGCAGGTTTATTTTATATCTACAGAAGTTGGATGTTTACAGTTATGCATATAAAACTTTGCAGTTTTGATTACATGTTTCTGAATAAATTGCCAGTTCATGTTTAGGCATTCAGTAGATTTATAGATAAATCAGGTTCATCAGATGTGATGAATATAATTTTGTCTACTCAGCCTCGAAAGTGAAGTCCAATATTAATATTTCAATGTTGCCTAGAAAATGAGGTGGTGTGCCATGCTAGGCCAGATTTTGTTATATCAAATAGCAAGCTGGACAAATTTCCTGCAATTCTTTTGGTTCTTTGAGTATTCATAGAGTAGCACCATGAAAATGGAATTAGTTCTTTTTTTTAAAGACCCAATAAGGTAATAATAACTACAGAGAAAAATAACAAAAAATCAAAATCAATCATTATATTGGTTACATGATAGCCTATACTTGGGAAATTGTAACTTTGAAGTCTAAACCATCATTTTGATTTAATAACTCTGGGCAGTGGTCCCTGGAACTCCAGGAATTTAATATGAAAGGTGCATACTGAAAAAATGTTAGCACACATTACAAATCTGTGGCTGTCCCAGTTTGATGTTGTGGAGATGCTGGTTAGTTTTCCTTTGCTGAGTGAGGTTGCTCTTACCTTTTGTAGCAGCTCATTATAGCACTTGTCCATTGGGTTTTACGCATATAAGGAAGAGGGGTTGTGGCCATGCCTTTTAGCTTAAAGTTAACTCATTGTGACCTTTTCAGGTCCTATGTACTTGATTCTGGCCTCAGCAAATCACCATTTCCTACCTTCTTGCACATTTGAGACCTGCATCTCCCACCCCTCCGTTCAGTTAGGATTTGGTTTCAAAGCATCCTATAATGCTTTTAAATCATACTGTGGATTCACTTTTACTCTGCCATCTGGTCTTGGTAAAGATTATAATTTAAAATTATTTATCACTAATATGTGGTATCTGTCACTACTGACCTCACCCTTCTTTCTGATTACCTACACTGATGGCACCAGGCATGGCATTTTTCATTTCTAGGTGCTGTATCTTCGTATTTCGTATGTCGTCTGCCTGGCTTCAGGGGCTACTACCGTGGTAATAACACATGGTGTAGGAGGCACCCTCTTTGCTGTTCCGTAACATTGATTAGATTTGCTTTCCTTTTCCTTTACTCCGCAGTCATTGTGGGCTTTGTGTGAGCTCTGCTGAGCTCTTGGGCCTCGATTCTGCAAAACTCTTCAGCAAATGCTGACTGCTGTGCCAGGCCAGCACCCAGGTGCTTTGGCAGCAGAACCAAGTCCTAAGGCTGATGGTGTGCTGTTGCTTTTGGCTAGGTTTTCACCATAAATATGATTAGAAGATTCTTGTCTTTATTGCCTGCCTTGGATCTCGGTATGTATTATGTTTATTTCATCTCAGATGGCTCTGTCAGTTCTCACAACTGATACAAGAGAGACAACCCACCATGTAATACTCTTTTTCCTGGTTGGACTGGCACGCTGACGTGATTCACTCGGCTTAATCTGAGGCAAGAGCAGCAGTGGGGTTAGGTATAACATGAAACTTCCCCAAAAGAGGCCCCTGATTTCCTCATCAAAATAAATGCTGTCTTTGGTTCTGGTAAGTGTGGTGATCAGAGATGAAATGCTAGTTCAAAGAAGATGATTTGTGAATGCCATGCTGGTTTGCAGGCCAACCTTGCTGTGGAGCAGATACAGCGGCAATGGTCTGTCCCATGCCGCTTTACACAGTTTGTTACTTTCTTCTTTCATATCCCAGTTTGCCCCAACAATGCTTCATTTATTTACCTTCCCATCTCCCCTAAATATCTTCTGCCTCTCCAGTTGATCTCTCCTGATCATACTAAGTACGTAATTATAATTACAATAACATTAAGGCCTGTGAAGTTTGAGACACAATACAAACAGAGCAATGACTCTCTACTTCTTGCTCAAGAAATGTAGGTTTGAGCCTTAAAAATCTGCACATTCAGAGAGAAGGTTGTTTCAATGGTAATAGCTCAGTATTTCTGAACTGTTCAGCATGATTCCTAACGGGCGATTTTTGGCAAGCTGCTTTTGAAACATTTTGATTCTGTTTACAGTAGCCATTATGCTTGTTAAATTGTTGATAAAATGATATTGCAAACAACAGAAAAATTCTGAACATAGAGAAATATGGCAATATAATCAAAACAATTTGGAAAGAAAAAGTAAGTGAAAGCCAAGATGTTGAAGTACAGCACTCTTGAATTGGGAGCTGCCGCACTAATGGGTATAAATAATGCAATACTTTTCCCATGGGAGTATTGTAGAGCTTAATTGGTTAATGGCTGAAAAGCACTTTGAGATCCTATGTGAAGATATGCTATGTAAGAGCAGAGTGCTGCTTAATGAATGTCCAAATGCTGCTCTATAACACTGTTCTGTATATGTGTCAGTATGTCCAACTGGTGTTAATGGTGATCGAACCCATGAATCACATTGTTGGACCTGTTTAACATTTAGCAAGGTGACTATAGCTATGTTTTGGTAAATCAACATACATAATAATTTGCTTTATTTGCCAGTAAGACCATCTGCTTTTTTAATGAAAGTTTTAGATGACTTATCTTTTTAATATATGATGATGCTTTGCATGCTTTTCAAATTTGCTTACACTAAAAATTAGTAATGTCTTTTTAAAAACTAAGCCTTCAAATTTATTATATAAAGAGTATTATATAACATTATAGTATACCTGGCCCTAAAAGCATACTGATACTAAAATTATATCAAAATTTATGAATAAATATAAAATGTGGGAATAAATGGTAGGAACATGGAGTCTGACTGAATCTTTTCTTAATCTCTTTCTTTTGCAAGTTCATTTTATGGAGAAATAATACACAGAAACTCCTGGAACTGATTTAGTTCTTGGGTTTTTTTTTAGGGAGTATAGATTTTAACATCTGATTTGACACAGTGGTTACAATTTTTTCTTTGTCTGTCTTCATTATGATTTGTGAGGAAACCTCAAGATGAGTGTATTTTTTCATTTTTGTTTATCTGTCCCTTGTGGGATTTTTTCTTTTTCATTTGTTTATGTGAGTTTTCAATAATTAAGTGGCTTCTGTCATGACAGCATGGTAAGCTAGTTTATTTGCAAAGTGTGTCACTAGAAGTAATTTCTTGGAGGAATCGAGACATGAAAATTTGAATTCTAGATCTTAGAGTGGCTCTCCTAGTCCCTTTTAGAAGTTAGTACCTGTTATTACTAATTCTGAGTCTGAATTTTTATCTTTAAATATTCCCATTTGTTCATTTATTGTTTTTCTTCCAAAGCTTATGAGCTTGGACAAGCAAATGAAAGTGTTTTTAAAAAAAAATTTTTTTTTTCTTCCCTGTTTCTCTTTTAACCGCTTGGTTTGTACTGCCCTAGTTTGGTATCTTATTGCTAGCCTCTTTGTGTGGCTGCCAAGGTTTCTTGCATAATTTTCTTGACAAATGGCTCACTCATTAATATTTCAGCCCCGTTCCTACCAACCTCAGAGAAGTGGTATGCCCCAGGCAGGGAAATGTAGTTCCTTCCTTAGGAGCCTTCTAATCTTTTCCTTAAATGCTTTGTCAGAGCTTGTGACAGATAAATGAAGACGGTGCAGTTCAAACTAGAGACGACTTCTTTGTACACACATGATCATACATTTTCTAACTGGGAGGTGTTGGACTGCAGTGGAGTCTCTTCTGCAAACACCTACGTTTTCTCTTCTTTATCCATACTGAAGTCCATGAGACTTATTGATTCTGAAGTGAAATCTGTGGAGAAATTTGTCTGTCTTTCTTTTTTTGACTGGCTGTTGAAATATACATAGTCCTGGTAAAGTCTCTGTCCATTCACAGACTTTCATTATTTCTATGATAGAGACAGACCAAGGCGTGATACTGCAGCTGAGTTAAAGTTTGAGTTGAGTTGAAGGTCACATCACAGCTAGGTCTGAGATGTGGATCTCTGGTAATATTTTGGCTCAAGATGATAGCAAATATGTGAAACTGATCTCCTTGGAGTTTTGTGTGACAGAAAATTGATGTGATGCAAAACTTATAATCCACTCCACCACTACTTAGAGTTGAAACATGATAGGAAAGGCTAGTTTGATTTAAATGTTGATTACAAACATATTAAAACCATGAAATAGCTCCCTGGTTTAAAATATTCATTATACGTATTATTTCATATTAATATTTAGATTATTCTTTTAAACTACAGCATGTCTAGGGTATTACTAAGGAGGGCATCTGGAAGTCTGTGGTAAGTCATGGATTTTTCCAGTTCTCCTCAAGAATGGAAGGAGATGATGGGAGTCGGAGTACTACCAGGAGATAACAGGTAAAGCTTAAGACCTCCTAGTTTGTGGATGAACTGTGTGATTAATGTTAGCTGCCTTCTCTGGCATGACCCATCTAAGTAATTTGGTTTTTTCTTAGTGTTGGGTGGGCTGGGTTTGTTTCTCGGGTTTAATTTTTTGCTGTGCCATATGAGGTGTCTGAAAGTTAGGTATTTGGGCATGTTGAATATTTTTCAGATGAAGGTTAAATGTAGCCGATTAAGTAGCATGTGTGTTAAATCTGGTGTGTAAGATGTTGCTGTGTTTCTTTCTGCCCTTTCCTGGGAGGAGGCAGGCAGTCATTTGATCAGCAAATGATGCCTTCTGAGTCGAAGGGTATCTCGTCTACCACTAGCATCTCCAGAGGGCTGGGCTGCTGTTGCCGTTGCCATTGCCAGGGAGGTGCAGCACTTCTCCAAAAGGGAGATTTCAGCTTCCTGGCTGGCTCATTGGGAGGATCCAGCACTTCTGGTGGCTGTGGTTGAGCCATTCTGCCACAAATTGGAAAAATAAAGCATATACCCATAGCTTTATGCTTTTCTGCAGTGTATTGCAGTCTGCATCTTCATCCCACAGAAACCGCTGACACATGGCAATGCACCTACAGGTGACTTTCTCTGCGTGAGCAGCAGTGCTGAAGTTCAGGAGGTTCTGCTGTTTCAGGAGTGCAGCATGTACCATGTTTATCATCCCCCATGCTGTGGAGTTGTTGTTTTATGGCGTAGTGGTTTGGATTACTATCATGGAAATTATCAATACTTAAAATTAATTATACTTCCTCTGTTGTCCTTTGCACTCTTACCAAGTCTGTACGTGTCCCATTTTTGGCATTTAGTAACTGACTGCAAAAAAATTATTACTCCCTCCTCCTGTTAAGGCAGGATGAGGTCTCTATGGTTTTATTATGTCCAAATGGTGTAGTTAATCAGTGAGAACTAAGAAAGTATACCACTATACATAAATACTGCTAATGTCTAATTTCTAAACAAACTAATTTTTACTCAGATAAAACTGCATAGGAGTAAAATTTTGATGGCATACACCTCTACAGAAAAATACATATAATTGAGTTGCAGATATTGGTGGAAAAAAGAAAGCAGAAGAGAGAGTGGTAATCTTGACTGCAGTGAGGATTTAATAAGTATTTAAAAGTCTCTGTCCCTTTCATCTGACAGTTATTTACAATATGTCTTCTAATGAAGAAGGCTAGTTGGCAACACTTTCAAGGTATTGGAAAAAGAATATTCCCTCAGCAGACAAAGGTAGTGTTTTTTTCAGATTGCTTCCCTTGAAAAATGGATGTATTTAAAAGCAGGAGACACATTTGAGAATATTTAAGAATGTTTTCTGCATTGCCTTTTTGCAGTCTGTAATTTGTAATGTAATGTATTCAAAATTTTTTTGTGTAATGAGGATTTTCCCTTAAAATGTGGAATTGACTATTTATTAGCTGTTTTGCCTCATTGTGGAGAGAGGGAAGAGCACAGGTATGTCAGTAGGAGCTCAGGTCACAGCTGCTTAATTTTCAGTAGAGTTTTGTGTGCCTTAGTCATTGCACAATATTGAAAGTTTCCACTAAAGGGCTTAATTGACGTTTCTTCAGTAAAAAACAAACTCTGCTTTAGCTTGTGAAAAGGAAAATCAAGAAATAATTAAGGTATAAATGAAAGAAACATACTGTTACTGAGCAGGGGTGATTTTCTTTAATTTAATCTACTGTCATGTATATATAATTTTTTTTTTTTCACCGATAGTTTCTTTCCTCTGTATTTGTTTATTTTGTTTTTATTCATCTGGTTTTTTTCTGGTTTTCTGTTCAACTAAAAATGGTATGGTTGGACCGCTGACCTTAAACTTCTGAATTTTGCATGTTATAGAGTTTGGTGTCTTCCCATCCTCTAGAAACAGAAGTCTGAATTTGTTTGCCTCTGGTCTTTAACTTCTAATGTCAATATGCTGTATACTTTTCTCTTTTAAAAAATCATATACTCTTTGAATAATTCAGCAATTTGATGTACCTGATTAGCTTGCTGATCAAAAATTCCAGTGTGTGGATACTCCTGAACTGCTTAAACCAAATTCACTACAGGTTGTCTTGAAACCCAATTATGTCAATCTTTGAAACAGTCTTATACCAGCTAGGCAGCACACCTACAGAATTTGCAAGCATTTTGGCTACTGAAACACATTTTACCTATCTTGAATCATATGTCTTGAGAAGTATTATCCTTTTAATAAGTGGGAAACTTATAGATAAACTTGAACAATCTTGGAGTGACACTGTGTATTGGGGAAACCAGTGCCTGTAGCAGCCTTTGGAGAACGGCACAGGGAACTGAAGCTTGTTGCAGTGTGATGTGAATACAACATTTGTCATCATTTGCAATATCCAACCTGAAACTGAATGGTGAGTGTACTCAAGAGATGATTCAAAACATTTTAAAACTGGTGCTTGTCCAGAGGTCCACGCAGAAGTGTGTTCCCCTCTCCAAAGACTTGCTGCCCACTATGACTCTCTTAGCCCATCCTGCAGTCCTAAAGAAAGGTGAAGGTGGGCATCAGAAGTATGGACCATGTTTTCTGTGCTTGCCTTCAGGTGTTCATGTATCTAAGAGGGCATGAAATACTGGCCTTTGTTCAGACAATAGGCATCTTCTGGATCAGTGAAAAAGGTACATGGTTATTAATACCTTGTATTTCATATTTAACAAGGTCTTACATGGAACACTGAGAGAAAGCATGGTCATGCCTTATCCCAGAAAAGATTTTTTAATTTTCTCTCTCAGTATTGCAAACCTTAAAATGTTGCCAAAGGTGGCATCATGATTAATGTATCACTATTAGAGAGCAGACAGCAAGCCAGCTTATGACACATTTTTGCTTCAGTTAAGAAAAATAACAAAAAAAAAGTTATTCTGTAAGTTTCTTGGAACTTGCTCATGGATTATGAACTAGATGAACTCCAAGTACATGAACAAATTAAGAGCAAAATACTTGGAGGCTATGTTATTTTGCCCGGTGCTTTGTAGTGCATGCAATATTTTGTTCCATCGGGTGTTTAGCCATCATCAGGGACATCTGAAAATGTTCTGCCCTTGGAAGGTCAGGTTCTTAAATGGATCTGTTCTAAGTTGGCTGTGTGTATAACATAAATTCAGCATGCTCAATAAGAGTGAAGGTCTGTTCTGGTGTGCAATAATATAACTGCATTTTAAAATGAGCTTGAAAAAAGACAGAGCTCTTTATTAGTATTGCATGCAAAATAATTTCTGTTATATCCTATGCAATGTACATATGGTCATGGCAATACAATGGTATTTGCTGCTGTATGCCTACATAGTTTTCAAAACTAAAATTCAATGCTTAGCTAAATTGCTAAGCAGACTGGTAAATGTCCAATTTTAGCAGCCTAGCATATGTTTATAATTTTTGTTTTAACATATGCTATGTTGGTTGAACTCCCCTCCCCACACATACGGTAGATAAAAGCTGTCACATCACAAAATGGTGGCAGCCCAACTTTTCTAACATTTTCCATGGCACTTCAGAGTCTTGCATTAATTAGCTATTCTTGGATAGGAGACAGACACTCATCTTTGTAGAATTTTGGTTTCAAACCCGTCATGTACTTCGGTTTATGTATGCAGTAGCCCATCTGTGTTTCTGCAGCCATAAACAGTAAAAAGCACAGGGCATACAGAAAAGCGGTCAGCGAGAGTGAGAGTGCCCTTGGTTCACAGATATGAATACCTAGCAAATGGCCCTGAAAGCAGGCCCATTTGGTTCACTGGTGGGCTCTAGTTTGCTTGAACAAGAGTGTTCTCTCTCTTCCACTTTTCTAGGAGAGGTGGGTGAGTAAAACAACGCTGGTGCACAGTCCTTTCTACTTTTCATTGTGAGCTGCTAAACTACCCCTCTTTTCTCCTCCTTTTTCGAGGCAGGTGTAAGGAGGAATTTCACTGAGCCTATGATTCTTTCCGAAACTTCAGTGGAGTAGAGGAGACTTGTGACAAATGCCGCTGCAGCTGTGATAATGCTGTCTTAGTCCTTGCTGCACTGTGACATGGAAACCTGGATTTAAACATGAAAGGACATGCCTTAACAGTACAGCAATATGATGCCTTATTACATCAAATTGCCTTTTGCATGTGCTCCAAAATCATGGTATTTTTTGGTATTCTGTCTGCTGTTTCCCTGTTGTTAAGCTCCTGACTGTGGTCTTTCTGCATGTGTAATGTCTACTGTGCTGCTGCACAGGTGATGATTGGTTTTCTGTGGGGGATGAAGGAGCCTTGCCCATCAACAGAAACTGCTGTAGAAATGGCACAGGGTCTGTGGCAGAGGACTGACATTGGCAAGTATGGTCACATCTGTACCTGGTCTGTCCACAGCACTGACAGGGTTGTTCTGATGCTTTCATCCCTGGGTGGCATGGGTGCTGCCTCCTGCCCTCTGGTCTACCTTGAAGCTGCTCAAAAGCTCATACCCACATGCAGGCATGGTTCCAAACGTATTGCCAAAACATAATGTACAATATCTGTCAAGCCCAGAGTGCGTGACCCACTGGTAATGCTGGTGGAGTGCTTTGCGATCTTTGGGTCGTAGATGCCAGTGGTGGTTGTTCAATGTTTATTTCCCATTTATGTATTTGTTTTCAGCTACAGGACCTACAGCTGCTGTTTGGCTTGCTGTGGTTGTTAGCTGGCTGGCAGTCTTTGCTGTGGGATTCGGGTTCTGTCAGTGTGCACAGAAACCAGTTTTGTTTCACTGCCAAATAATAAGCATGGTGGCGGTGAAGGAAGAAAATGATAAATTTAAACTGTGCTTTTTCAGACCTTTAGATAGATGTCTACTAGAAATAACTATTTATTACAAGTGAACATAAGTAATTAGTGTATCCTTAACATCAGTTACTTATTGCTAGCAGAAAGGTAAAGAAATGTCTTTATTTTCCAGTGTTGCTCTCCACCCTGGTAAACATTTCTTTGATTTGAAAGTTTCTTGTATGGTTTAAAGAGTGTGAACGTGGCTTTTTACCTACCTTCTCTACAGCTTCTCTCCCCAGATGTAATTTATCACCAGTTGAGTTGAACTAAGTCCAGTACCAGTTTTCTGTAATGATCCTGGAAGTAGCCTACATGACTGTGGTGGGAGAGGGGAGCAGAAAAGTGTTGGTGAAGGACTTTAGTGTTTCTGGTGTTCTTGTGTGATACCACTTCAGTGGCTCCTTTACTGCTTGTTTGCTGTTGTTTGCAGTACTTGGATATTGGATAACTCATCAGATAACATTGGATAACTGTAACTTTTTTTTCATACTGCTCACAGTAGATTTTGCTTAAGATTAGAATAATCATGCAGATAGTAATGCGATTTAACTATTTAAGGCACAAGCATAATGCTAGGATGAAATCTCTGATACAAGTTCATCTGTAGGTTTTTCTCCTGTACAAGTTTGTGAAGAGTATATGTCACTTGCTCAGAAAAATAAGCATTTCTGAACTATCAGAAACTGATAGCATTGTTGCTCATTACAAATACAGAAAAATCATCAGGTAAGCCGTTAGACATGTATACATTACAGTCTCCCTTAAAAATAATGAGTCTTAAAATAAACAAAGTGCCTTCCCCCCCATGAGCTTATGGTTCATGTTCCAATTTCTTCTTCCATAAACTTATAATCATGAGAAGAACTGTTTATGTGAATATTAAACTTCTCATACACTTGTCTGATTCTCAGAGGACTGGTATTTAGGAAAGCAGCAAACATGACGAGACTCACGATTAAGTCACGAGAGTTTTTCATACATTACAGTTATGTATAAGTTTTGAATCGAATTTTTTAGAAAAAGAAATGTATGGGCAGATGGTGATATTTACTTAAGGGAAGCTGAATTCATTATCTGACTAGAATTGGGTATTTCAAGCAGCTGTTTGAAAACGAGAACTCACTTTCCATGAAGGAGAATGTATGTTTGGGGAAAATGGAGCCTCTTTCAAAATGTAAGGCTATCCCTTCTTTAGCCTATGTCAGAGGGGTTTCTGGTGGGTGTGTGTAAATTCATTTATGGAAGAACCTTATCAATACTGGCCCAAGAACTAATTTGGTGAAATAGTTTTGCAAACTCTAAAAAAAAAAAAAAAAAAGTCCTTCTAAAAAGTTTCAAAACTAGATAAAAGCTGTAGCTGCTCCTTTTTCTTAAGATATTCAGCCAGAAAAAGGATTAAACCAAATACTTAGCATTTTTATGCTGCCCTTCCAAATTTAATTTCTGACTACACAACTTGCCTTTATTTTTGATTTATTGAGATACATTTACTTCAGGAAATAGACCTATAGAGAACATCCAGGTGTAAGTCAGAAGAAAGGAAGCCAAATATGAACATACCCATTATCTTTTACAGATCATTTTTGGGGGCACTCTGCATTCTAGAATGTGTCTTTCGATTTGCATATATATATATATATGGAGCTTAAGAGTATGAAAAATAATCTTAGCTTGTTTGTTCTTTCTTTATACTTGTTTCTCTTACATTCCTGTGGAAAGCTAGCCAGATACTGTAATCCTAGCTTAAAGATGGAAAGCTATCCCTGGAAGATTGTGATGTGTTCATTGCTTATGTCCTTTCTTTCCCCATTTCTTTAAGACTTTCCCACGAAATTCTTTCACCCAGGAAATTCTTTCACCCAGGAAACCTGTGGCCCTGGATTTCTTGGTTCATAGAGAAATACAAACCAGTTTGTTGTTTGGAGCAGATGCCTTTCCCTAGTCACGTAACTTCTAATGCCTCTGTTGTCCCATTCTGTAATAAGCAAATTGTAATGCTTAATTATTTAATGGAACCTATGCTAATATTTGTGAAGCCCAACTATAGATTTTCAAGTGATTTTGCATCTCAGAATGGGCTTATGCGTTTGGAGTGACTGAAGGGCTTGTGATCCTCAAAACTCCCAATTTTGGAATTATCTCTTTGAACGCTACGGAGTAATGCAGCTGTGTACACGTGAAGCACAAAGCCTGTTTGTAAACAGGGCAGATGTGTAAAGATGGCCCTTTGATAGGAAATGAGTTGTTCAGTTCAGGCATCTTTCAGAATCTCATCACTTCATTCACCTTCCTGGTATTTGGCAAGCCCACCTGCCTGGTACAGGGGTGTAAGTCATGAAAATAGCCATTCTGGGAACATATGGAAAAGGGGTTTTGTGCTCACCCCAAAATGCTAACATTGGTTCTGACTATGTGGAGCCTTTATTGTGAATCTTGTGCAATACTCATGTGAACTTAATATGCTGTTTATATATAAATATATGCCTTGTGGTCTGGCCATCTGTTTTTTCACAGTTGTTCAGTGGCTTGAAAGGTTAAACTGGTTTTATTTGGCATTAAGTAAGAATCAGCAAGGATTGCCCATCTGGTTGATGTGGAATGCCTTCCATTGCTTCTGCTAATGGAGGGGCATGATACAACAATAAGTTAATGCTTGGGGTTTTATTATAAACAAGTCCCTGACTGCCAGAGGGCGTTGTTAAATTTCTGAGTTTCGCATAAGTAGTATTCAGTTATTGCCTTGTATTTTAACCAGATGAAAAATACTGTTTCAAAGAAGGCCTGATGTTTATTCAGCTGTAGAGAGTAGCAGTATCTGGAATGGGGTTAAGGCTAGGTCTGGAGTCATTAATACTGATGCAGTGATGCGGAAGACTGATAACTAAATAAGGTATCCTAGCTGAAATTTGATCACAAGGGTATTTTCCCTCCTCTGAAGTCAAAACAGTGGTTTATAATAGGAATTTTGTCATATTAATCAAGCAGACATTTGGATTTCACTTATCCCTGAGATACTAGCAATTCCTACAGCAAGATTGCAGTTCCTAACTCAGGGTTTTTTTGTGTTTTTTTTTTTTCTTTCTCTAGATCATAAGAGTTTGCAATGGCAATGATCTGGAAATTCATGGGAGTAGCGAAGTATTCTAAAACAGCTTTATCACCAAAAGTAAAGGTAAGAGGAATTCCCACCCATTCAAGGCATTCTTCATCCAAGTCTGTACCTTCAGATTTTGGTGCCAACACACCCTGCTCAAATACTGTGGAACTGCTTGGTAAAGCTTATCCTCAAGATGACTACAGCAATGTCACAGAAAAGATTCTTTCCAAGGTGGGGAAGAACTTGCACAACAAAAAGCATCACCCTTTGTGGCTAATCAAGGAGCAGGTGAAAGACCACTTTTATAAACAATATATAGGACGTCGTGGGACTCCGCTCTTTTCTGTCTATGACGGTCTTTCTCCGGTGGTTACAGTACAGCAGAATTTTGATAGTTTGCTTATCCCACAAACCCATGCCAGCAGAAGGAAAGAGGATAACTATTACTTGAATCGTGATCACATGCTAAGAGCACATACATCAGCTCATCAGTGGGACTTGATACACTCTGGCCTAGATGCCTTTCTGGCAGTGGGAGATGTCTACCGCCGTGATACAATTGATAACACCCACTACCCAGTCTTCCATCAGATGGAAGGAGTTCGCCTCTTCTCCTGTCATGAGGTAGGAATTCTCTAGTTGGGGTGAAAGAGATTTTGGGTAAGTTGCATGAGCTTGTATTTGCTGTAAGCAAAGTGCATGCATGTAAACATATTACAGCAACACATGTGTTATACTGTTGATAAAGGTCAAGTGATTGATCATGTAGTAATGCTTTTAATTTGGGAAAAATAGAGGTGGAAAAGGTTGAATTTGAAGACAACTAAAACTTCCCCAGAAAAATGTGGAAAGAATGGAAAGACAATATTCTTGAAAGCTAGCAAAATAAAACATTATCTGAAAGGAAACAGCTTGTTCAGCTAATGATCTGCACGATTCAATTGTAGCTCTATCACAAGTCTCTTCCGGTGAGGTCACTTCACCAAAGATTTTGTCATATTTGATGCTTGAAGGACTCCTGGATGTGAATTGTTGCAGCTATATCCAGAGTGCAGTTTTTATTCTGTCATCCTTTTTCTTTTAATAGCTCCAATCTTCTGTAAATGAATGTCTCTTTTAATGAATTGTTCATTCTTCATTTTATCCTAAAGCTGCATTGAAGGCTTCATCTGTTGCAGCTGATAGTTATGGGTGTGTGATACACGCACAGTAAACTCATCAGAGTCCAGAGGCATCAGCTAAAGAGCTCGAGGTAGATGTCCAAGACTCTTGAGTTCATATATTTCGTTGGTACAGTGTGCGTGTTCTGCAAATGCTTGTGTGTCATTAAGTGTTCTGCTGTATCATTGATCAGTGGTAAATATAAGCTGGTTTGTTTTCCAAATAGTAATTGATTTGTATAATTTGTGTATGCTTGTAGCAATACTGCCAAATTCACATTTCTATAACTAAAACTAGTTTATTCTAATAATGCTGAGATGTAGACTATTCTTAATTTGGTTGCCAGTGGGTGACAGGAGCTTGGCAGGGAAGCCTGATGGGTTTGGATGCCTGAGGGAAAACTGGTGTAATTATGGAGCACTGCTTTTCTCACTGGTGGAAAGGGTTCATGCATCCTGCACTGGTGTTTCCCACCCCATGTGGCCACTGCTTCTTCCACTTTGGAAAAAATACATGCCTCTGCAGATGTCCTGTGAGCTATGTGGTGTCGAATAGAGCTTACAACCGCTTCTTTGGTAACCATAAATCTTGCAGATTTATCCAATCTTGTTTGTTTGCTGTTCTTTTCCCATAGCCCTGTTTATGAATACAATCAGGGTATGTGCAAGAGAAAAATGTACAATACTATATTAAGAAAATGCCACTTCTTAATGTTTTATATTCATGACAAATTTTTTTTTACTTAAGCAGGAGTTCAGGCATTCAGATGGATAGATTTTATCTGCCACAAACTTGTAACATTGGCACTCTTGCAGGATGGAATTTCTGCAAACTTCGGTGTGATTGATCTAATTATCAAAATTATTGTTAATGAATATGGCCCTTAAGAAATTTTGGTCTTAATGACAGACTATTTCTTTCTTCTCTACAAATTTAAAAATAGGAATAATAGTAATAATAGGATTTTAATAACTGGGAAGAATGTTACAGAAAAGTTCACTGACACCATCTATGTAGAAATACACTATGTGTAACAATCTGATTCATTGCATTGTAGGTTGCTTGTTTCTTTTTTGCTTCTTTCTTTTTCCCCAAGAAAATGATTGAGATGTTATTGGAAAATGTTAATAGCTGATGAATTTGAAGTTAGCTTTATGCCGGAAAATATGTCTGCCTCTCTAAAGAATGAAAGTCCAGTTGACTTTCTATACTGATGAAGAAAGAATAACGCTATGGTGTACAATGTGTGAAGTCTTGTTTATTGGGCAACATGCATAAATTCTAAACTTGAACATGATATAAAGCATCCTTTTTTTGCTTCAGTTGCAGATTAAATACCGATAGGGTCTTGCAATATGTAAAACTTTTTACAGGCATCATCACAATAGTCTTGTGGAAAAAATTGAATGTGTAATTCTGAAATTTCACTGGGGACTGTTTCTGTGTTTTACATTCTGGTTGCCTGTTCAAAATAACCCAAATTTAAATAATTCCAGAAGGAACTGTCTAAGCGGAACAAAGACTAAGTGGAGGTAATACTACATGAGAGAAATATTTTTATATTCATTTATTTATACCCATGTTTAAGTTGTAACCCACTGAGTAGAAGTGTGTGAATGCCAGGGCCTGTTATCCTCACCTCAGACTTTTCATTCATAACCAGACTGCATTCTCTGGTGAGAGGAAATTTGCACAGTACTGAAGATAAGAATCTTTGATACTAATGGAAAACCTGTTAGCTACAAGCCCTGGCTACATTTCATCTTATGGCCAATACAATAATTTTATATGCTGTAGTCAGTTTATTGCTCTTTGTTCTTTTGATTTATACATTTATCATTTGTCATCTTCCCAGTGATAGTGACCACAGAACTGTGGGGGGTGAGAAAAAAACCTAGAGTGATTTTATAGGAACTTGAATTTAGAGGAATTTGACAACTCATCTCAGTTTGGGAGGTGGGGGGAAAGGTCAGTTCATCCTCGGCTGAAATTTTGGGCAGGATAAGAAAGATGTAGAAAACGTAGAAAAGCGTCTGTCCTTTACAAATACCAAATTCTGTAGTCAAGACTAGGTTAAAACTTCTGCCCTGTGACTGAAACCTTTAGTATATCAAAGTTAAAATCAATTGATTGGATGTAAGAGCTCAAAAAGCAAGTCAGAGTTTGGCAATTTTTTAGTGCTTTACTCTGAGATACTTGTGAGCTATTTGCTTTTTTGGCTATATTATTTTTCATGATGGTTAGTTCACTATTTTTATAGGAGAAAAGTAATGTATTATTCAATGATGGGCAGGTAACTGATGCTTTTCTGCAGCTTTGTATGAATGCAGATATTAAAGTGTTAAACAAATTCCCATCTTCCAAACTAACTCATTGCTAAAAGTTAGAATAATTCATGCTGAAATTTCCCATAAACTTTTAAAAATGTCCTTGGACTGCTGTCAAAGAACATCTGAAAATCTATTTAGACAAGTTTTCAGTATATTTAAAAATATTTTAGGTAATTATTACCTGAATGTAATATATAGCAGATTTAGAAACTAACAGAAATAGTTAAAACCAGTGCCAAAGTAGCTTCCCAAATCTGCTTCAAAATTCTGGACACAAAATGAACTGTTCTTCTTAAATAGTACCCCCAAATGGTATTTCTTCTGTATTCTCTTCCTCCAGCATGCCTGCTTTACTTCTAAAGGGTGTATAGATTTTTTTTTTTTTCCCCCTTCTATGGCATATGGCTTTTTTCTTTTTTAATCCTTTGGGTTGGCAATATTCATACTGCTGTAGTCAGGTTTGAACTGGCAAACTTTCCTGAGTGGATTATAAAAGAATTATTTCTGTGCTATGCCGTGGTCTTTGGTGTAGTTCTCTATTTACCACAATTTATGGAAAAGAGGAAAAAAAAAAAAATCAACTAAATTACACTTTGTGCATTTTAGCCAGCAGAGGGAGCCAATATAAACCCAATGGCAACCGCAGAACATTTTTCAGTTGACAACAAATAATGTTTACATATTGGAAGGAGACTTCATAAGGTATTTTATAGTCTGTACTGAATTATACATGAATTTTAAGGGGAACAGATGTGAAAACATAGGAATTGCTCCTCTAATTTAGTAACCTTGTTCCAATGGAGGCCAATACCAGATTGTCCAGATGAAGAAATGATGCTCTCATCAGGCTCGTTTGTGTTAACATCTGAAAACTATAAATAGGGAGACTGTGAAGAAGTAGTAGGGATACATCTTTATTTGCTATTGAAATATTTTTGGTGGAAATGGCAACTTTTTTGTTAGGATGCAGTAGAAAACTGTAAATATTCCAGTTAAAAACAAGGACTGCTCCTCCAAAGCAGTATATATAATTGCAAAATAATTTTGATATTGTAACTTCATAGTGTTTATATCCTCAAATATAAAGATTCTTGTCCTAGGTAATAGAAGTGTAGATTTTCTCTTATTCATATAAATACATACTCCTTTTCTCCTCTTTTCATACATGTGTACCGTGGCCATATTCCTTGTATATTGTTAAAAAAAAAAAAAAAGGTTGCTTTTATCCTTTTCCTTATGCTTTGGGGTAGGTGTGAACACCTGACTGACCTACATTTTTGTTTACTCTTTTTTACTCTTTTTTTTTTTTTTTTTTTTAATCAATGTGTGCCATCCTAGGTTTTCACTTGCAAGACTAGTGTAATTAGGTTTCACTTCTCCAAAATCCCATGTTACTGCAGCTTTGGACGCTGTGCTTCTGTTCTGACATTGTATCAAAGGAAAACTCCTTCCTGTCTTCACTTTTTTTAATCCTCATATGTAAAGGAATTTAAATAAGTTAATAGTGTTTCAGGGATCAGCCTATTATATAGAGTGATTTGGAGCATTTACAGTATGTGCGAGAATATTTGTGTATGTAACTGGGAATCATAATAGCAATGTTTAGCTGGGCACCAAGGAACAAATACTTAAAAAGGCTTAAGTGGCATAGGAAAGGTCCTCCTCTTAGCCCTCCGCAACTTGAGGATAGGGAGATGCTCGTCCAGGGGTGATACAAGACCCTGAAATGAGCCTCTGGAAATCCCCTTTTCTGTGTGTTTCTTCCAATTTGGGTGATGCTCTTCAGCTGGCGAGGATTAAGGCTTGTGTGAGGAGTCAGTGACTGCATAGCCAGAAGAGATGGTTGTGGAGAGTCACAGACTGGTGTGTCAGTCCCTCTGAGTGAGGGCCTTTATCTCCTATCATGTAATAGCATGTGTGAATCAGAGGGAATTTCGGATTTCCTGGATGCTTTGAGTTAATAGTATTGAAGTAGAGATCCATGCACTTTCTTCTGTAGGTGGCAAATGATGAAATAATTTTTTTTTTTTTTTTTTTTTTTTTACTTAGGATGGATATCTACCATGTATCTCCCTACATGGATCCATGCTTGTGCCATATCTTGATACCACTGCATGCCAGCTGTTGCTGTACCCGCATCTTAAGCACATGTTGGCATGGGAAGTGGTGCAAGCTGCATGCATTTGGTGAGACACCCAGCTCCATAAGTTTCAGGTGCTGCTGCCTCTGGGATGGTGTTTGAGATGTTGGTTGTGAGCAATGCATCAGTCCCAAGGGGCCTGAGAGATGGCCCCCCTTCTCTCAGGGAGTAGGGAGGAGCGTACATGAGCAGGACCACCTGAATTAGATCCACCATGTTAAGAAAAAGAAGAGCAGTGTTACTTTGCTAGAATATTCTGAGGTGAATTTATTCCTGAAGCTGAAATTTGGTTGAGTGGTAGGAATAAAGGGCCTGGCTAGTTCGGGTGGAATTGACTTCACTCTTGCGGATGTCTACCCGAGTTGTGAATGTTGTATTATTCAGTATTTTCCAAGCTGTGGTGTATAAATCATGCTATAATAAATAGAGCTTCACTGGTCCAAGGACCCACATTGTGTTCTTTGTTATTTTTAGTTGAAAATTTGACAGCAAAGGGCATCAGAAGGTCTGTGAGATTTTCATAGTGGTCCATGGTCTAGAAAGTTTGGAAGCCAATAATGCATCTTCTATTGCAATGACTTTATATAAAATATTTTTTCAAACTTTGTCTTACTTTGTCTCATCCAGCTAAAAAAAAATCCAACAATGCTTTTCAGAATAAAGCAGTTAAATTCATTCAATGTGATATTTAAATTGTGCAGGAAAAAAAAAAGCAAAATGTCTACAGGTGTATTTGGGAAGTCTAGGGTGCTTAAAAATAAAAGGATTTCTATTGCCACTGGAACAGAAGTCTGAGTCCTATCATATTTGTCTCGTTATAACTGACAACTGTGTAGCAGTGTTGCTTTTTCTTTGCTGTTCCAAAACATCTTTATGCGTGGTGATGATTTTGTTTTTTTTCAGAAACGCTTTGATTGGTTAAAAAAAAATAATCAAACAAATAGAAGTAACCTTTCTTTTCTGTAACTGGAGGACTGAAAATGGAAGGATTCAGAATTAAGGTGACCTCCTGCAAGCTTGTTGCTTGAAGTGCTTTTTGCCACTTTCTCCCCAAACAAATGCTTGTCTGTATGCAGTAAAGAGCATTCTGTCATGCAGACGATGGGCTGTGTATGTCTTTGGCACCTGAAACTGCCTGGATGGGGGTGCAAGTTTACAAGTTTCATTGTCCTGGACTCTGATTGGGACTGGCATTAGGTTTTCTTTTTGATGAGCGGTCTTCAAGTGGCATCATCTTCATCATTCCTGATCCATTGGTTGAGTGTTACAGCACATTTAATATGTTGTGGAAATGGTTTGCTATATGTAAGTGGATTTAGAGTGCAGCTGTTTGTTCATTTATAGGGATATTTATCAGGGCCAGTGAGTCAAAATGTATTCAGTGTGGCAAGGTTGAGTGTTGCCACATGCAGATCCTCATGTAGAACTAGTTTTAAGTGCTGGTTTGTCTGTAAGTATAAGTACATGAGCATTATGTATTCATTATCTTAATTGCTGGTGTATGCATGAGTGGCAGGAGGAATACACAACTGCACTGTGGAAAGACAGGATGTAGCTATAGATCTTTCTGATCTGAAACCTACTATGAATGCCATCCTGTAAAGAGACATTTGATCTTGGACTGAATCCTAAACATAAGGATAATGAAGTGATGTGAGATTAAAAAAAGTCTGTCAAGTGACTGACGAAATTTTGGGGTCTTCATTGAAATCACACATGTGACTTCTGTCCTCTGTGCCAGGCTGAGAAATACCATGAAGTACTTTTAAAGGAGCATAGCTCTGTTTGTATTTGTCCAATTAAACCCCAGTGTCTTCTGACCATTACGTGTTACCAAATTTGACTTTATTCTTATTATGAGTTAAGTTGTGAGTAAATTTCATGCCGCGTGGTAGGGTCACTTCGATTCCTTTCTGCCTTCTCCTTTGTAATGCAGCATCAGTCAGATATGCTGATAAATCCTGGTAATTATTAACTTCTGCATGATGACACAATATTCAATGTTTTGCACACCTTCACTTAAAGAAAAAACTTCTTGTCCTTACACTAGACAGACACATAGGGGCTCAATTTATGGCTACAGGAAGTTTCTGGTAGTAATAGTAACTGATCATATTTAATACAATAAATTAGTGCATTTCATTTTAGTCTGCACTGAAAGAATAAATGTACATGAAATTGTGGCATCTTGGACCTGTCAGTGTTTTATGCAAGATTGTTAGATTTTCTCTATTTGCTCAGATATATGCTTGGGAGTAATTGACACCACAAAGGAGTGACTGGGTGATTTTTCATTTTACTCAAGCTTTGACTTTCTTGGCTTTCTGTATACAGAAATGTTGAAGTGCTTCTAATCCAGCACATGTACTTAGCACATAGTTCAATCATTGTAATAGTGAAATTGGTGTATCAGTTTAAAGCTGCTCATATTGACATAGCAGTGTTGGTGAATGGAAAGAAGGGAATAAATATTAGTACAACTGTAAGGCATCTTATTTTCTCAGTAGAACCCTGTCCACAGCTGTGCCGGAGTTGACAGGAGCTGATGGAGCCTCTATGGAGAATACCAAAGTGTGTCTCAGTATGTCAGGTATGCCTGACTGTAAGGGGGGCTGTTGCCTTGCTGCTACCTGTCTTTCGGGGACTCCCCTAAGGCTGTGCTTTTACAGCCTGCGCAAACTGGCATAGATTCATCCCTGTGCCAAAAGTGGCCCAGCCCTGTCCCATGTGCCATTGTGTCTCAGTACCACCAGTATGCTGAGAATTGATTACCGAGCTGAATTTGACTGTTTTCATGTCCCTCGGTTTCTTCTGTTCTCCCTGGTTACTTCTCATCCAGATCTACCTCCCAGCCTGGCTCAGTGCACCGCTGCATGGACACTTGTCCTGGCACGGATAAGGAGATGGTGCATATGGCTGGTTTGGCAGGATGAAGAGGCTGGCAGGTTAGAGGGCTGTGGTATGACTAAATGTATTTACTCTAATGGTTCTTGCACATATTTTATTGCCGCATCTGATATAATCTACTAAAATAGAATTTTGCTTGAGACAGTAATTGCAATATCAACACTTCAGGAATAATACAGTGGTAAGGTAAAGTACTTCTACGTACTTGTTGATGCAAATGCTGTATTTTAAAGGCAGCGTCCAGACTATCTGTTCCTTGCAGCAGTCTGAGGAACTAGTTTTAAGCTGGGGGGTGAAGGGAGGAATGAAGGGGAAAAGGAAGAAGAGAGTTTCATGTCCTAAAATACTGTGGATGAGGAGAATAACAAATACATCTTCTATGTGTAAATACAGTGTATCCTAGTCCAAAGGGGGGAAATCTTTGGCCTGAAGGGTGTTTCTGGCTTACTGAGAGTAGTCTCTTCTGTCAATAGAAAGAAAAAATACCTACCTGTACAGGGTAGTTCAGAGCAGGTTCCAGTGTGAGGGACCCTGTGTCTGTCCATTGACCGCCCCATAAGCCTAAGATGATTAACCTCCCTAGGCTAATGCTGGTCTCTGTGAATACCCCCTGGTTTTCAAAACCGCATGCTGGATGACTGATCTGCCCTGCTGACAGTAAATTAGTTATAGGGTGAGTATCATCTGCTTCTTCCAACCAGTGCAGAAATAATGGTAGTAGGAAGAAGGGAGTTTAATCTTTCAGGTGAGCACTTGAATAAAGAGTCTGTTATTTAAAATTGTAATACCTAGCTTTGTCAAGCTGCTGCCTTTTGATTAGTAAAGGCATTTTTATTAGACTGATGGATTTCTCTTCTTCCTTTTCTATTTTGTATTTTTCTGCAGCGCACTAAGGAGATTAACTTGAGAGGTGTTTTCTCAATCTGCCAGCCAAGTCTCCTTCTGACTAGCAATACAAAGTTAAATGCTACTGATGGGATTTTTTTTATTCTCTCAATCCATTCTGCTGCTAGTTTGCATGCTATCTAAACTCAGACTCCTTCTGCATGCATTGTGTCTGTATGAAACGTGCTAGAAGCTAGTCTTAATTAATTGTGGCCAGCACTTGTAGGCTACCAGAGGTTCACTTAAAGTTTTTTTTGAGCATTTAGTGCACTGAAGGCATCAAACTGCAATTAAAACAACTTCTGTGGGCATCCGTGAGTTGTTAAGGTTACACACTGTTCGTGGCGTCTCCTGAGTAAGAGCTAGTTATGCTGGGAGGCTTAATGTGAAGAAAATCTCAATGCGTGTTTTTTTCCCCTCTGTGTGTACTTGGTTGACTGTGGGAAGGTGGAGTAGGAGTGGTAGGAAGAGCACTGGAAACACTTTCACAATTAGCACTCTGTACATTCCAGACTTAACAGAGTTGGCTTTTGTACAGCTATAAGGTTTTCCAACAAAAATTCTCTTTAGAGTGTAAAACTGCCTACTTGTTTCCCCAAGACACAGAGCCTCCAACGACGTGGCTTAGCGACAGTGGTTTATTGGCCTCTCTGAGAGGATGTAGATTTGCTGGTATATATCTGTCCAGATCACCTGGCCAGAAACATATGGGGATGTACAGGAAACAGAAATCTTCAACTTGCAGCAAATGTGGGGAGCAGCCTCTACATGAAGAGCAAGCCTGTTGCATCCCAAATACAGCCTGAACCTGTGCTTTGTAATTTATCTGGAAACCCCAGACCAAGACCATGCCCCATAGACAAAATTCCTATACACAGAAAGGTGCTGTGTGGGGGAAAATGCAGGAAAATGCTAGTCCTTAAACAAATAAACTGTACCCAAGATGAATCAAATATAAGCAGCTGAAGGTCCCATTAAACTGCCAGGTTGTGGGTGGTTTTGTTTGTTTAGTTGGTTTTTTTGGTTTGTTTGGTTTTTTGTTGGTTTTTTTTTTTTTAAAGTTCATTTGATTACAGATTTTTAAAAGTGCTGGGTTTTTTGGTATTTCTTTTACATCATTCAGTTACTAAAATAAGTTGAAGGTGTGATGAATGCCATTGTGTATTGTAGTTTTGGGGTTATAATTTACATATACTGTACAGTGTACTTTGTTCTGCAGAATAACTTTCAAAGTAACAGGATCAGGAAAAAAAAGAGATGTTTCCTTTATAAATTAGTATTTTCCTGTAGCTAATCATATTATTTGAAGATATGGTACAGAAATAAAACAAATCTTATTGTTCGAATATTTCTGTTCTTGTGATGATTTATCTCTGTGTTTAGTGAACAGAATTTGTATAAAGTCACAGTCTTTACATAGCTTTTCATGGTGCAGACTTAGCAGGTAAGATTCCCAGTTAAATCAATAAAACTTCATTCTCTGTTGATAAAGTCATTAATGCAAAACACTGGTGTTTTTGTGGTTTTGTTCTAGTTGTTCTCCAACATTAAAGATGGTGAAGGTTTACAGTTGTTTGAGCAAGGTCATCGCACTGCACACAAGCAAGAGTGTCACACCATGGAGGCAGTGAGGCTGGTGGAGTTCAACCTGAAGCAAGTGCTCACAAAGCTCATGACTCACATCTTTGGTGATGGTAGGTTCTTGCACCTTTTTTCCTGGTCTGCTGATGACTGTAAGCATCTGGACTTTAGAGAAACATTTTGCTGCATAATAAAAACAAGAGGCTTAGGGGTGATGGTGACAGCTCGTTTACTGAAACAGCCATGTGGGTTTATTCTAATGAGAGTTGTAGTCATTTTAGGAGTCTTCATTCATATTCTTTACTGTTACTTTTTTGTCTTAAATTTGGTCAGAGTTCCATCCCAGTGTCTTTTAATGTCAGAGTTACTGGCTATTGTTTGACCTTTCAGCTGTAATCAGTACTTTATTTGTTATTGTTCTTTAATACTATTATATCCACATCTTATAAAATTATTGAGCACAGCCCAACAGGCCACACACTCTTCTCTTGGGTTTCCTGAATACTGGTGCACACAACATTGTGTTGAATCATCAGGTTCATGTGAAGAGGTTTTGGTACGCAGGGTAACATAGTGGGCATGAATACAGGTAGGGACGTGTGTCAGACCCAACTACAGGCGCTCATCTGGCAGAACCCATGTTTTAGAGTGGATGCGGTGTGGGTCCTGCGAGAAGAGACGGCTCCAGCTCCAGCACAGAGCTTCTGCTTTGTACTTGTGAGCATCCCGTGTCCCCGGACAGAGTGTGGCTGTGGCATCGCAGCTGGAACTGTGTCAGAGCTGAGTACCACTGGGCCCAGAGCTGGCCAATGTTCACACCTTGCACCGGCAGCGAGGAACTTGACAGAAGGGGTATGTACGTATGTGCATGTGCTGCTTTGCTGCATACGCGCTCAAAGTGCCGTTTTCCTCGTGCAAATAAATTAAACCTTGCAGCTGAGGGGAGATGGTGTTTGTTAAGTTTGCACCAAGCTGAAAAATAATTGTTGTTTGGTACTTAGAGTGGAATGAGGAAAGGTAATGAATGTCCGCGTATAGGAAGGAAATATCCTCTCTTCAGAAATACCTGCTTTTGGTTTCAGGAGTTGAATTTATAAATGGCCTGAGTTAAAATTGCTACGTTAATGCTGTTTCCTGGCAAGGAGGCTTCTCTTCTGAACTGATTCATTTTTCTGTTGAGGAAATACTGGATAGCATTAGAATGCACAGGTTATGCTGGCTATTTTCAAAGAACTTTTAAGATGCTCACTGAATTTAGAGCAGTAGTTTCAAGAGTGGATTGATAATGGTAGCAAGTCCTGTATATGACTGCTTGAATATTTGTCTGAAATTCTCAAGCTGAATTTACAGCAAGCAAAACTTTTACCAGTTTTTGTTCTATCCCACCTGGACAAGAATTTTTTTTAAGTTCTTGAGTTCATTTTTTCTTGTGGTTGTATTTTACTTAACAGTGGCCTTTTGAAACATACAAAATTATGATCAAAGTGAGTAATAGTAAGAAGAGTATTTTTTGATCAACCTCAGATGCTGAGGATGTTGTTTAAAGTGAGCAATTTCTAAGAGTTATTATTGATATCCGAGACTGCAGTGACATCCTTCTCTAACAGCTGACAGATGCTGCACTTTAAGCTTCAGTATGTTGGCTATTACTAATTCTTCTATAGTGCACACAGTAGCTAGAAAGACATTAAAAAAATGTTCTTAAGTGATCATAAACCTACTGACTGAAAGTAGGTGCTGCCTTCTTACTGTACGGATTTTCTGGTTTTATGCCCCCAATATTTTTCCTGAAATATAAATAGAAGATACAGATAGTGATTTAAATATCTCTTTTTTCTTTTCTGTTTTTTGTTCCCCATTCATGGAAATGTGAAGTTCTTTCCCCTTCACCTTCTTGATCTTTCTGTAAGCTGTCAATACAAACTGGAAGGTAATAGTCAAAGAAGCAAACTTCATGCTAGGCACTAGACATGAGATGGGGGTGCAGTGCAAGTGACCTGGGGCACACATAATTAAATTTGTCTTTTGACAGCTGCCATCTTTTAATTTTCATTTTACTCCCTTAGATTTTAAATTAAATTTAAATGTGTTTTACTGTATTTATTGCTCTTGGAAAAATTCTGGTTTTTTTCTTCTTGTGAATATTCCATAAGGCCCCATGTTCTGTTAAAAGCAAAAATTTCATTCCTTTTATACTTCCCATCAGGTGTATTCTTTGCAGCCTGTACTGTCAGCAGAATATTGCAGTGAAGTTGCACATCTTTTCTGGCAGGGTATTGTGATCATAGCTGCAGTAAGCTACTGAAATGTTGCGTTGTCATACAGTCAACTGTTATTCATAGGCAGATTGTTTGGATTGCAGAATAAGTCTACTGTGGAAGTTAGTTTTGCATGAAGTAGTTTAGGCCTAGTCATGGTTTAAGCTCAGCCAGTAACAAAGCACCACGCAGCTGCTCGGTCACTCCTCCCCGCCCCGGTCCTGGTGGGATGAGGGAGAAGAAAATAGAAAGAAAAGCTCTTGGGTCAAGACAAGGACAGGGAGGGATCACTCACCATGTATGGTCCCTGGGCAAAAGAGAGGCTCAACTTGGGGAAGAAACAAAATAAATTTAATTTACTACAAATCAAATCAAGGATAATGAGAAGTAAACCCAAACCTTAGAACACCTTCCCCCCACCCCTCCCTCCTTCCCATCTTAACTCCACTCCCGATTTTCTCTACTTCCTCCCACCAGCGGCGCAGGGGGACAGGGAATGGGGGTTGGGGTCAGTTCATCACACGTTGTCTCTGCTGCTCCTTCCTCCTCAGGGGGAGGACTCCTCACTCGTCCCCTGCTCCAGTGTGCGGTCCCTCCCATGAGAGACAGTCCTCCATGAACTTCTCCAGCATGGGTCCTTCCCATGGGCTGCAGTCCTTCAGGCACAGGCTACTCCAGCATGGCCTTTCCCACGGAGTGGCGGCCATCTTGGGGGTCATCCCCCTGCTCTGGCGTGGGCTCCTCTCTCCCCGGGCTGCAGGTGGGCATCTGCTCCCCCGCTCCCCTCCATGGGCTGGGGGGGGACAGCCTGCCGTCTCACTGTGGGCTAAAGGGGCATCCCCTCCTCCCCCTCCTTCCTCACTGACCTCGGTATCTGCAGAGGGCTTCCTCTCAGATTTCAATCTCGTCCTCTACTGTAGGTTCCCCTTCCGAAATCTGTTCTCCCAGAGGCGCTACCACCATCCCTGATGGGCCTGGCCTTGGCCAGAGGCGGCTCTGACTTGGAGCCGGGAAGGCTTCTAGCAGCTTCTCACAGGAACCACCCCTGTAGCCCGTGCCCCGCTACCAAAAACCCCACCACACAAACCCCAAAACAGGCCTGAAGTCCTGGACTTGGATAGCTGTGCTTCTGCAGTGCTCCCCTGGGAATTTACCAGTTCAGGTTGATGATAGATTGAGGATCTCTGCAGAAAGGTCAGATCACTGACCTGTTTTTTTTGTTTGTTTGGTGGTTGTTGTTGTTGTTCTAAGTTAGTTTTCATAATATTTAGCGAGAGTTTTGCTTTACTTGACTCATCCCACACTATCTGGATACTTTAGTGTTGACTACATGCCAGTAAACAATATAACAAAAGTTGTTTAAAGATCACTAGGTTGTCATGAGGAAAGTCAAAGACTTCATTAAAATCTGCACCTATATTTATTCCCAAGGTTTGTCTTTTTATTTCTTCCTGGCTTTGCCAACAGGCAACAGATATTAGAGGGGGAAAAAGATCTGGAGCATGCAATCGTCTTAAATACTTGACAACATAAGATAGTGGGGTTTTTTATGACATTTTCTAGCGGTATGCCATGCCTGATTTTGCATTCTACAAGTGATGGACTTTCAGTTTCTTTCATGAGATTTTGCTGTCAGGAACCTATTTAAAATAGGTTTCTTAGTTTTCCTCTATTTCCCCAAGATATGGTGCATATTTCAAATCCACTCATTTAACTTACACCTCCATCTCCACATGCAGATCTGTCATTGTAGGAAGTCTGTTCTGTCTCATTTTAGTTACCTTGTAATGAGGCTTTCCAAAGTTAGCTGTCTTAGGTTTCCTCATAAAGTTAGTCAGTCTTTCCCAACTCCAGTTCTTTCTCTAACCTTTCTGTAGTTTGCCAAAAGCTTTCTGGACCCTGAGAGATTCAGAAGTAATCTTACTATAGCAAATGGAATAGAATGATTGTGTGCTGGCTCTGTGACCTGTTGGTTAATGTTAAATGGCTCAAAATTCACTGCTGTCTCATATTTATCTACCCAGTTCCTTGGCACTGGTAAGAGAAGGTGGGAGGGTGAAGAATGCCATGCTTTGACTGATGGTTCTGTCACTGCTGGTTCCCACTGAACAGCCACTGGATGTCTTTTAAATCAAACACATTGTTCTGCTCTTTCTTCTTAACTCTGTTGTACTGATATCTCCTTAGAGTGCATGGAGTTTAAAAAGAAAAAGAAATATCATGTATTGAGGACATAATGGTCTGGCTAATAACTTCTGAAAAATGTGAGCTAACATAGGTTTATGGGCAGCCAGCTCCTGTCTGCTGCAAGTGAGATGAATTAGCTGAAGCAATGAGATGCAGACTACTTACAAATCGACACACTCCTCAAGTGGGCATGGCTTGATACCTTCTGTGCTCCTCAGCACCCACCCTGTGCTCTTCTCCTTTTTTTCCCATAGATTCCTTCTCTAAAAATAATCCTCACAGCAACAAAAAGAATTTCTGGTCAGTGAAGACCATCTGGGTCCCTGGCTTTGTTGCTTCTGTGCTGTAGCGTAGCAATAGGCTGCTTTAATGTGTTGGGTTTTTTTTCTTTTCTTTCTTTTTTTAGTGCCTTTGATCAAGCCTTTTTCATTATGAGACTCAATTAGGCTAGCACTGACAGATACTTGTTTGGCTTAATATCTGATAACACCATTACTTTTGAGTGCAGGCTATGACCAATTCCTTACCTGGATGCAGTACTCAGAAATAACAATAACTATTCACTTTTTCCTTACTCCAATTGGAGTAAGGAAAATGTAAGTTACTAATGGACATGAACACACTGGAAGGACTCCCGTGAATGCTGTGAAATGAGCAGGTGCCCTCTGCTAATATAAATCATCTCTTTGAACTAGGGAAATTACTGAGTTTGTATCTAGTGATCAGTCTTTGGTTAGATTCAGCATTGTGCTCTTTTAAGTGCCTCTGTGTTTTAAGACAGATATCCATCTCTTGGCCTCCTAAAATTTCTAGAAAAGATCATTTTTTTTGCCAGCATTTCATAGGCTCTGTGTGAAGAAATAAATTAGACCTAATCAGGTAAATTATATAGTACTACAGAAAGCCTAATCTTCGTAGTCCTTTTAAGTCTTTAGTAGTTTAATTTGCTGAATGTGAGCAATGTCCTTTATTCCTTGGGAATATATTGAGCACCAAGACAATATTTTGTATCTAAATAATAAATGTAGCCATTCATTCTGTGACAGTCTATAGAAATGGAGTTAGAAGGCTTAATCTTGCCAAAGGCTGAGCACCCTCTGCTTTTCAGTAAAGTCTTCCAGAGCCAAAAGTCTGAAAGAACACTTGAATGTAAACTACGGAGGTATTCCCAATTGTCCTGGCTACTGTATGAATAAAATAATTGTGTTATATGGGATTAACTACTAGTTTAGAGAACAGAATGGAGGTGAGAGTTGTTTCTTCATTGTGAATTTTTGTTTTATTCAGATTTTTGTTTGCTTATTTGCATTTAAAACAAATGCCTCTTAAGTACTAATATGCATTAAAATTCAGGATTAAAAAGAGCTTTAAATTCATTTTTTTACCTTTTAAAATTTATTTTAATTAAAAACAAAAGCAGAGAAATCCTTTTTTTCCTAGAGCTTCATTGTGAAGTAATCAGAGGATTAAAAAGAACCCATTATCCAAATGTTGTTACTGAACATGAAACTACTTGAATATTCAATGTCATTCTTGCTGCAGTTGCAAATTTTGCAAGCTAAATGAAGATATTTTATATGTGCGTGGCTTTACAGTCAATGCAGAGTTGTACAGCCCTAGGATTAAAATGCATTTATACCAAGATCAGGAAATAAAAAAAAATGTTTCCCGCACACCGTACCGTTGTATACACATGACTTTTTTCATCTATGTAATTTTTTTTATTGTTATGCAGACAAAAAAGCAATAAAGTGATTGCTGTAAGTCAGTTACAAATGGTATAATTGCTAATACTTCCAGTTTTCTGAGTTCTGTGTGTAAAATTATCAAAACACTTTTTTATCATTCATATAACTTTCTGAGGTTGATTTTTAAGAGAGAAGAGAAAATCTGGAAGTACCAATGTGTGTGTTTTGAAACCTGCCTCTCCAATTGGAAGTTCATAGCATCCAGAGAAGTTCCCCGTAACTATTAGGTATTTTATCTTTTGGCTATGTATGTATGCTTTTGTTGTAACTTACTGTTTCAGTTTCTGTAGCCACATTTAATGCTTCACAAGTAATCAAAGAAAATCCAATCCTTGAAGCTACAGAAAATGCTTTAATTTGAAAAACTCTCAGTATAAATCATGCAATTTCATTTTTTAAGTTCCTTTTATGAAACAAACCCCCAAAAGCCTGAAAATCAAACCAGGGGTGTTAACAGTTATCATCACCCACACAACCTTTTCTGTGCCCCTTATTTTCAAAACTGGACCTGCCTGGTTATCAATGATCCTGTGAAGCTGATTAGCATTTCCTTAACTGAAGGGAAAGATGGGCTTAGGGTTAGAGCATTAGCCCACAGAATTTGCAGTTCAATTCTCTTTCGAGTTTTTATGGTTCATGTTTCCAAGACACTTTTTTTCCCTGACGCCTAATGGCTAGGAAAAAATTCTTTAGTGAAACAAAGCTTGTGTAAATGATTACAAGAACTAAGAATCATCAAATATAATGAGGGCCATGACAACACCCCTGCTTTTGGCGGCACAGTAGACCTTGCCCTCTTCTGGCTCCGCTGCTCTGAGATGCCAGGGGTTTCCTTGCTCTGCGCAGTGGTACTTGCAGAGGTGCTGAGCTGGGGAGGAGGGAGAGTTACCCAGTGGCACCTTTCTCATACACTTCACATCCACACGAAGTTAAACTCTGGTCTCCTGGGTGCAGAGTACTCCGTGTGTGTTGTTATACAGCATACCTTAGTCATGTACAACTCTGTGTATATATATTTATATTTCTATGTATTAATATCTATTTTTAACTTTCATATTTAAACATATACAGAAAGAGTAGCTTTGTATTTTAAATGGGTTCTGATGAAAAAGAGTACTTGCCTAGCTGATCCATAAAATGCTAAGTAAAAATTAAAGACAGCTTTTCCTGTGGGGAGCAATTAGTCATTTCCTGGTGCAAAGAATAACAAAATTACTGACTTCTCCATGGTCTTGGCTCATTTTTGTTCGATGCCAGGTGGTTGCTACAGTTTGACAAATGATTGATTTGGTTTCAAAGGGTGCTTGAATTACACAAAGCGTTTTTCGTATTAGGAAAGACATGGTCATTTTTTTCCACAAGTTTTAAGATTTATCGCCTTGCACAAGTGTTGTAAATTAGTTTTTGCTATTTATTTTCTCTGGATTGCTGTAATTGGTGTCATTAGTTGAAGGGCAAGTTTTACAGATGGTTGGAGGGATGGCCTTTTATGCATACACCCTTCATATTTTATTTTTTAAACACTGCTACAGGACTTCAAGTCAGATGGGTAGACTGCTACTTCCCGTTTACTCACCCTTCCTTTGAGATGGAGATCAACTTCCAAGGAGAATGGATGGAGGTCTTGGGCTGCGGGGTCATGGAGCAACAGCTAGTTAACTCAGGTATTGAAACTCCTTTACTTCATTGACATCTCTATTAGCAAACACTTCAGGCACAATCAGCTTCACAGTCTGAAATGGCCCCTTCTCCCCTGGTGAGCGCAGACATCTCTGTTTGAGGCAGCCGCCACAAATAGTCTTCAGGTGGAATGCAGCCCTTGCATGCTATGATTTGAGGGTACCAACTGAGCGAGAGATCTGGAGCCTGCAAACGGAAAGCTTGCCTTTTATTTTGTGCAGTAAGGAGACAGACAGATGTCAGCTTGAAAAGAGAAGCTGACGAATTAGGGTGTATGTTCTTTTTTTTCTTCCAAGAGGTGTCAAGTGCATTCATAGTTACGATTTAAAAGCAAATAGCAAAATAAGCAAATAGTGTCCCCTAATATTAGGAATATCAGAGTGCTTCTGTATCTCTAAAGTATAGAAAGAGGAATGTGATATCTTTCATATTGCTATTTGGTCAAGGGGTAAATGATAGGTTGCTTTTTGCTTTTGTTTCTTTTCTCCTCAGGTTGGTTATTTATGAGGTTGTAAACTACATTAACAGCAACATCATTTATTTTAATTGAAACTATTATAGAGTAATGTCACCTGACAATTTTGCTTTCTAAAACTTACACCTAAGTACAAAAGGAAAGGAGAAATTGGTGTGTTTTTTCTGATTATTTTTATATAGAGAATTTTACATGCTTGGTTTTTCATGTGCTGAGAATAGGCAATTCTTTGTAAGCACAGGGCAGACCGCATGTGCTCAGACCTCTGTCATTCAGTGTCTTCCAGTACTATTTATTAGGTATTGGGAGCCTTTTGGAATATGATCCGTTTAATTCTTGCAAGTGTGCTTTCAGATAGCCAAGTAAATTCAGTTGACTTTTTTTTTTCAGTTGGTTTCCTAAGCTATTGTTGTATTTTCATGGGCTCTAAATTCTTTCTGTTGAAGTCCAAGTACAATAGCTATGAATGGCTCAGTTTTGGCCCCAGTTATTTGGCACAGCTTGTTTTCCTCAAAGTTTGCATGTATATTAATGTGATCATTTTCCTTTTAAAAATATATCCTCTTCCAGAGTTTCTCCCCAATGGGTTAATGGTTTATACTAACATTCTTTCTCAGGTTATTGTGTTCATGGTGTGGTAAATATAATATAGCTTCTGATCAGCCTCAAAAGTGAAAGACTACTGTGTAATATTATTTCCATCAGATGTAACACACCAATGGCCAGGCTTTCTTCTTGAAAAGCTTTTATGTTGCTTGGATCTTATCTTTAGGTTCTTTTAATGTGTGTGAGAAGAGCTAAACTGTGGCCTCAAAACAATTACTGTATGCATTTGTGTCTGTGTGTATGTGAATGAATGTACATGAAACACCAATGGTTTCTACAGTGGTCAAAGTTTTCCGTTTACTCTGCCTCAGCTCTTTTTCACCTTTCTGAATTATGGTCTTCAAAATTATATCCCTTCTGTACCAAAACTCTACTAACTATTCATTGCAATTGTAATCTTGAAACTCGTGAATTTAGTAACTCAAGTCTAGCTTTTGAATACTTCTAGACTTGTATTATTAAAACAAGCAAACAAAAAAGAGATTCTTTCACTTTATTAGCAAGATATTTTTAGAGGGTGCAAACTCAGTTGTGGAAGTGCCAGTCATTTTTCACTTCATTTAGAGAGAATTGAGCTTTATGTAGCCACAGTTCTGTTTTTCCACTCCCTCCGGTAGCTCTGCAAAAACACTTGGCTACAAAAGCTGAGTCTAATGTATCTCAATGTGATTTTATTGAAGCATTGGAATCTGTTTACCACAAGTGAGGAAAAAGTGTGGCTAATAATGCTGGCTAATGATTAGCTTATTTGGTTTAATGTAACAATGAGGACAAAGTAGTTCATGTTTCCACTCAGGTAAGGAGTCAAACACCAGTCTTCCTTGTTTACTGCTGCTCTGAGTATTCTCTTCTTTAATCCTCTTTTGCAACAATTTAAAACCCCAGTAGGTTCCTGGCATGCCAACTTGCATCTATTTATGGTGAAGCCAGGTTTGCTATTATTAACCCACAGATTTTTTTCTTTTGAGTGTGTTATGGCAGCAAGCTGCTTTTGCCCAAAACTGAAAGTCCACAAGTCCAGAAAGGAGATTCTCTGTGGAGATGGGTGAAGGTGCAAATTTTCTTTCCTAGCCCGTTCATCCTTTTTTGTTAGCAGAACTCAACTGCCTTCCAAAGCCATCCCACATTTAAACAGTGGTAGTTTTTTAATAGTTTATTTTTTTTACCTTTTGAATATCCTTAATGCCTCCAGTATCCATGATCAATGGATATTACTCTGGTCCCATGCCCCTAAATTTCTTTGAAACATCAAAGTTTCAATTTTAAAGCCTTCCATTTTAAACCAGTGCAGATCAGCAGATCAGGAATAGGATCTTTGTCATACTTGGGAAGGAGGCCTGTGACTTCCCAATAGCTCTGTCTTTGTGCCTTTTGTTCCAAATACTGCCTGTTCATCTTTATAGGGGGCAGGGTTATTTTCAGTGGAGATTTCCTGGCAAAAGAAATTGAGGTGAACTACCCAGAAAAACACTAGGTTGTGGTTTGGGGTTTGTTTTGTTTTGTTTTTTGTTGTTATCCCCACCATTTGTTTACTGGTAAAGAAATTCCTTAACTACAGGTAAGTATCCCATTGCCCAACATGAAAGCATGCATTTAACCTCAGAGCACTGACTCACACCACAGACCTGCTCCCTCTGATGAGAGAGTAAACACTGGTGCCTAAACCTAGATGCTCTGTCTCTTTGTCAGATGTGTAGAATAGGCTCTGCAAACTTCCTATTCCTGTCTCAATCTCTTCAAGGGCTCTACCAGAAAACAATGCGGTAGGACTGAATGAAAAAAAGGTATGTTACTCTTTTTTTGGCTGGCTAAGATGGTGCTGAAGAAATATTTCACTCTTGGTGTGCCAGTTAACCAGGCAAATGCAGACAGATCTTTTCATGGTGTACTGCACAGCTTGCTGATTAAAAACTGGAGAAGAAACTGATGAGTTTGCAGGTTTTTGTTTTTTTTTTTTAATATGGTCTATAACATTTCTAGTATCTTGCAGTTTGGGATTTTTGTTTTATGGGTATTTTTCACTTGATATTGACTATTAAAATATTTATTTCTGAAAGGTAATGTTTGCTGGCACCCATTGCTTTTTCTTCCATAAGACAATATTTTCCTAAGGGAAAGGAAGAGAGCTTTTACCTTCAAAATCCTCAAGTCCTTTTGTTTTGTGTGTTACTATTTGAATACAAAAGACTGGTTTGTGAGGCAGTCGGAAACAGTCACTCAAAACAGAAGTTGGATATGCCTGGTTATCTATGGTGGTTATAATTTAAACAGTCAGCATGCTTCAGCACAGGTTTTTTTTTATTTTCATTTTTGTTTTGTTGAAAATGTGTATATTCATATATGAATATACATGAAACAACAAAAATGCAGAAGGACTGAAGAAGCCTTGTGGAGGGATGAAAAGACAAGGTCCATGCTGTGAAGGGGCCAGGGTATTAGCCCTAAGTAGCTGTTTCTTTATTGAGATTTTTTTAGTCTTGAGTGAAGAATTCTATTGTAGCTTTAACGCGCTGTGCAATCAGCATTAAATTTATTGTTATTTTCTGAAAGACAATATCCTATTGAATTTTTCTGATGCCTTCTTACCTTTTGGAAGGAGCTGTTCTTTGATTTCAACCACTTTTAAATAGAACGTGATACAGATATTTAGTATATGTAAATAGAAATGCATTGTTTATAGGGAAAAATTATCAAATATGCTCAAATGTATTGATAGGTACTCTTCATCACCTACTTTCCTTCTCTGTTCTTTTTTCCTTTTGAGATCTGTGAAGAGTCTCTGTGGTCCTCTTCTTCTGGTTTTGTTTTGGTTTTTTTGTTTGGATTCCTCTCCCCCCCCCCCCCCCGCATGCTTCTTAACAAACTAGATTTCTAGTTTCTGACACAGATCTCCACAGCACAGGTGTGATAACCCAAATATGAGAGGCAACAGAACAAAACAGCACTTTTTGTTACAACTTTATTGTGTGTGGACTTCCATAGTGCTTTATCTCACCCTTGAAATTTCACATTCTTAAAATGTTAAACCAGATTAGCATTTGCCCAGGGAGGGACAGCCAGCCTCATTCTTGGTCATTCACTGAGTAGTGGTAATGGTCCAGTCTTCTGAACAATTCAGGTTTTCTGTGTTAACAGCAACAAAGGTTTCTGCTGTCTTGGTATGTGGATGAGCAGATAAAATTTGATAAAGGCTGTTAAGTACCACTTCCATTAAAGCCAATCCAGCTATTATTTTTTAAGAGTTATTTGCATTCAGGAAAGTCTCCTACTACTAACAAAATGGAGAATATGGTGTTATTTACTATTTTCTAACAGTGATAGTTGCTATTTTTAAAAGAAAAACTATACCCTATGACTGTTTTTATATAATTGTTGAAAAAATACGCACTACTGCAAAGATGCACAGAATTGTAAGGAATGATGTTACATGTTCCCCTAAGGCTGATGGCGCTAACTAGAGCAATTATTTGGTATAATGTGAACATAGAAGATCACTATTATAATCAATGTTCAATAAGAAGTATAAAATCTAACTTACAGTATTGTTTAACTTTCCATTTTTATGTGTGTTTGTTTTTCATCTTAAACTGTACCTGAATACATAACTTCAATAGGAATGTTATGTATGAATTTTGATATAAAGAAAAGTTTATTTTTATTCTGGTTAACACTGGGAAAAATGCAGAAACTTTACAGGGTAGTAACAAGTACTCTCAGTTTTAGGTCCATGATGAGGATACAAGGAAATTTTATGGTTCAGTAGAACTAATATCAATTAACAGCATGTAAGGTATTTATTTCTGTGCTTCAAGAGTTCATTATCCAAGATTTGCAAAAGTTTATTGGTAGGTGCCAAAGCTCCCAAGTCTGTATGGAGTTATATGTTTCAAACCTTTGAATACAGGATGTTGCTTACTCAGAGGCTGCGATCACATAGTGTTGCTTAGTACCTGTACAATTGGAAGCAGTTAGGGTGTGATCCTTTGCTGATTGAAATCAATAGCCACATTCTCAGTGCTCAGTGTTGCGGAATATGTTAGCTGGGATTGGAAGCAGGAAAATTGGTCTAAAATTTACCCCAAAACCAAGAGACTAACAAACAACCCACATCTCCCTCAAACCCCCAAACAAAACAAAACAACCTATAAAAGAGAATTCCGTAATTTTTTGGTAAGACTTCTCATGATGTTTTTGAACTCCTGAGGGATGCAAGAAAATAACCTAAGGGTGGCACACCAGATCAAACCAAAGTCCAAGACATCCCTGTATCCCTCTGTCATCATGGCACCCCAAGCAGTTGCCTGAAGATGAGTAGAACAGACATGGTTATGCTGATCCTTCCCTGATATGCCCCTGCAGCTGTCCGTTTCCTGAGCTAAAAATGGTATGTTTGTTTTCAGTAGTCATTATGGAATTTTCTTCCATTCATTTGTTGAAGTAGTTGAGTCGCAGTTACTATATGCAGTGCCTTGTAGCAAGAAATTGCATAACTTAACTTGCATGAGGAATCACTTTTTTTTTTTTTTTTGACCATCAAGTTAGAGTTACAGTTAGAGCTCCTTCTCTCTCATGTGAGAAGAGACAGTGAGTAGCTCTTTCTTTTTCTTTGTTTAAGCCACTCAGGATTTGTTTAGATCTCGGTTGTAACTCTCATCACTGACTTCTTTCCAGACCAAAGGGTCCTGGTCAGACAGTCGCTCCCTGTGTGGGAGCCGATTCATCTGTTCTGATAGTCATGATCATTCCTGCCTGCATGTTCTCCAGGTTTCTGCTGTAGGAGGTCAGTGTGTAATGTTCAAGCTATGGGCATACAGTGTTTTTGTACGCTGGCATAAAGACTTTGCATTCTCTTTTCCTTTTCTGATAATTCTTAATATTCATTTTGCTGTGTTGACCTTTAATGAGCCTTGAGTTGAAAAATGAAGGGAGGTTTTGGTACGATCACTGCCGGAGATAATTGCTTTTGATCACTGGCTGGTGGTTTGAAACATCCTGGCACACAGCCAGCCATTTAGCTCTGGATGTGAGCTCAGGTTGAGGTCTCGTTTCTGAAGACTATGAATCATGAAGGCAGATGTCTTTAGGCTACCAATAAGAGGAGTTGGTAAGACTTTCCTGCTGTATGTAGATTTTTCTACCTTCCACATCAGAAAGCAACACTGATATTTACAGTCTTAAGAAACCCATTTTATTTTTTTTTTTTTTGCTTGTCAGCTTGAATGTAGTAGGGAATGGTGTAGGGGTTTGGAAGAGGAAATGTCAGTTTTCCAGCATGAATAGTAGGAGATCGTCACAGCGTTGGCAAGGAAATGAGCAGGCGCTGGGCATTTCATAAGGTTATGGAGGGAACTTTCTGTCAACAGCGTGCATACAATTACAGTTTTAAAAGTTGCTGGGCAGTCTTGGTCATCCAATTGTGTGTAATATCCTGAATTTATAGCAAAGGTAATTTTCCCAGTACTGTAGTTCTTGTTAATTTTGTGTGTACTTCTAATGAAGAAAAAATTGCTAACCTTGTCTAAACATCTTCACAAATACTGTTAAACACGACAAAGGGAGTTTGTCACAACTTCTACAAATCAACATTTTGTTTTAAAAGGTGGTAGCTTATTTGTCATGAGTGTACTCTATGGTGAAACCTGATTCTTGAAGTGTAAGTCTTTCCCATTTGGAAGCCCTTTTACAGATCAGTTGCAGGACTTCTTTCCAAAATTTAAATAGTACTTGGCCCAGGGCTGCCACCTTCAGCCAAATACAAGTCTTAACATGTAGAACTTGTTTGGCTTCAATGCTGCAGAAAATAAATCTTTCTTTACTCGTTTATTGAAGATCATCAAAATTGATGTCTGAGGGGAAGTAAGAATTTTAAGTTCTTAACCTGTCCACTCCTTTTTGTTTTTTTTTTTTTTTTTGCAAAAGGATTATCAATTTGTACAGTTCTCCACAGGCAGCAGATTAGTAGTTAACAGAAAAATTATGTCAATGTTACCTTGCAGACACAGGACTCCTTTTTTTTTTTTTTTTCCCCTTCTTTTTCTTTTTTTTTTTTTTTTTAATTTATGAATATGTTCTTAAATCAAATATTAGTTATGGGTGAGCTAGGTTCATATATCAAGCAGCAGGGGGTGTTTTGGGGAAGGGGAAATTTAATATCTTTCATCTAGCAGTTTTTTTCCTGCCTAGCTCTTGCCTGGTAAATTACATTAAAATGTTGGAGCAGATGGTGCATGTGGCTTAAATAGTATGCAGACCCATGTTCTGTCTATGCTAACAGCTCTCTGCGGGGACCTTGAAATAGTTAACGCTGTACGTGTCTATATGGATATAGTGTATAAGGGTAAATATAATGCATTTAAAATACATTCCTGCAACTCTTCAAGGTGAAATCAAAGTTACAGAGGTATTGGTGTCTTGAGCACCTGGGGCCTCCCAAAGAACATGAGGTAAAACTGTTGGATGGGCTGGTTCTTCCCACACAGTACATCCAAAGCGATTGAAGTCTGCTGTATAAGCTTCACAGCTCTCCATCTCAAACCTCTCAGGGGTTAAAATCTGTTCTTTTTAGGTCACTGGCTGTCTCCTATGCAACCATATCACCACAGTACCTTGACGTCTCCCAGCCTTTCCTGTGCTCATTCTCCTGAGACCTAGGAGATAGTGAAGTGTCGTCATTCCTTTGTTACGGGCTGGAACTGAAGCACACAGCAGGCTGACACACATACAGACACACGCACGCTGCAAAGACTTTAGCTGCCTTAGTTAAAGTTAGCTTTCTTACAGTCCCTATATACTCAACAGAGAAAGAAGGTCTTCCAGTGTGTTTTGAATGTATGGAGGTTGTGCTGGGCAGCCTCTTTCTGTAGCTGGCTGCAGGGGGAGCCTGGCCTCCTAATTTAGGCAAGTACCTGAAGGTAAAGTGAATATCCCACAAAGAGACAATGTCTCAGATTAAATGAAATTAATGGGAAATTGGGAAGCATCTGAGTTTGAGTGACTTCCCAAGGGTCTCAGAAGTTGCCTGTGGCAGAAACTGGAGTTGAATCCAAGCTTTATATCTCAGCTCCTGGGTCACCTTTGTCTCAATTCATCCTAGTGATTTACATTTACACATAAATATACATACATTTATATATATGTGTGTATATGTATAAAAATAAACAGAGTGAGACAAATAAGTGGCCAAATAAATACAGTGAGGCAAATTTGGCCTATTTTGATTTTTGTGTGTGTGTGTGGTTTTCTCCACACACACACATGCACACACCCCTGCCCAGTGTAAACAGAAAAACTGATTGTCGCAGCTGGCTAATTTGAGAGACACTGTTGAGCTGGCAACCACTGAAATTTTGCTTTGGCCAGCCAAACATGGAGCTGGTGTGGAGTTGTGGGCTTTTAGAGAAAGATGTGATTGAATTTTTGTCTGTATGCTGCAGCATTTCATATAGATACCCACAAATGTATGTATGTGGCACATCCAGAGAAGTGTGTACCTAAGAAAATGCTGACCAGTTTAAAAGGGAATGAGTAATAGGGCAGAGGACCTGATTTTCCCTAAAAGTCTGTGGTCATCCAGCCTGTTTGTACAAGGAGAGGAGCTGTGATTGTAGTCTCCTGGGTGGCTACCAGCAAAACAGTTAAGCATGTGCTTGACTTTTAAGCTTTCAGTAGTTCATATAAAGGTGCAGATGTGTAAGTTGAGGGAGTGGGGCGGCAATTAGCTGTCCTTAGTTGACTACCACATCTCGTGGCTGAAAAGGAATTGCACATAGCCAGTGACAGCAGAAATATCAGCTGCTTTCTTGGCATTTTCAAACTAACAGTTAGTGCCAACCTCCTTCGCGATCGCAAACCTAAGTGATGGCTTGCTAGGCATCCCAGTCCAGCAAAGGGAACAGATACAGCACTGCTACATATTTACGTGTGAACTGGGCTGTAGCTTGTGCTTTTAGTTTTTGCAGGATTAGATCTGGACTCTCAGGACTTTGCCGGTTCAAGTTTCTAAAGAGCATGTATTTTTAAGTTAGGATGACTTTATATATAGAAAAGCTATTTCTTCTATCTCCTTTCATCCCACTTGAAAAAGAAATTGGAGAGAGTTTATTTCCTGCTTTTGGATGAAGATTGCCTTTGGGGTCTGATCTTGTTTTGGTTTCTTTTGAACTGACTGGAAGTAAGTCTTGGTCTTGCCTTGATAAGTAAACCAAAACACAGAAGTGAGTTGCACAGAGGTGATGCTCCAGTCAATCAAAGGGTGCATTGTTTTATTTGTTCCTCTTCTTCTGTTACCTGTGGCTACATGACCAGGTCTGATGTGTGTGCTGTGTTATAAAGTTATACCTTTCCTCTGCCTTTCCCTTTTCCTTGTCAAGATAATTTGCCTGTTGTCTCCTACTTAATTTACAGCTCTATTTTTAAAAGTTTTTTCATCAAGTTTTTCATCCAGAAGGAACCCATAAAATTCTTGAAATGTTGCTTTCTCTGATTTTATTACCTTTGACAGATTCATTATGTATGTTAGAGTTGGTGTTCTTCAACAGGATTAATAGAAGCTTACTCCCAATCTGTATGTGTTTGTGTAGAATGAACAAATACAGTATTCCATTTTATGACAATTCTATTACACCTATTTCTGGAAAATGTGTTATTTATTTACAGGGGTGTTTTGTGGGAGAATAAGTATAGGATTGAATCTTGAACTAAGTAGTTATTATAGAATTTGGATGGCCATTTGAGTTTGTGGCTCCATATGTTTTTGCCAGCTGAGTGTTAGAGTAGTACTGTCAATGGATTTAGAGGATAATTTCCCTTTCATGGTGCAAGATTACATTTTTAGTTGGAATTTATGTTCCTTATCCTCACAATTTAGGAAACTACTTTGTCTTCATGCTTCATATTCTCCTGCACAAAAATGTCTGTGAAAAAGGGTTAACTCAGTCTAACGCTAACTTTTAAACCATCAATAGTGGTTATTTGACTGACTGGTGCATGGTACATCTTTCCATCCAGCAAATGAAAGCTTCTCCCTAGCATACATGAGGCTGATTTTAGTCTGTTTGGAATCCAAAAAAAAGAAAAAAAGAGGTGGGAGAATGTGCAGTTGCATCTTCCAAAGTTTCTATTGCCTTTGAAGCAGTTTGCCCATGTCTATGTATTGACTCTCCTTCTCTTTAGTTTTTTTTTTTTTTTAATCGAATGTAAATTAAAGGTTTAGTAATTCACTATGATTTGTCTCCTTGGGATCCAGCAGGAGGACTAGAGCACCACACACAAGAGAAGGCTAAATAATGATGGATGTAGTTTATTAAGCAGCTCCCAAGTAAAAGAAAGTGCTACTCTCAAAAACCTTGAAGAGCAACAATTTATAGCACGAGGTGTTTCCCTTAACTTTATTTATGCAAAGGAAAATACAGCTAAATAATACTATTGAATTACTACACTTATGTGATGAATGCTGAATGTTTTTAATCAGCCAGGAGTTGGTCCAATGAGCCTAATATAATTCCTCATCAGGCTAGGATACCCGGCAGGGTTTTTTTGTTGCGCTGCAATATTCATTTTTGCTGTTCCCATGACATTTATCAGGACTACTCAGCTGAGGGTGGAGAAGAGATTTTACAGGCATGTCTCTAACTGTTCCTGACTCTGCTACACAAAGCTCAGTTGAGATCGTTTCAGTTCAGCTGAGATTAGATCAAGCATTTTGGGAAGTATTTTTCTTCACTAGATTGCAAATACAAACTTGATTTCTCATTTCTGGAGGGGGAGGTTTTGGTTAGGATGTATCCATCATGCATCATTTCTTGTCTTTCAGATTTCTAGTTGGTGAGAGGAATGGGTGAATGCAGGTCTTCCTGCGTGACTGCTGGAGGCTGAACACGCGCCTCGCCCCCTCTCTGCTCTGCTATTGCATTAAGAAAATAACAAACCAGTGGTAGTGTATGGGTGGTCAGCCTTCCCAAGTCCGTACCATTTATCAGAGTCTCCAGCTGAGTCATGAGACACTTGTCTTTAGAGGGCAATGAGTGGGGAAGGGAAACCTGAGCATGTCACATAGTTGAGGGAGAGCAGCAGCTTTCCAGTGATGACGGGCTGGTTGTGGCAGCAGTCCAGGCTGAGCCAGTGGCACCAGCCTCTCATGGCTCATTTTGGCCGGAGGCTGAGAAGATCGGATTGCCCAGCTGTCTGTGTGCCAGTGTACACTGATCCGCTGCTGACCACGTGGGCGAGCCTTGGCTGGAGACCTTTGTTTGAATTGCATGTAAGCAAACACAGAACAGCTCAAGAACTGGAGTTTGGCCACTGCTTCTCCGTTGTTACTGCCTGCCAACAGAATAACCTTTCATGTTATTATAAACTCTAGCTTTGTAAAAGTATATAAGTCAGCTCCACTGGTGCCGTTTTGGCTTGTATTACAAAGAATAACTTGGCTTTAATTTCGCTTGGGCTTCATTGTCAGATACCCGGGTTTGCTTTCCTGTTCAGCATTCATAAACGGGCAGTGTCTATGAGCAGTAGAGGGGATAAAACCTGCAACACGTGAATAAAAAGGTGTTCAGAATGAGGTGATTATGTTGTGAAGGATAATCATGTTTCCAGAAGGAAGGAAAGAGTCTAGAACAGGTTTGGCACCTCTATGCTGCTGGAAGTCATCTGCAGCACAGCTATGGAGAGGAGACAGCCCATTCCAGGCAGCGTAGCAGCCAGCTTTGAGCAGGATCTGCTGCTGCACCTGAAATGAATCAGGGAAAAATGCCAGGCTTTATTAACACTTTTCCCCCATGTAAATAACAGTGACAGATTACTAATAGATATTAAAGCAATGTCTCCTTTTTCCTGAACAGAACGGATGCCATAAATTATGAATTCTGATGACTGTGCGGTGAGCATCAGTAATAAGTTTGATCCTTAATATTCTGGCAGAGTCCCAGGAAACTTTTGTATGTTAACAACAAATGGAATTTAATAGGTAACTGTGGAAGTAATCTCATACCTATTTTCTTTTTGGCCAAGTGGAGAGTGGAGGGGGGAAAGGGCTTGTTTGTTTCCTTGCTTTTGAGGGCATTTGGATTATTTAAAAACTTTCGCTGAATATTTGAAAATCTTGGCAAGTTCTGTATTCTCTGGGTCAAAATGTTGGCTTTATGAAGAAAAAAGGAAGGGAAAAAAAGAATTCCCAACGAAAAGCTCATAAGCTGGTGGCTACAGTTTTAGAGCTCTTCAGCTCCTCACCCTGCAATGAGCAATAACTTTTATCTCCTCTTTATCTTAAAATTGTGAGAAGACAGGAAAAAGTAACAGAAGATTTTCTTCCAGCCCTGAAGTTGCTCATTCAAAAGTACCAGTCTTCTTTATGCTAATGACAGAGATTGTCACTGACATTGTAATTCAGAGCTTTTTCTGTTTAAAAAAAAAAAAAAAAATTAAAGTGGATTTACTGAGTTTTCTTTTAGAACAGTGATTGACACAAAATAGCAGTGGGGATTATAATAGAAGAAAAGTTAGTAGGATCCATTTAAATAAGGCAAGAGACTCCAGTTAGGACTTAATCTTTGTATGCATTGAAAAGTATTTAGCTAATTAATTATTCCAAAATAAGTACACTGAGGAGAATCCTTTTCTCATATTAGTTCAGACTTGCTTAGCATGTTTCAAAAGTGACAGTCAAAGATAAACTCCTGACTTCAACTCCTTTTTTCATCTCGGGGAAATATATTCTTAATACAATACTACTGCATGGCTCACAGCAGAAACTATAATTGCCGAGATATCTCTGCTACTGTATTAGAACCCATTGTATCACAGTCAAGACGGGGGCAGAATTACTCACTTGTAAAAGTGCTAAATTGCTTTCTATTCTTGTTGAATAAAAGCTGGTGTTCTTGGAAAGGAAAGCTGTACTCTACCTGTATTGGCACTTGCTGCTGCTATTTTTATTTATTTAATAAGAACCGGCAGTTCATCTTATAAAGGGGAGGCTGTTTTCTCTAGGGTGCTGTGGTCACGAGAGGCAAATTGTCCTGTGTCTGCCCTCTTGCTGTTATTTATTTATTTGTATAGTTCCTTGCAGCCTGAGGTTCTGGCCATGTTCATAGGAGGTGTAATAACTTGGCTGGATTGCAGGCCTTGCGCATCGTGGGCGCATCCGCAATAAGAACAAGGAAAGGCGGGCATTTACTAGAGCCACTCCAGAACAGGAAGCTGGAGTTCACTTAAGCCATCTGAAGATGCACTTAATCGTACAGTAGTTTTAAACAAAAGTTATTGTGCCTACGTTGCTATCAGCTTTCACACATCAGTAGCGGAGCAGACTGTGCGTAAGCATTTGCCATGTTCTGCATATGGCTGATTGGAGGAGCTGTAAGCAAACATTAGAAAAATGTTGTAGCATTCTCTGTAGATTTCCCAAGTTGTTCTGTGCCATGTCTGTGGTTTTATAATAGTACCCAGGTGATGAGAGTGACATACCGGTGAGTATCTGGGTTTCTTTAAATGTGACTCTATGAGCTGTTGTCCTAGTGGGACAAGGAACAAGCTGCTGCTTTGTTTTGGCAGCATGTGATGCTGAGTGGAGTTGCTTCTAGCTCAAAAAAAGTATAATTTGTGCTTTTTCTGTTTCTTTACTGTTAATCAATACAAAATGATCTCGGTAGAAGCAAACCTGTACATCCTGGGATGGAGAGAAAGAAGCACTCAATATTATATGACTGTAATTCAGTGAAAAGGAAATAAAGTGATTTTTGTGGTGCCCCATCAGTAGTTCTGTATTTGTCATCTTTGTGGCTGTCACAGCAGCACTAAGTCTTAAAAACAGGAGGGAGAGTAGGGGAGTATGCAAGATCGTCAGTGGGCATAATGTTTACATACACAACTGGTAACTTTTTTTTTATTTTATTGTTACATTACAGACCATTCATAAACACTGGCATTGCCCTGGAGTTTTCTACCGATACTTTTAAGAAAATGGTATTTCAAAACAAGAGGGAGTGCAGTTAGAAGAGGAGACAGATGGCAATTCAGGTCATCCTAAACCAAGTTTAGGAGCAGTTGCAGGAGTAGTGCAACCAGTCATTTCCTACAGACCTCTGTGGGTGCTCTGATGTCAGGCAGAGAATGGTCTCATGTTCTTGCCTCTTCTTCATGGATCAATAATTAGATCAAACTTTTTTAACAGCCATCAGAGACCTCCCCCCTTCTGGTGTTCTTCATTAAATTGGCCATTGGGTTTAAAACTTTTCAGGGGAAGTGGAGAAACAGCAGCCACTTGCAACAGGCATGCCCAGACCGTGAGATCAGGTTGGCATTGTTTTTGTAGACTAAATTAACATAATCATTCTTAGAGGTGGAAACACAATTGCAAACATCAAAAAAAATGCAGATCCTTTACTTCACCTATTTTCAACAGACAGCCTCTTGGCTTCTGTGCTTTCCACCACACCTGCAGGTGTGATACTCAGCAGTAAATCATTAATTCTTTCCTTGGAAGTCTCAACTTTGAAAAAGCCAGTGTTTGCCTACAATGACCTTCTTGCTGCCTTATGATACTCTGCAGGAAGAGAAAATCAGCAACTCTTCCCTTAAAAGGCTCAAATTTGAAAAGCTAGAGTTCCTGTACAGTGACCTTTTTGCTGCTTTACTCCTATCTGCCTTTCATTATCTCTCTTCTCATGGGACTTGAAGAAAAATGCATACACCTTAAGTTAGGGAAAAGCTCTGTGGCTGTACAATTCACAGGTGGAGTTTAAGAAAGGTGAACTAAGGGGCACTGAATCTGTAATTTCTTTTATGTGTTCTGCACGTTTGTGCAATACAGAGCTGACAGGGCCTTCCCGGGCTCCCTGGAGACACCCAAAAGGCTTCGTAGCAGAAGAGAGTAATTGCAGCAAGTATGCTGGCAGCTGAAGGACAACCCCAAGATGATTTTCAAACCAGAGCTGAGGAAACTGTGTCAAGGAAGTGTGACAGCAGGGCAGATGCTTGCATGAGCTCATCAGCTCTGTTTTCCACTACCTGTGGAAGTCTTGTGCAAGACACTGAATTTGGAGGGCTAGGATTTGTCCCAGGCATTGCTTTACTTCTGGTTCTGGACACATGCCTTGAACAGGAGAGGTGTTTGACAGGTGATTGAAAGCCTCTGTTGAGGGCCTGTGACCTGGTCTGTTGACTTTGATTTTCTTGCTCAAATCCCAACCTGCTCTTGTAGAATGACAGTTTTAGTTTGGATAATCTGGTATATGGACTTGCTTGCCATGTCTGCAGAGGTGTGAAATGGAAGCTGAAGTCTTCCTCTGGGGCAGCAGAAAAGCATGTTGAGGAGTCATGGTGAGGCTAAGGGTGGGATTGGGGTAAAATGCTGTATAAGGAATAAGTATGAGGAGTTGAGCACTGGTGAAAAGGGGGAACAAAAAAGGTGCAGTAGCTGTTTCTTGACAGCTGAAGTTTAAGACACAGTAGCAGCTGTAACTGGAACAGAGAAAAGGTCTGAGGAATTACACTGTTGTCTTTATTTTTTTTTTTTTTTTTTTTTTCCTAAATGAAATTAGAGGGGGGTTTGCTTTTGTTCTTTTAAGGACATGTCAACTGGAAAACCTCAAGGTAAGCTGTAAAGTCTGATGGCTTGAAAGGGGTATGTTTTCCCAAGACCTTGCATTTCTTTTCCACTATTCCTTAGTCTTACTAGACTTCAAGCTTCCTGCAGGGGAGTCCTGCCTTACTGAAAACTCCTCACTCGTTGTTGGCCATCATGCAAACACCCTTAAGACTTGATGCTTTGGCACCAATCCAGACTTGGATCACTTGTTGTAGGTGTCATAGCTTTGAGAAAGCATTAATGTATAGATATGCTAGCACTGTGTCCTCTTCAGCTGCTGAAGTGCATCCGAGACCTCTGTTTGATGAACCCGTTGGGGTTTTTGGTGGTGGTTGGTTGTTTTGGTGGGTTTTTGTTTACTTTTTGAGGCATGTGGAGAAAACATAATTGAGAAGTACACTGCCTCTGGCTGTCCTCAGTGAAAGAAACATGGCCAATCTTTGTTGTTCTGCTTAGATGCCCTCTGTTGGATGATAATAAAAATGGTGCTGCTATGTAGCACTTTTCAGCAGCATGCCTTAATAGTTGTTATAAAAGCTATATTATTAGACATGTTTTACAGAAGGGGAAACTGTGACACAACTCCATGTAGTGACTTGTCCCATGTCACCTTAGCATCCACTCGGAGGGAGACCGGCCCTCTTTGGTTGTTTGTCCTCAGTAAGGGCAGCATTACTGCTACCACTTGAAGGTAACTCTTCGCTTCATGTGTTTCTTTTTATGTGCTTTTTCCATTACAACATCCTTTTCAGAACATTTTAATTAATTCTGAGCATTGATTTCTGGCTCAGAAAGTTTGCTAGCGCTGGGCTTTTATTTTGTTTTTCTTTTTACCTGACAAGCTCTGAGCTCGAGGAAGCAAAACAAACGTTGAGTAAAGTATGTTCCAATGTTACATGAGAACTCCCCGAGATTAACAAGGCATTTTTTAACAGCCACAAATTTTATTTTTGAAAGGATTGTTTTCCTTTCCTATAATATGTGATTGGCTTCGTGCACTTAGACTGATGCATTAGAAAAAAATCTCCAAAATTGCATGTTAATAATTTCTCTGGAATTCAATGGTACTCAAATTCCACATGCTACACTATAGTTAATATGATTAGATGCTGTCAAACTAGGCAAGATTAAAATAAAATGCACATGGGGTATCAGTCCTCATGTCAAGACGATCACTGACTACCTGTTACAGCTGCTGAAACATCACCTGTAGCCATGTTATTGTGTAATAACAGCTTCTGGTTTCTGTACCTGACAAATACTAAAGCAGTCAGATCCTTAGGGCTGATCCTATTGTAGAAGATTCCTATATATGATAAAATTGCTAGCTTTTCAAATCAGTTCTCAAACATTGGATTTTTTCTAAATATATTTGTAGTCTTGGTTCTATCTGCAGAATGGTATGCAATTTCATATAGTAATATGTCATTTGTCCTGGCCATTAGTAATCACGTACATAAAGTATGTAACACTTTTTCCTGCATTGAATAAGATTAGAGTGCAGGCATGCTTACTGCTAAAAATTGTTTTATTTGATTTGGTGTTTGCTTTCTGCACAAAAGTTGCATAGTTAACTGCATGGAAGGACTGATGTCTATATTAAAACTGTTCAGTAGGATTTGCTTGAACTTAACATCTCTGTTGCGTTCACAGTCATCTTCAATTTACTTGTGTACAAAATGGAGATTATAACCTATTGACTTTTCGCTGTTGTTTCAGGCTTGATTAGTAGTTGCAAAATGCTGTCATGCTTACTGATGGAAGTCAGTCAGCAGTGCAAAGTAGCCTGGGAGCCAGTAAGTGCAGTAGCTGGTAGAACTAGAGTTGCCCAGCCTTTGATTTGAGTGAGGAGTAACCAATCCATGGCATGGATGCCAGTGGTGGCTTGTAAGCAGATGCCAAACGGTGTGCAGTAGGGCTGGCATAACATTGGGAGTATGGACTTCTGAGAGAGGCACAGCCTCTGACTCCTAGGAAATGCAAAATCGAGCAGGTCATAGGAAGAACTCTCTGGTGTGCAAGTGCAATGTTAGTGACAGCATCTTTTCTCTTTGAAAAGTAGCATCATGTGGCCTCTGCTGAATACCTACCAACACACTTAGTTTGGGATGGAAAAATACAAACTGGTACACTGCCCTTCTTAAGCGGACAGCCTTGCTTAGTCCAGGTATCAGTTATAGCTGATAGAGCTTCTCCTCCAGCAAAAAGGGTTAGTAGATGCCATGCTTCCAGAGGCAGAGCAGCTGTGCTGTGAGGCTGGGGGGGTTGTAGTTAATGCTATTAATTGCATCGGTGCGAGGAACCCCCCAAAAGGGATTACTGTTCTTGAGCATACACTGAGAAAATAAAAAGTACTAAAGAATCCCCACTGCAGAGCTTACAAAAACTAGCACTGACCTGGCAAGTAATGAGCAAACAGACTAGCAAGTGTAGGAAAAACTGATGCAAGTTGTCACTTTGGGCTTCCTAAGAAAGGTAGTAGCCTTCTGGGTGTTACTGGTCACAGTGCTGTCAGTCAGACTGCCCAGAATAATGTCCCTGCTTCAGTGTTATCCAAGGACTGCACTGCAGCCACACAAATGAGACCTTTGCTGGGCATTATTTTACTTGTACATTTTTAGATTATTCTTTTTACTGACTTGAAGATAAAGATATATGCTGACAAGGCTTATGCTGAAGAGTTCTGCTTTAGTTCTCTGATCAAAATTTAGGACCGTTGTCTACCTTACAAACTCATTTTGAGAGGTATCCAACTTGAACCATTCCAGAATCCATTTGTCATTGTTGTTTAGAAGCATTCGATGTTTTTGATGCATTTTCAATCACTGCTTACAGCACTATGTAATGTTTCCATGGCACTTGGCTTGGTGGCTGCAGTCCTTTGTTGCATGGGTGTTTTTTTTTTTATTCTGCTTAAAACACTCTCTGCTTTCAGCAGCTGTGACTTGTGCCCATCAAGGTAAAAAGACTGCATTTTTATTGCTGCTGCAAATCTTTCTGCACTAGGTGCTTTTAGGTACCTAGCGATACAGCAGCCTCAAAGCCAGCAAGACTGGTTGCAATGACTCTGTGGGGGCAAAGTGAGACTAATGCCTATTTCCAGCCCCTCTGGTGAGAACTGCTCAGAGCAGAGAAAACCCCCTCTGTCCTCCCCAGCACGTCAAAATCCGGCAGCTAGCTGCTAATTGCCTTTACAGTGATTCACATGCCATCTGCCATTGCTGGGATCTTTTGTCGTCTATGGTAGGCTCTAGGCAGTTCCATAAACTTCATGTGGTTCTTCTATCAGTGACATGGACTTGGTGCAGCATGGTAATAACAGTGACGCTGCTATGTGCAGAAATTAATTATGAAACTATTTACGTGTTGTCACCGTTTCTTTTGGCTTTGAGAGGACAGCATTCTCTGGGATAAGGAGGGGGGAAAAGCAAGAAAGATTATTTCAATTGTGTGCCACTTAAGGGTTCCCCCACCCTCACAGAAAGCAACTCATGGATGGTGGGAGAGAGCTGTCAAAAATAATAAAAGTGCAAAGGATTATTATGTATTTGTGTATCACACCACATCTGCAACCCAGGGGCGAGTAGAGGAGAGCGTGACCTCCCTGCGCAGAGGCTGGGGAGGCAGCAGGAGCCTTGCTTGCTGGGAGCCGGGCAGGGAGAGGTGAAGGCGCCGGTCCTGTCGCAACTTACGTAACGCTTGCATAAGAGTGCCGGTGCCGTGACTGTCAGAAACACGCGGGAAGGACGGGGTTTTTCCTTCCCTCTGCTGCCTTATGGCTTGAATCAGAAGCTAAGTCTAAGACGCTGTTGTTTACTCCTCTGCGTAGCCGGGGATTCTCTCTCCCCCTACTCAGAGAGAGGAGGGGGGCTCCTACTTTTGTTTAATTCTGCCTTGTTTTGCTCTTAGTTCTTATTTCTCCTTTTCTTCCTTTTTTGTCCTTTGCCTACATTTACATTTCGATACTCGCTACTGCTGCTGTCCTGGCTTTCAATAACTAAATGTTTTATCAGCATTTTCTGAAGCCACCTGGATGACTGCTGAAATACCACCTTGTTTTAAAGTGGTCTTCTTCAAAGCAGAGATGCTGCAGAATGTCATCTGGTTTTTTCTTTCCCTCATTCAAGCCTTCTTTGAGGATGCTGATATGCATCGTCTATAAGCAGGCGCATAAAACAGCTTAATATGTTAACGTGTTAGGAAATGGGGTGGTGAGGGAGGGTGAGAACATGACATTATCGAATCGGTCCACTGAAAGCTGCAAACCGAATACAGTTTTTCCAGGCACCCAGGCGTACACCATTGGAGGGTGTTGTACACCTCAGTCAGCGCAGGCTGGCTTGCATGCCGGTGAATAAATTAATCCTGGAACAAGAAGTCAGAAAGGTGACCGGGAGCACTGGCCTCCTCATTCCCCAGGCGAGTTCATTTTGCTTGGACGGGCAATGGCACTTCTGTATAATCCTCACGGCTCCCTCCGAGCCACCGTGGCACCGGTCCTTTCTGCTGCTGCAGGGCTGATGCTGCAGCAATTTGTTTGTTTCTGGTTTTGACTTGGCTTTGAAGCAGGAGAGAGGCTTTTGGCTCGCCTTTTTATTTCTCGTTAAGTGCACGTAATTATCCGAGTCCGCAAAAGCGCAGGGGTTTACATGCCCTGGTTCGCTGGCGTTGACGAGGGGATGAGAGCACCGCCTCCGCCGGCCGGAGGATTCCCCCGGGGCGGGTCTCGTCCCAGCGGCGCGCCCGCGGCCTGCCCGACACGGGCGGGAGCGGGGCGGCAGCCTGCCGCGGCAGATGAGGACCGGCCGTTGCCATGGCGATCGCTAATGCAGCCGAAGCGCGGAGAAGGGGCGCTCGGTGCAGCACACCCGCTCGGTGGAGGCTGGCTGAAGGGAGAGCCAGCCGCCCGGAGGAGAAGACCCCCGTCAGCCGTGTCCCAGCTGGAGTTCTAATTTCCTTCCTCTCCCCGCCCTGCCCTTTCACGGGGCTCCTTCCTTAGAGGCAGTAATACCAAGCCGAGAGCCAGCTCTGCCTCTCTGCTCGCCTCCCAAAGGTCAGGGGCACCATATTGATGGCTGTATAATGGGGAAGAGGGGAGGGGGACGGGGCGCGAGGCTTTCAAGAAGGAGTGTGCGCCACTTGCCACCGGGGCTTTAGTGGGTGTCGTGGGATTTGTTTGCAGCATATGCGATGCTGTTAATGATTGAAAAATTACCACAACAATTAGTCATGGATCGCTGAAGGCAAGGCCCCCAAACGCTGTGGACAATATGATTAAATCCATGTATGTGACAATTAACTCTCCCGCAGGTTTATCCACCGAGGAGATGGGAAGAAGATGGACAAAAAAAAAAATGACAGGCGAGAATAATGTGGCAGAATGGACCCGATACAGCTGGCACTATCAATTTTAATCTGACACTGAATTAATCACACTTGGATTAATCCTGTTCTTATTGCACCGTTCTGGTTGCCTGTTTATTTATATTCTTCTTCCTTTGTGTGCTACGCGGAGGCATGACGGATTTAATTCCTGTCCGTTCCATGTTTTTAAATTTAAAAGGCAAATCCTTCAGTCATGCTGTGTTTGAGGTAGTCTGTGGCGCAATTATCTCATAAAAAATGAGCAGAGTCCAGATGCACCATGCCATGAATCCCCTTCTGTATCACAGCTGAGTAACTCTCAATAAATGTTTGTTCACGCAGTATTTTCACTGAGTAGATCTAGTACTGCCTGTCTGTCCAGCCAGCCAGACGTGCAGACATGCAAGTAATGCTTTGCTTGTGTATTTATGTTGCCATTAGGTAAAACTTGGTGCATGTGCGTTGGTGATTCTCCTTGTGCTCACACTTTTTTTTGGAGGGACCAAAAACAACCCTTTTGTAATGTTTAGATGTTACGTTAGGAAGAAGATTCAGACTGGAAATGGAAGCAGGTCTGGTACAGGAACTGGAAAAGGCAGGTATAGATGATCTGGCATAAAATTTTTAAAATATTAAGGTTTTTTAAAGGAAAAGAAGCACTAATGTTTGCCAGACGCTGCTGAAGTCTTGAAAAAGAAACACTGTTTATCAGTAGACAATCTGCTCAAATTAGCCAACTGTGTGTCCTTTCTAGCACAGTAAAGGTAGTTTGCTTACTACACTGTTGTTGTGCCTGTTCCCTGACAAGTCTCTTGTTCACAAAGGGACAAATGCAGTTTAATGGATTGGACTAGCCACAGCTTAATTTCACCTGTAGGTACTGCAGACCTCTCTCTTCTTTCTTCTCTTCCCATCCTTTCTTTCTTGTTTTTATTTTGTAATCTCTACAGAAGATGTTTTAACTTTGAGTTCAAGTTGACTCAAGAGATGTATCTAGGCATAGCTGTAAAGATTCAGTTTTACTGTGGCATGTTACTGCTGTGGTCTGCAATGCTTAACATTATTTTAAGTGTTCAGATTGCTAGTCTAAGTGTCATACCTTTTCTGGCTTTTAAAATCCCAGTGAAAACATTGGAAATATTTAACTGTGTTCTTAAACAAGGTGACTTAAAGGCATAAGTTTTTTCCATTGAAATGACTAGTAAAATCCCTGCTGGTTTAAAATGTCAAGGTTTTTATCAGGAATCCTCTATTTATGTATCAGTAACTTGAAAACACAAAATGAAGTATAGCTGAACCGTCTTCTTTTAGAGTGATATTTCTTGTCCTCTTGTTGCCAGAGAACACAATCTGTACTCCTGCTCTGACCTGTGGCCTTAACCACAAAGAAATGAGCAAGTCCTGTAAAGTCAGTGGGCAATAAAGATATCAATGACCTTGATATGTAATTCAGTGCCCAAAGGAACCTTGTCTTTCTGTTGACAATGTAGCTTTCAAAAGGTGGTTCAGGGGTAGGTGCATGAAGCTAGAGGATGTGAATTTTGTTTGTTGTGCCTATTTGCATGCAAAGGTAGCACACTGCAACGTGGATAGAGTGGATATCCTATTCACCGGTAGAATAGGACGTCCTAAATGAAGGTCAAAAGAAACTGGCCCAGGTACCTCTAGCACACCAGAAAATTTGTAGTAGGTTCTAGTCAGAATCTCAGTCTTGCATTCAGCAGTAGTATTGGATGTCATAGCCCAGATAAGCCAAATTTGAGTCAGAGCTGCTTATTTCATTATGTCTTTCAGTCATTTCTCCCACTGTGTATTTCTGCATCTGAGGTCCATCTGGATTTGGTTGCAGTTACTCTTTTTTTTTTTTTTTTTTTTTTTTTTTTCCTTCATTGAAAATCTCCAGAGGAATAACAAACAAAAATATTTTGAATGAGGAGGGTTTAAATCCATGTCTCCCCAAATGCTGATGCTGGGTTCTGATAGATGTGCAGTAAGTAGTGGATATTAGGGCTGATCTGGCAATAGCTTGATTCTCAAAATGTCCAAAGCAATAGTAAAAGGGTTTCTTTGGGGTGTTTTTTTGTTGTTGGTTCGGGGTTTTTTTTATATCTTTTGTCATGTGGTGAGATCAATTTTAGGTTCGGATCCTCTTGTATCTTCTGGAAGCACAGAAGAGGAGTTGAGTGTATTATAAACTTGTAGCAGAGGATTGCTAGCTCTGCTGGGCAACAGGGATAAAACTGACTATACATCAATATCAAAATACTGTCTGTACAGGTGACATGAAATGCTAACAATATGAATTTAATTTCTTCTCTTATCTTCTTCCTGCTCCCCCATTCCCCTGATACAGTCCAGTGTTCTGCAGTTGAATTTGCTGCTGCTGTTTGATGGATAGGAGGTACTTGCTGGTTATGTAACTAATTGACAACTATGGAAGTTACTTCTTTATTATGCAATTTATCAAGTGATTAGGAGACCATTTATGTAGACTCTATTAACATAACACCAATAGTTGAACACGTTAGTAGGAAGAAAGTATGAGATGGTTTGAGATGCATTTTTTAAGCAAACTTTGTTTCATTTCCTCTGAGATTTCAAATCACAGGGGTACGATGCATTAAAACATTATTGCTTGGGACTTCTTACACTGGATGGTCCATTGGCCAAATATGCATTACATTTTTACACCAATCAAATTTTATTTAAATTTAATTAAGATGCAGCAGACTGATTTGCTGTGCCTGGGTTATAAATAGAGCAAGAGTGACTTGGCTTAAATTTGGTTAACAAGAATTGAGCTTCATTGTGCAGTTACAACATCAGTAAGCGCTGTTGGCACACTTAAAGTTACAAGTGGATGTTTCGCATGTGACAGTGCTTGCAACCCACATCAAACCTATGAATGAGAGCGTTGTTAAGCACTTTGTGTGGGGGGGGTGTTGGGGTCAAGGAGCAGGGTGGAGTGTGTGCATACGTTGATTGCTTGGATCAGTGTACGAGTCAAAACCGTGTTTGCTCGCTGGCAGAAGAGATGAGCTTGAAATGGAGATGAGGCAAGAGGCCTGCCAACAGGAGAGTAAATGTTTTGAATTCACAAAACTTGAGGGTGATATGGTGAACTCCCTGGTACCCAAACCTGATTCTTCTGATCTTTCCAATGAGGATGTTTCCCCCCTAGACCATGTTCAAGCCACGGTCTGCAAAGAGGAACAATTGTTTTTTTCATTCCACCACCCCCCCCCCCCCCCCCCCCCCCAATATGTGTCTTTCATTTCCCTTTGCATACGTGGAACTGGATGGGAACAACGCAACACCCCAAGTGCTAAAAATGTCTCAGTGTGGCTCTCAGAGTAGAATTACTTAAGGTACTTCAGTGTCAAAGAGAATATATTAATCCAAGCATCCTTCTGAATCAGCATAAGGGGAAGCGTGCATGAAGAAAAAGGCCCCAAAACTTTGGAATTAAAATTGTTGATAGAGCATGCACATTCTGCTTTCTCCCTCTCCCCTCCTAACTGAACCAAAATTTTCCTTTTTTCATTTTTTCTCTTTGTGTTTTGCCAACAAAACACTAGCTGGGTCCCCACCTGAATGTTAAATATTCTTTTCAGAGGGTCAAATGAAAGTAAAGTGACAAGAAGCAGCACTGGATTGAATGTGTCGAGAAAATGCCATGCTTCTGTTGGTGCAGTGTTAATAGTTCTTTTATGCAATATGCATAAGAATTCAAAAGGCTCTTTTGCGTTATTAGCGTACCTCTAGTTTGGCCATCCTATAAAGAGTAATGAAGAGGATTGTGTATATTGACCCAGATATGGCTGTTTGTATTTGACAGTGGTGTGTTAGCTTTGGCTGTGCACTCACTAGTAGTTGCAAGCAAACTCCAGTCTGGAAGCTAGCAAGACATATTAGCGTTTGGCAGTGCCTCTGCCAGTAAGTTCTGTCTTTCTGGATTTTGGGTCGCTGGAGTATTGTTATTAATTTGAAGAGAATTTGAGCTGGGGAAGAAGTAGGAGACATAGGAGGTTTCTCTTTTTGGAGAAGGTTGCTTTTTTATCATCTTTTGGGCAACAAGTTGATGGTAATTAAAGCAATTTTTTTGCTATGTGAAACAAAGACTAAAGGAAGATATTGGTATTGCTTGGGGCAGTGCAAAACAATTTCATATGGTCTTTATCTAAGTTCTATTTGTAAGAGTTTAGACTGTCACTTGGACAGATTTCATGATCTGTGGACACTACTGTATCTACAAGCATAGAATACGATCTACAAGGGTGGAGATAGGGGGAATGAAAAGGCAGAGTATCATATTTTACTCCATGGTTTCATGGTGCACTTGTGATACTTTCAGGATGTAATAAGCAAACAAAGATGTAAAGGAACAGGTTCTCAGCTAGTGACTTTCATAAAGTTGTCTTTTCTTTAGCCAACAGAGAAAGAGAGCAGGTCTAGACAAAACAGCCAAACCCTAATCTTTCTTTCAATAATGATGTTACTTGGGAAGATTGAGAGCAAAGTCAGTGGTTTTTATTCCTCTGAAACAGTTGTAAAAAATATATATAAAAATATATAAAAATATGTAAATATGTGTTTGTTTATGTGCATCTATATATGTTTATATATTTGAGTACATATACACATGCACACACAAACTCTTCCAATTTTTTTGAAGTACCAGAAACATTTCCTACAGATAAAATCCAAATAAAGACTGTGGGTGTTAGTACTAGCCTTTCTTAAAATGTGTATGTGGAATTAGATGACTAAAGAAGTAGAGAGGAAAGAGAAATGATTTATTGAAAGCTATCTCTTTGTTTTTACTTATGTTAATATGCATGACCAACTAATATATTTGACTGAAAAGACTTGCTTATTCATATGTGGTTTTATTAGAGACAAACTGCTATTATTAAATTTTCTAGGAGCATATAATAGTATATACTTTTGATTTTTAATCTGTATATGCTACAACCTTCTGAAGACATTGATAAATAGGGTGCAGGTTTTCAGGTGATACGCTATTTGATAGACATACCCTTTTTGTGCTTTCTGTCACACTGACAACAAGCTAGCCAATTTTGTGTTGGTATGAACCGTTTATTACAGACAAAGAAAATATGTATATGTTGTGATTGTTCATATATTGCCCAGTAGGAATCTTAGAAGAAACAGATCTGCCTTTACAGCTTTTCCTGGTAGCAGCGTTATCATGTGGTACCAGTAAGCACTAGCTAATTCACCTGCATGCTTCTGTACTAGCTGTACACCTCCATAGTTACTCCCCACCTTGGCTTTGAAAGAACCCCAGTACTACAGCCTTGAAAAAGGTGCTGGGCTTGTATATTTGAGGCATAACAAGTTATGGTTGCTAGTCCAGTTCAGGCATTTGTATAGGACCAATGCGTGTGTACTTGGTCCCTGAACAGCCTGATACACGGAGCGCGTGCACTTACAATATTTCCTCACAGCGCATTGTACTGTGCATGGAACTATTTAGCTCTAAGGAAATCGAAGTATATTAAAAATACTTTTAACATTTGCCCTTTACCACTCATGGCTGGCTTACAAACATCCACCCCTCCTAAGCAGAAGTAAATTCTTTGTCCGTCTGATTAACTAGGAGAAAAAAAAAAAAAAAAATCTCTTGGAGACCTTTGCGAGGTCATTAGCGAAGCTTTCTTTTCAGAACGTGAATACGCCACCTGCCTTTCATAGCCCAGGGGAGCCTAAAGGCAGTGTGTGTCTTGGAGCACACTGCAGAATAGCATCTGCATACTGCCAGACTGATCTGCTAATAGCCAAGGGAAAGAGAGAATTGATGCCAGGGGTGAAGAGAAATGCTGAAACCTTGCTAAGTGTTAAGCAGTGCTCACCTATTTATTAGACAGTTAATGCTGCCTGTAGCGTTACCAGTGGACGATAAAAGAAGTGGGGCATGTTGCAGATTGGTAATTGGTCTTAGAGCTGCATGTTGTAATTACTAGCTCACTTTCTTTTCTACAAAGGAAAAAAATATCCCAGAAGGGACCAAAGCTGAGATAGTTTTCATCTGCTAAAAATCATGTTATGTTTTAAATGTTTCTATTATTTTTTGTTTAAGAAAGAGAAAAATCATTTTGCTATCAGACTGATAACCTGCAAGAAGGCCCCTAGCAGATTTTGACACCTCTAATGATCATCCTTTGTAGGAGGTGGGGTAGAAACTGGTGATTTTTGGTGTACTTTGAAATAGGTTGTGGGGCATGCATTTGTCTCTGGGAGAATGAGGGAGGTCATTTCACTAGTCTCTGGTTTTGCTTTTCACAATTAATTGAGAGTTATGTCTCTGTGTACAGACATTGTGTAGGCTTGAAGAGCATGCAGATGTCTTGGTAGGACCAATGGACAGAACCACACACAGGAGAGATGAATGGCAGAGCCATGGGCGAAGGTGCATGATATTTTTATATTACATGATAACGTAATACATATTACATTATATATATGCTGCATTTGCAAGTATATAACTTGTGTTCTGCCCCTTAGTTCCATCTCTGCTGAAACTTTATTTACATCACTTACCCCAGGAATTAGCTGGCAGCTTTTTTTCTAATCTCTGTAGCGCATGAGAAGCATCTGGGGTTTTTTGCTGTCCCTTGTAGATTTTCCCCTCAAGGCTGTGTTACTCAGAGATCTAATACTTCATCTCCAGCCTGTGAAAACTTTCCAGACAGAAATGTCACAACCCGTCATATCTGACAAGAAGATGCAGATGTCATTCATCTCCTCTGTTACCCTGTGTGACACAAGGCAAATGTTTAAAGGATGTATAAATGTGTGGGGAGAGATCTTCAGTTGGTGCAGATTGTCATGAACCTAGCTGACACGTTGCACAAGCTGAACATCTGCGTTTTTATTTGCTCTCCTCTCGGCATTTTGCAATGTCCAAGAATATACAAACACACCCTATCCAACACTATCACTAGTTAACTGAACAAGTGAGTTATGTTTTTCTGTTGTGGTGGGTTTGAGCCCCACGTTGGTGTTGATAACACACTGATGTTTTAGTTGTTGCTAAGTAGCGCTTTTCCTAAGTTAAAGATTTTTTGGTTTCCCATGATCTACCAGAAAGCAGGTGTACAAGAAGCTGGGAGGGAGGATAGCCAGGACAGCTGACCCGAACTAGCCAAAGAGATATTCCATACCATAGAACCATACCATAGAAAGGTCTCCATAGAAAATGGAGCGTGTAACAATACTAGTGCTGTTTGTATCTCTCATGGTATAAGTGCAAATGACATTTTTTAAGTGTTTTGCAGGTAACACAAGTTTTGTATGTGTAATGTGGAAGCATTTTTAAAACACTACTACGAGGAAGTTGTTTAAAGTCACACAAGGAAACACACAAGGTAATTAGTTAATTATTTTTTTCTGATTTTTATTGAGGATGGGTAATTTTCAGTTGACTGTCAATTGACTTTTAAAATCTTAATCTTCCTGTAGGAATAAGTTCTTTCTCTTTCCTCTGAGAGCTTCCATGTCATCATTATGGTCTTGCAGTTTGGTCCTCTCTGAATACCCAGTTTGTGCAAACTCTAGATTCTTTGCCCAGCCACACGTTCTCTGTTGTGCTCCCATTTAGTCCACACCTTGCAGACTAAGGACAAAAACAATTGCAACATTAAACAGGAATTTAAATTGCTAACTGTTTTATTTGACTCCTTATTCTTGGGAGATGTCCTCTCAAATAAATCGATTTACAATAGTAAGAAGGACAATGGTTGGTATTTCTGCTGTCTGAGAGTTAACACAGTATTTTGCCAAGTATTGGCTAGGTGAAGATTTCACTGTTAGTTTAAATGAGAAATAGTTTATTTCTTTTTTCAGGCCTGTCTGCTTGCTGCAGGTTGATTGTAATGGGTTAGCAAACAGTTGTTCTAAAACTAGAATCCTTAAGGCTGATGGACAGATTTGTGGGGGGTGGGGAGAGATAAAAAGGGCATGACTGTCTCATCCCCATTGGTACCATTAAGTGCAGTATATGTTCTCATCACATGAAGGGGGAGTAGGTTTGCAGCCCTCCTCCTCATTATGATTGTTTCCTCCAGCCCTGATTTGTGCTTGCAACATAGAAAAGACAAATCTAGCCTACACTTCTGCTTTTCCTCCATCTATCCCTGCCCTTCATGTTCCCCCAGCAAGCACAAGGACCTCCTCCAGCAGCCCCAGCTCAGCTTTCCACCCCACTGGTGGAGCAGATTTACCTCCCACACCAGCAGCAACTTTGGCTTTCCCTCCAAATTTGTTGGCATTTAGGATTGAGGCGAGTAGAACGTATTGAAATAAACTTTTGGCTCAGTTTAATGGTAATGTCACACTACAGCTCATGTATTATATGGCCTTATAGCAGCTTCAGGTGGGAAACATTCTTTCCATTATGCATTTTTGTCTTTTTTTCACATCTAGAAATAAATGAAGCTATATGTTGGAATGAGTTCTTCCTTCGTAAGAAGGCTTGTCTGTAGCTAAGGACTCAATGCATAAATACTTTTTGCTTGCTTAAAATACAGAGAGTGCCTTGAAAATAAATCATTCGGAATTTCCTTCCTAGCTTATTGACAACTTAGCATGGTAGCGTTTGGTTGCTAGAACGCACGCTTCGCTAAGAGACAGGACAAGCTTCCAACTGTGCATGCAGAAAGCATTTGAATTTGAATTTCAATTAATTCACGTACAGCATGAAATAAAAATGTCATGTTTGGAGGAGGGTTATTGTTGTTTATGCAGTTTTGCCAGAAGACTCGCAGAATAAATGATTGGCTTGTACTACAGCACAGTATTAGAACAAGAAGTGATTGCATTATTAGCTGACAAGTCATGAGTGGCCTGGATGCTTTAGTTTGCTCCCATGTAAAACTGCTTTGAAGATTACGGGTTTGTCTGTTATGTCTCTCATCCTTTTTAACATCATATTCAGGTAGCTGTTACAACATTACTTGCCCTGTGATAATTCATTGAGCTATCAGCTACAAATATTTGTTCAGCCTAAGGAGGCCAGGCAGGCATAAGAGAAAAAAAAGGTCAGATCACGAGGGAGAATATTCTGTGGCCTGAGTTTTTGAGTAAATTAGTATTTTACTTTTGTTCATAAAGGAATTAGTCGGAGCTGTATCGATTAGTCTGTGTCTGTGTGCATGTGCTCTTGATTGCTCGGCAGCCAGACTCTGCTTTGATTTTTGGATTGGCAGAAGTAATGATGCCGGAAGGCCCAAGTACAGGAGAATAAGCGGCCCCCAAAGGGCTTTACTGCTACTAAACATCAGCAGAAACAGCTATGCATCCAAGCGTGCACAGCTTCTACTAGGGGAAAACACTAGTTGACAGGACAATGTTTAGGACTGCTAAGGGATTTTCTCATTAAAATGTTGGTTTGAGCTGAAAAAGTTATTTTTATTCAAAATTGGAATCTGTAAAAAGAACCTGGTCAATTTCTGACAAAACTTTAATGATAACTTGTTCCAGAAATATCTGTTTTATCCATTTTGACACTTTTCAACATGAAATGGTTTGATTTTTTTTTTTCTTTGTAAGCCATACTGAGGGGTGAAATATCAGATTTCCTGAATGGTGTTTCTAAAACATCCTGAAAAAAGCTTTTAAAAACCAACTTTCTTATGAATGGAAGGACAGATTTTATACTACTGTTTGGAGGAGCAGCCCAAGAGAAACAGTAGTATGCAAGTACTCATAAAGTTGGACTAGATGACCTCTTGGTGTCCCATCCATCCTGAATCATTTTATCATCCTATATGAGAGTATATGAGGACAAGGCTTCTCTTCTGCTCCTGTGTGTTCTTACTGGGTCAGTCTCAAGGAGTTCCTGTAAAATATTGTGATCTGACCCAGAGTACTGTAACATTATACCAAAGAATTGGATGCGTCAATGTAAAACAAAGCAAACAAAAGAGCTGGGTAGCAAAAAGGAGAATTCTGTCAAACTTGAACGAGCAAGGGAGGGGATGCTTTGAGACTTCAGGTGTATTGTGTATCAATGACTTTGGGAAGATTCGCATCCATGTGCTTGGGGGCTGAAGTTGCTAGACAAAAGCGATGAGGTGCAGGTATTAGAGAAGATGTATCTCTGCAGCTGAGCCCTTTGTAAGGTGTGAATGAATCAAAAGAGCTGCACTTAGGATCTTTAAAGATGGAAAAGAATAGTAGCTTTCATAAAAAAAGTGGAGAATAAGAATTGCTATTTCCAGATCAGTTCATTGATATGGAAGTATGACATTCAGTTTTTGCACCTAGCCCGTACTTATTTGATTGATTTGACTAAACTGTCCTTACTTATAAAATACAGCGGTGCTGTCCCATATTCTGACTGGCTTTCACATTGACTACACCATAGAATTGTATATACAGGAATTGTCCAAGGGTCTTCCCCCGCTTGCTGCACCAGCACATTGAAAATAATGTTTAGTTTTGCTTTTTACCTCAGTTTTGAAAAGTCCATTTGGGGTTTTTGTTTTCACTGATGACCTATGTAATTTAAAATCCCCCAGGTTCCAAACTGATAGGAGTTTGAGGCTGTTCGGCTCTTGAGGAGCATGAAAACCAGCACTTTTTGTATTGATATGATAGTATTAGTGAAAAATACCCAGAGATCAGTCAATCCCTGACATGTACACTCTCACTTAAACCACTTGTAACTCTTCCTCCTTTGGGTTAAATGATCTCTATATTTCGTTAGGTTAGGGGTTTTTTTTTGATCACCCATTCAGTTGGGTGATCTGCCAAGGATACTGCCTTGTCAATCTGTTTGCTGCTCCATGGACCAAAAATATTTGTAAAAGTTGAATTTAAGAGGGGGGAGGTGGGGGAAATGTTCTTTTTTTCCCTGGCGAAGGAATGTGTGAAGTTTATTTCCAGTGTTTTCATATGGAGGAAAATTGGTGTATCCTTTCTAGGTTCATCCTTGAGATGTCCTTTCAAGAGGAGTGGATGTTCTAAAATCCATTGATACTGCTGGCAGCTGAAAACTTAATAAAAAGAGATTTAGTGATTTTTAATTGAACTAAATGCATTGTCCTACACACAAGATGTTATTTGAACTTGTAGAAGCAAGGACAATAAATAATGACAGTGATGCATAATGACGCATTAGTAAATTTATGGTGGCACCCACTCCTTGCTAGGCGCTTACTGCACAGTCTCAATTGACAATCAGATTCTGCAAAGACCTTGCAGTATAAAAATAGATGTATGAATGATCTACTAACAGGATGCCATCCTCTAAAAGAATCCAGGAAACTAGCCCTTAGTGGCTTACCAGTATATTTATACATGTTGAAAGTGCATCTTTGGTGGTTTTTGGAGCCAAGGCATGTAAGCCTTCATTATGAGGAAAAAACCAAGAAAGATATGAGCAGTAAATTGAGATATACCAAACTGGCCATAATAAAGCCTGTCCAAACTAGTCTTTCCATGTATCTGTATTTCACCTCAGGCTTTGCTTCTGGCATTCAAAATCAGTTAGGCTAAGTCTTTGGTCATGTTAATTTTTCAAACCTTTTAGTTGTTTGGGCAAGTTGAGGAATAGGAAGGAAATCTTCAAAAGCTTGGGTAAAAGCAGTACTGTAGGAGTTTGTGTTAAATGTATTGCCTTTGATTCTTAATTTATCCATGAGCTTTTTCTTTAATAGAGAAAATGTCTACAGAGGAGGGTTTCTGATACAGCAATAGTCAGTTGGGCTGGAGGCTCAGGCTGTAGGGGACGGAGGAGGATTCAAGATAGGAAGCACTGGGGGATTTTGGCAATTCTCACAGAACAGGAAAGCCATTTTTTTTCTAATTTACCAAAGTTGTATGCAAGTGTCTTAATTTGACTTTGCATACAGTATAATATTAAATATGTGCTATTTTAAGCATGATTTAAAACCATTCATCAAACTGGGGGAAAAAATGAGCTGAAAATGTGGATTTATAATAATGGTATGTTAGACCAAGACCATGCAGTCTGTGAGATGCAAGGGTTACGTGCTTTCAAGAGCAGCGGCACTGAAAGTATTGGGTGAGGATTAAAACATATCTTCCCGATCTTCTGTTATGTTGCCTGAATAGGTTGATATCCCTTTGAGGCAACATGCTGTAATTTCAATAAATACTTTGGGTAGTGTCTTAGTGATTTCTTTCTCCTAAAACCCATTGATACTCGTAATGAAAAGAGAGAAAGGAGAGGGATCTTCTATTGCTAGAAGACCCATGGAGAGCTGGGCCCCGCATGCCGCCTTGGTGCAGGGCTGAGGTGGTTCCTGCCCTGAGGGTTTTAGGGATGATTCAGTTGAAGGGTCTGGTGATACGTCCTCCTACGAGGCCGAGTTGTGCTAGCTAAAACGGTCCCTGACCCCAGCAGTTTGTTTCCTTTCCTTCAAGCTGGTCCCTGGCCTGGCTGGGATGCATGAGGCGATAGGTGTACATTTTGTCAACCGGACCAAGCTGGTGGAGCTTGGTTACGGGCCGGCCCCCCGCAGAGTTGTGCTGGCAGACCCGGGGGGAAGAGCAGGAGTTCCCTGTGCTTGAGGCAGCTGCAGGGGAAGGCCGGGATGAGCGACTGAGGGGCCGTGACCTCCTCTTCTGCCTCAGCCACAGAGCGGACGGGACACCCGGCTCCAGAAGGCTGAGCTAACCTCGGCCTCCTGATCTCCCCAGTGCAACTCCCTGCCCAAAGCTCACAGCGAGGAGGTGGAGGCTGGCGCCTGAGTGCGTGCTGGCTTCTTCTGCGCTCCCTGGGGGCCGACGGAGTAGTTGAGGAGGGTCTGGGCCCAGGGTGGGGAGCATGGAGCAGGAATGGCCCCCGCATCCCTGATAAAGGGCTGCTGCTGAGCTTGCTGTCATTCCTGAGGCTGAAGGTTTGCATTCCTGAGCTTTCTGACAAATGGCCTTGGAACTAATTACAGTTAAATGATCTTGACTCTTTTTTTTTTCTTTTTTTTTTTTTTTTTTTTTTTTTCCCTTGCAGGTTATTGTATGATTGTCCTGACCTTTTCTCTCTGTATTGGCACATAATAGTATGACATGACAGACCTACCTGCAGCCAGCCTGGTTTCTAGAATTTCTTGCCAGAGCTGCTGCTAGTGCTTTATCCTCTGTGCACATCACTAAATGCTCTGCTTTTGCATCTGAAGATGTCTGAGTCTTTGCAATCTTGTGTTAACCTTTGTTCGAGGAGGGGGATTTAGAAGTAGCTCGTTTAATGTCAGTATTTGTAGTAACAGTTGGACTTTCTTTTAAGAAAGCTTCCAAATTCACCACACTTAAATGTACAGCTTTTGTGCATCTCTGCTACCACTCCCTGCTCTTCAGAACTGGCATGTGACTGTGCTCCTCTGTCCTTGGTTTTTTTGCCTCTCCTTTTTTCTAATGGCAGTTGTTCCTGATTTTTTTGTGCCAGAAAGTTGAGAAGAGTGATCTTCTGCGGCACTATAATGCTTGTCAGCTCTTTCCAATCCTGAGTTTTAATGAACAGTTTAGTTCCTTGCCTTTGTGCTTCTACCTCTGCTGTTTTGCTGTTGTGCTGGAGCTTTCCCTGTGTGACCAAGGGAGTGCCTGGCAGAAAGACAGGATTTCTGTCTTTCCTGCCTAAATAATTCCTTCTGACTGCATTTATCCAGCCCCCTCTTTCTCATTCTTTCTTTGCCTTCCTAAGAAAGCTAAAGACAAATGCCACATCCCTAGGCCTCTTTATACTCGTTTGTGTATCTGTATTATAACAGCAGTGCTTAGCACTTGCATAATCTTGTTCCCCTGCATAATCACCGTAATCATTTATGCATCTGTTTTATAACAGGAGTGGGTCAGATTCTGAGATGGAGCAGAGCAGTTCTGGCTCTCCACTGCGTTTGCTGGTTTGGCTAGCACTCATCATCACTCTTTGGTGTTTATTGTACTTAGTGTTTTATGTGTCAAAATATGGGAAGCCAAAGTCTTGCAGACTTGAGGACTACCTTTTGTTCCTTTGATTTTTGTGGAGTTGTTCTCAGCACAAAAGGTTGCCCGGCTTTGGGAAGGGGCAGCAGAGTAGGGGCGACACAGCTGGATTCAGGTTCATTCTGTCTATAATCGTTTTAGGCAAGGTGAGCAGGTGGTGTTTATACTCAGAGTGAGAAAAGCTGAGACCTAGTGCTGAAATTACCTTCCTGAGCCACAGATCATGGGGTGACTCGAGAGCCTGCAAGTTCCTGACTGTCCTCTGCTGGGCTCTCCAGACTCCTGCTGCACTGCAGATAAGCCTGTGAGGCTTAAATGCCCTCTTTCCTAATCTGAGGGTTGATAAACTACTGATAGAGGGAGCATTTCCTCACAGGTTTCTATATTAAGGAGCCATTTGGATGCTAGCTGCAGCAAGCAGAGATTCTACGGAGACAGTGTGAGCAATGTCTGTGTTAAAGAGGTCAAAGAGCTGCATCATCTGTAGTCATTACTGCACAGCATTGTGAAGGGAGTGCAGCACCGAAGCTGGCACCCTGGAGGAGCATCTCTGGGTGGAGCTCTCTTCCTCCTCCATCACTCTTTTCTTTTCTTAGTGTTGACCTAGTTTATTAGTGTTAATTTTATTAGTGCATCTGCTTCATTTTTGTGATTATTAAATGCTTTTGGGGCTTCCTAATTTGATTATTTCAGTGCCTTTCTCGATATAATTGAAGCCCAAATGAATGTAGCCTGAAAACATACTTTATTCTAACTTGATAAATCTTGTACAGCTAAACCAATTTATGTTAATACTTTTTTCCTTTTTGCAACCTTGTGCTTATGTAATTTGTTTAGTGGTGAAACATTTTTTTCTTTTTTTTACCCAGAGTGCTTGAAACTGTGGCACGTCTCACTACTAGGTCTCTTTCTGTCTGAAAGTTTTAAACACTTTATGTTTAGGGCCCTACATATCATATCCCATCTCTGAAATAGGAGGTTGACAATCCAATTAGACATCCATTGATTGTCCCCATCCATTCATTTGCATCGTTGCCTCCTGCTGTGTTAGCTTCTCTTATGGTACCTTTTTATGTCTGCCCTTTCACATTATTGCTAGTTCATTTTGTCTCAGGTGCTATGATACTTCACTCATTCCCTGTCTGTGGCACAACTTTCATAGCCTTTCATTTTCTGCTGCTTTTTTTTTTTCTTTATCTTTCATTACTGCTCTGAACTAGAATTGCTTTCCCATGGTACTGGGGGAAGGTTTCCAGGACCAGAAAGGAGAAGCTTCAGACCGACCTCCCCCCCAAAAAATAATCTGAACTCCTGGTGCTCTTCCTGGGCAGATCATTCTGATGCCTTGCTCAGCTTGTTTGCTCTGAGTTGAGTGAGAACCGTGGTAAGATCCTTCTCTTCTGCCTAACGAGAGTCATATATGCTCACCAAATGGGTGGGGAAGCAAGAGGACTAATGCATTGCTTACCTCCTTTGGGGTGCTGGCAACGTGCAGGCAGTGCTCATGTCTTCTCAAGAAGATAGCTTTGACTTCCACTTTTTGTGAACGGGAGGGAAATGAAACTGAGATTGGGGTGGTGAGTGCCTCCCCAAGGAGTCCAGGGGTCTTGCTAGAACCTGTGAGCCCCAGGGCTTCAGGACCTCCTGGGTTAAAAGCCCTGAAACTGTTGCTGGCTCACCATGAGGCAACTGAGAAGTTCTTTCAACCCTTGAGCAAAGTCTTGCTGTAGATTTAGTCCTAAAAATGTAATAGCTCATTTTCCTAAGCCTGTCCTTACTTGTTCCTACATCTCTAGTAATAATTTTGTGGTAGTTTAACTGTCTTGTTTTAGGTATATAGCATATATATATATAGCATACCTCTTCATAGATCATTGGAATAATTGTATTGCAGTTAGGAAGGATTTAAATCACAGCTCAGCTGAGTGCCTATTTTGATATCCTCAATGGTAGCTTGCAGAGTTTTATAGAGCTCTGACGTGGCAGAATAATGTAGATTACTCTAGAACATGCTGTAGACCTTCTACTGGGAAACTGAGAAAACCTGATATCTAGTTGGACAAGGAGTAGCATAGGCAGCAGAAGTGAAGGACTGTCAAGCATGTTCTCATGTCCCGGAGAGTTTCCATTAATACTTTGGATCCAGTGCAATGTACCCATGCAAGGTGCAAACCTATAGCATCCAATCGTCTGTGCTGCGGCATCAGTCTTTTTAATTTTCTGTGTAATCAAAAGTCACAGACTTGATTGTATTTGTTTTCTTTCCTCAGTGTGAATTCAAGCGCTAGAGGAGTAACAGTTTGTTATGGCGCAAAAAGGGCTTGAAACCTTGCCAGAGATTTTCTGTAATTAAAAATGGAATTGGAAATACCAACACTCTTTCTGTTTGTTGTACTGATGCCTCTCAATTTCCTGATGAATATCAGGGTTATGACAAATAAAGTGCCATAAGAGTCAGTGGCTCGGGGGATTAGTAATTGGGTTCAGAGCCTTTCACCCTCAGGTCACCAATCTGCATCTGGCCCAGGTTGGTAGTGACTGAAAATCAGTCTGGTTGCTGGCCAATGACCTGTGTGAAATGGATTTGTATTTCCAGGCTGGGTGTATCACCAGCCCCCTGGGAACAATTGGCAGTGATTGATACCCTTGATGTTTTCCTCAGACAGGCCAAAACCAGATCAAGCCCTTTCCTGTAGAAGCACCACCCCAAGAACAGAGTGGTGCTGGAAGTTCTCTATGGGCTTTCTGCAACATGCAGATGGTCTTGGTGAAGGGAGTTTGTCAGCTGAGTACCCTTTATTAATAATATTGGTACATTTGAAATATGTTCAGAAACAATCTCTGATGCAGAACAATTAGAAATACTCTAAGCTAGTATTAAAATACTATAATGCGCAGGTGGGTAGGATATACAAATGTTTAATGCACAAACATTTTAAAGTTGTCTGGATTGATGTTTTGCATTTTAAGATATGGCTACTGAAATTTCAGTTTGAATGAACCCATGTTAGTTCTCTCCTAAGTTACTTGCCAAAAATCTTTGTGAAATGAAGGATTGCACTTACAGGACAAGGAAAGATGTTTCTTTTTCAGTTTAAGGAAGCGTTTGGCATACAATGCTTCTAGCATTCACTACATGGTATGTGTGCTGAATTGCACCTACGAAACAAGTAGGGGAAAATGTTATTTTTGATTGCATGAAGTAAGGAAGCAATTTATGTAGTGGTTTCTGTATAGTGGTTTCTCTTCATGGCAGAGATATTTTAGACAATTGGCAGAGATGATAGGATGCCTACAGTAAAATGGAGCATTCGGTCCGTGTTGGCGAAGTAGACGGTGGTAGTGTCTTATGGAGATGCTACTTGTGGTTTTACGTTTTGCAACAAATTTATAAGACAATAAGAGCGAGTCACGCAAGAATAGTGGAGACTCCATCCAGCCATGTTACATAGATCAGGATTTCAAAGATAGGTGAACTTTTTACCTGCAGCAATTGAACTCTCTAATTCCAGTGTAGAGGGACTTGTTATTTATAGCTTGAACTTCCTGTACGGCCAGTAAACCATAACAGTGATACTTAGTATTTGTGGTTTTGTGCAGAGTGAAAGACAGACAGAAGACACTATTCTGGAACGTAGGTTTGCAAAGATGATGGGCAGGTTGCACCTGTTGCAATGCCCAAGTAGATTTTTAGATCCCAACAAATGGGATTGGAGTTTTCCTTCATAGGTGGAAAGAGGAGAGAAAATATCTCCTAATGATCTCCCTGAAATATAGAATAAAAACATCTGAATGATGAGGGCAAGGAACTGTGGGGGTTTTTCTTCCTAATGTTAATAATAATGCCATATTGCAGTGTAATTTCATTTCTGCCAGTTAAAAGCTTATTAAGCTGCTATCATGGTAAATAGGTTGTTAACATTGAAAAAGAATGTCACTATCATCACTGAAAATTCTTTCAATTCCCTTAATATCTCTTAAATGCTCAGCATAATGTACCAATCTGTCTAAGTTTTGGATCTGAGGAATTATATGTTCTTAAAAAAAAAAATAAAAATCAGAACCTTTTTTTGTCACTACATTGTGTATTTCCCAAGAATAGAGAATTAATAAAAATTTTAATGCAGTATTCAGAGATCTGTCCACCCAATAATTTACTTATTTTGCATTACTGCCTTTGGAATCAAATTACTTTTCTTCTTTCTATTTCCCCATACCCTGCCAAAATTGACTCCAATTTAGAAATAATATGCCTAATTACTGCAGCTTGGTTTTCAAAAAGCAAATTTGCTATTTTTTTGATTTTTCTGATTTTTTTTTTTTTAATGGGATTGTAAGCAGTTAAAACTAATATCAGAATGGCATCCAGAAATTCTTGTGTTCTTGATGAAGATGATAGTCACGCTCAGTAACAGAGGGATCAAAGATAATCTTAAACGTACCTATTCAATTTGCATGCATGGAAATCAGCAGTAGTTCTACTGAAGTTTATGGGTTTTAACCATAAACTGCATAAGCAGTTCCAAATCAACAAACTGAAATGTAAAACACTGAATGCTTAACTTTTTTAATTCAACTTGGTTTTGAAATATTTATTTCAGAATTTTTTCTACCTTTCCATGCAGAGAAATCAGCAAAGCTATGGAAATAAGAAAGAGGTTGTTTGTGTAATTCCTTCAGATCTTAAAATGCTGTCTAAGTACAAGGGTTGGTTTTAGCTTTGTTTTTTTTTTTTTTCCTTAGATTGCTGATTGTGGCTATGTTTTGGCAGTGTTGAAGCTGTTTAACAGGACATGTCAATAGTGTGTGTCCTGGTTTCAGCTGGGATAGAGTTAATTGTCTTCCTAGTAGCTGGTACTGTACTATGTTTTTGAGTTAGGCATGAGAAGAATGTTGATAACACTGATGTTTTCAGTTGTTGCTAAGTAATGTTTAGTCTAAAGTCAAGGAATTTTCAGCTTCTCATGCCCAGCCAGCGGGAAAGCTGGAGGGGCACAAGAAGTTGGCACAGGACAGAGCCAGGACAGCTGACCCAAACTGGCCAACGGGGTATTCCATACCGTGTGATGTCACGTCTAGTATAGAAACTGGGGGGAGTGGGGGCAGGGGGATCGCTGCTTGGGGACTAACTGGGCGTCAATCGGCGGGTGGTGAGCAATTGCACTGTTAATAATTTGTACATTCCAATCCTTTTATTATTACTGTTGTCATTTTATTAGTGTTATCATTATTAGTTTCTTCTTTTCTGTTCTATTAAACTGTTCTTATCTCAACCCACGAGTTTTACTTCTTTTCCCGATTTTCTCCCCCATCCCACTGGGTGGGGGGAGAGTGAGTGAGCGGCTGCGTGGTGCTTAGTTGCTGGCTGGGGTTAAACCATGACAGTATGGCACAAATGCAGAATGATAAAAGAATAAAGCAGAAGGTAATGCTGCAAAAGTGAAATTTTCTTTATCCTATCCTGACCTTTTTTGAAATGCACCATTTTTAAAGGACACAAACAGTACTTTGATTTGTCATCAAGACAAGAAGCGATGGCATCTTCAACATCCTGTGTCCCCTCTCAGTTTACTAGATAATTTTTAACATAAATAGCAAAAATGAAAAACAATACCCATGAAACAGCACAAAAAACATAGCACTGTTGTGGGTAGAGAGTCAGAAAGTCTTGGATCTGCTGTTGCCTTACTGTGTGACTGTCTAGGTCATTTAGGGCAAGTTGCCCTGAGGTATTTGAGTGTTGTGATGTTCTGTGCCTAATGGAGTTGCTTCCCTGGAGCTGCGGGAGCCGTGAGCCATTTTGCTCCTGTAAAGGGAGGGAAATTTGGTTCCTAGGCACTTTTAAAAAGCTGAGGATGATGGAGCACCAAGAGGAAATAGTCCTTTGTGGACTGTCCGGTAGCACATAGACACATAGAAAGGGCCCGACTGTCTTTGTGGAGCACGCGTTATATCGATTTATGACTCAATTCTTCATCTGAAAACTGGGATTAAGAATACTTCTTTCCTCTCATCTATTTAGGCTGTAACCTCCTTGGAGTGCTTAGCGTTTGTTTATGGAGTGCTCCAGAAGATGGGTCTGCAGTCCCATATGGGACATCTCTTTCAACCAGGCCATTGCAGTAATAAAGACAATCGGAACTGCCTGCAGTATCTGGATTTTCTTGAACAGTTTTTAGCAATGCATATGTGATATTTACTTTATATGGTCTGAGTGTTGGAGCAGCAGGGAAGATAATGTCTGGGCTCACTTGAGAGGTGCTTAGCATTTTCTTGAGAGCTGCCCCAAGCAACCAAGTTGCATTGTCACATATGTGTGCTTAAAGTCCCTTTTCTTGGGAAATATTCCGGTGACAGGCCTTTGGAAGAGGCAAGAGGCTCTTATTTCAGCCACTGTGTTGAAGTGATGTCTATGGCGTGATCTGGAGTAGCTTCACAGCTCTGTGTGTTTCTGTGTATTGCTCTTTGCTCTCCTCTCCATTTGCCAAGTGTGCAATTTAGCCAGCTCTAATGTTTTCAAAACTTCAGTTCAGTGCAGAGAACTCTGTGGCACTGCTAGTTCCTTATTTCAAAACGTAAAAAGCTGAGTGTGTATTTAATACTAAATTTCATTTAGCTTCCACATTGTTCATTTTTAATCTATGTCAAATGCTTCTGAATTTGCTCACTACTGCAACTTGGTACCAAAAAGTTTTCTTTTGAATTTTTAGTATTTGGAGGAAATTTGTCAATTGAAGCTTAATGCCTGGGTCATACAGCTTCTTCCAGCTCCTTGCTATGACTTCGCTCTCACTAGAAGCGATGCTAGTTGTAGTCAAAGACATCACAGATGATGCCAAGCATTTAAAAAAAGATCCTTAAAAATACTAGGCGTGGGTTTGGTTTTCTTTGGTTCTGCTTCTAAGTCATATCTTTACACTGCCACAAGAGTTAAACGCTACTTTTTAAGCCTTTGAAAGCTGTAGATTCTCATGTCAGAATCTGGGGGAAAAAAACAAACAAGTCTGCTAAATATGGAAAGACTTGGTGAAACTAGGTGAGCTGGCAGCATGGAAAGCCATTTTCTTTTTTTCTGGATTAGAGATTTGAAACAACTTAGTCTTTACCCTGCTGAAGTGTTTCTAGATCTAGGATCTATTAATCCTAGATCCTTTGCTTCTTAGAAGCAAAGCTCAATCCCCAGAATAAAAGCCGTGAAGGAGTAAAGCCTGAACCATATGCATGAAACTGCGTGTACATGCTGCAAGATGTGTTTTAACATGAGTCCTGCATTTGAAATTGTCATTCTGGGCTATGGGTATAGTAAAAAAGGACAAGGAATATGTTGGTAGGAGGACTTAAGCGCACTCCTTTTAGCTTCCTGGTAAAAAGAAGGATGCCAGCTCTAGGTGAACAGTTTGAGCAGGTAAGCTGCGATGAATCTGCTGGACACAGAGGGGCTGTTTCATTTGAAATTATGAATAGTGTCTTTTCAGAGGGTTATTTTGATATTTTTTTCTTCCCATTCTTGTTCTCTCCCCTCAGAAATGAAGGGGCTGAGTTTTCTTTTTTCTTTAGTAAAGAGAAGCAAAACTACAAACTGGTACAGAAAGGGATCTTCTTACCTCCTTAATGACTTAAATTTATGTAGCTGTTGAGCAGAGGAGGCTGGAACAGTTGTCTTCTCTCTCAAAGAAAGAATGCACAGTAGCTGCTGTTTGTTTGAGTCTTGCTGTGCTAGATTGGGCTTTGTCTCAGTGATGAGTGAAAGAGATTTTGGGACTGACACTGTGCTCTTCACTCCCATTTTTGTAATTCTTAGGAACAGGTCTTGGTCTTTTTGTATCCAGAGCTCCCAAGTGTAATAATGATACAAAGTGGTAGGTGCAACTCTTCAGTCCTTTGCCATCTGGAAAACTGAGAGTTGCAAAGGAAGCCCCAGACTGAAGAGAGCCCACATACCGTTTTTATATTTTGTAACTAAATTCAGGAAATGGTGAAAAGGGAAACAGAGTTTTAATGGCCATACTTAATTTTTAAAAAGTTTATGTTAATGAAACAATCAGAGAATGTAAAGCAAGCTGTTGTCCTGCAGCCTCTCCTGAATGTGAATTGCAGAGTGATACAACTCAGTTTTTCCTAGCTACTGTTCAGTCAGCTTCTTGAAGAATAGTAAATGAGAATAAAAGTGCTGGAGGAATTAACACTTCAGGGTCTCCTTTCATTCATCAAAGAAATGCATTTTCAAGCTTAATATAGTTTCACACATGCTGCCATCAGCAAAATCATTACATGTAGAGGTTTCCAAAGTTAGTTGGGAATTAAGGGATGCATGCTCTGAAACTCCAAAGACAATCATAAAGACGTCAAAGATTTCCTTTGATCTTGTATTTGTTTTCCATAGTTCCTTCAATAAAGGCATAAATCATTGAATATACCAGAACAAAGTATGGTTTTTTGAAGCAGTGTTCCATCAGTAAGAATGCTTGCCAGAACAAACCCTCAGCTTTGGGAGTACAGAAGAAATCTTGTTCTGACACCAAAAAATGAAATCGAGTTGTCAGACAGAATTGAGTCTGTTTTATTTTTTCACCTATTTGCAATTCTGCTTCTTCCTATTCCAGTGTTTCTACATTTGTCTAGAGAGCATAGATTATTCTCTTTATTAATCCTTGTATTTTTTTCTCTCCTGATTTCTACATGAGTTGACAAAGTAGTAATTTCAAGCAGCTTATTCTTCACAGTGGGCTAGCATACTTTTGGGGTGTCTCCTTGATCCAGCCCAAGTTGTGGTGATTTCATGAATTGGTAGGCATGCCTTCCGCCAAACTGCTGGAGGCAATTTAGGATGTTAATATGTGAATGCCACATTTGTGGAGAAAAAACTCCACCAGTAAGCAATAATCAGGACCTCTTTCTCAAGCTTCATGCTGGAAGACGACAGCTTCTGGTTTTGAATATTTCATGCTTGTCACAGGCAGTGTCAAATTCTGACTTTCTTCTTTGTAACCTGTCTTGCATTTTCTGTGTTGACTATATAGTGTATTATGGAAAAATAAGTAATCTTGGCAAAGTGTCTCTTATGTTACATTCCCAACAGGTGTTGAGTTTAGGAAATATGTGAAACACACTTTGACTGAAGAACCATCACAAATCTGTCTACGGCCATCTTTTGGTTTTGTGTGACTGCTAGCTCAGTCTCATTATACAATGAGTGCTATGCCAAGAGTGGTCCCAGCTGATGACAGTAGATATTACAGACCAAAGACCAGGGATATTTCAGGTTAGGTTAATTTAAGAAGGAATAAAAAGTGCCATCTGGCTCCACATGCAGAAAAATCTGCTTGGAGAAACGCAGCACTTCATTTTGTTTGAAATGCACACAAGATCTTTGAGAGAAAGGATGAGATCAGTTGCAGGAGGGACAAGGAAAGATACAGTTTGCATCTTGGAGTATCTGTTTATTATCCAAAAAGTCGGGTGGACAGCATGCTGTTTGTGAGCCAGCAATGCACCTTCGCTGCGAAGAAGGCCAGGAACTTCCTGGGCTGCATTAAAAAGGGTGTTGCCAGCAGGTCGAGGGAGATGATCCTTGTCCTCCGCTGAGCACTGGTGAGACACATCTGGAGATTTATGTCCAGTTCTGGGCTCCCTAGTACAAGAGAGAGATGGACATGCTGGAGTGAGTCCAGTGAAGGGCCACAGAGGTGGTTAAGGACTTGGAGCATCTGTCATACAGGGAGAGAACCTTGAGAAGAGAGAATGCTCAGGGGGATCTTCTCAGTGTATATAAATACTTGGTGGGCAGGAGTAAAGACGACGCAGCCAGGCTCTTCTCAGTGGTGCCCAGTGACAGGAGGAGACGCAGTGGGCACAAACTGAAATACAGGAAATTACATTTAAACATAAGAAAAAGCTTTTTTACTGTGAAGGTTTTTGAATACTGGAACAGCTTGCCTGGCGGGGTTTTGATGTCTTCATCCTTGGAGATACTGAAAACCCAACTGTACGACATGGTCCTGAGTAACCTGCTCTAATTGACCCTGGTTTGAACAGGAAGGGTTGGAATAGGCAATCTCCAGATGTCTCTTCCTACTGCAGCCATTCTGTGAAGGAGACAGTAGTGAGGAGTAGAGGACATCTGTTTAATACTTTTCGCTCAGGAATATTTGGCATAGGAAGGGATCCCCAGGTACTACATTGTGATCTCTCTGCTCACAGAGGTGCTCTTTAGGACTTACTTGAACTCTGGCTTTTTCAGCACTCCCAGGGTTGTGATTTTAATCAGTCAAATTGCATTCAGGCTTAGTTTCAGGCTCAGAAGTGGGTTGACTGGAAGATGTTTAACCACCATCCTCAATTTTGCAAGATGTATTTCTGGAGATAAAGGTGGGTGATGCTAGCAGGAAAAAAGTTGATAGTACCAGGGAAAAAAAAGGAAAAGAAAAAGGAAGGATGACCCATTTCTCTACCACTCTTGAAAGGAGTAGCTTAGTGGAGTGCTGGCCCACACTGTGGCAATTAACTTACAGCACCTATTAAGGGTTAAGATTTTGGTAGAGGACCAGATAAGGATAGTTGTTCAAAGTCACGTATCACTTTGGGACAGTTTTATTTCATTTTATCTATCTATATAAATAAAAATGACAGTCATGATTTGCAACAAATAGAGTAAATTCTGAGGGCTAGCAGTTCTTTTGCTCCTAAATGATAGTTCCTGGCATCAGGAAGATGTTTCTCTATTATGTATTAAGGAATACTTAGGCAGACCTGCTGTAGTGTACCTAGCTGGCAGAGGGAGTGCAAGCAGATACGGACCTTCAAATGTGATAGGTGTCAACTGGATAGAAATGATGAGAAGTAATTTAAACAGCACTTTGTCAGGGCTAGAAATTAAGCGTTTAGGCAATGTTAATTAAGAAAGCATGAAAATGCCTTGGTTACGTTGTTCTCTACTTTCAGAGAAGGCAATACAGCATGAATATTTGGTGGAAAAGGGAGAAAGATGTTATATCTTGATGCTAATTGGTTAAATTTTTTTTTCCTTATCTTTCTGTTCCCTAGCTGGCCATACATCTGTATTCTGAGTGTTGTTAATTACACGTTTATGATTATGCATAATTACAAAAAGTTTCTGATTGATTCTGAAATTGATATTTCTCTTCAAGCAGTTTGCTTCAGACATCATTAATGGGTCAGCTGTACTGTTTCTTAGCCAATGCCCAAAATTTATAGAGCTGTTTCTTTTGAATTTTTGATAGTTTTTTATCCCCTGTTGTTATATAATGCTATTTAAGGCTATTTTTAGTAATTATGTTCCTAAAATGGAACAGACCGCATGAAGTGGGACTATGCTATTTGGGAATTTAAAACCCTTTTAGAAGTTCAAAAGCAAAATGGTATCAGGGAAGTCAGGCTGTTACAACAAATTATTGGCTGTGCTCTTGGTGCTGATGAGCAGCTTTGTGTGGAGTAAGGCCAAGAGGCTAAATGTATATTTAAAGAATGTATGCTTTTGTATTTTTTCCTACTGAAAAAAGGCTTTGAATTCTCAACAAAGGATTTTATTTTGCAGGCTACACTCTTTAACGGTCTCTTTCCTCTGCTGCCTGAAGTTTCAGATTATCTTAAGAGCTGGTCATCTTTGAAATCTGACCTGGCTAACCTTTTTCTGTAAAATGCAGTAGTACTAACCAGTCAGAACAAAGAGACGCTTTCAAAATTTGACACTGTTGATTGACAGAATTGGTATTGTATGACAGTTTTATAGGATGCTGGAATAGCAAAATCATTTATTGACTCCTACCAAGATGGCATTTGTCAGTTTTTCATGTAAATATTGGCTGAAATGTGTGTAATAAATTAGCTACATTATAGTCTCAGGGGGAAAAAAAGCCCTGAAGCTTTCAGAAAGATTTCAATCCTCCTCTTAGCAATTCTTTATATACAAAATTTGTGGTGCATGTTCTTATTAAATGTGTGTGCACATCCATGTATTCTACTGAACATGCTCAAATTGTTGCATGACCGAATGTATAAGTGACCTCTGATTCTGGATACTTTTCAGCTGCTGCATTTATTACATGGTAAATGCTTCAAAAACAGCATAACTGTGAATAACAGGTTAACAAAAAATCCAAAATGTACTGAACTTTATACTTGGCAGGTAGGGCACGTTAGTTCTAAGCTCTGTATAATGTGCACAGCCACTGCCAGGAAAAGAGCATAGACACTTTCTGTTACACTATTAAGAGCACAATTAATTAAGACAAAATGCATAATTATGCTTTTCAGTATATCATAGTTCCTTCTCAGATGAATCAGAATTTAATGTGATGGTCTCCTTAGGTGTTTGCTGAATATTCTCCTCTTGTGTTACTTATTCATGCTGTTTTAGAAGCATAACTGCATGCAGTGACACGTTCACACATGATGCAAGAACATTGTACTGTAATCAAAAGTTTTGCTCACAGATATTCCGTATTAAATAAAAGAAGGGCAAACCTGATGATTGCATACCTTAGTTGCTTTTTTTTGTTGTTTTCTCCTCTAAGTATATTCTTAAGCAGAACAAAACTATCTGAAACTTCAATGTATTTCTTCTAGCATAATTAGGGAGCACAAACCCTTGAATATGTGATCTTTGGGATCCACAAAAGACTGTTTGCAAACACAGTACTTCTTTGGCTGATATCTGCACCCTCCTCTGTGACCACTGTCCTGAATGAATCTTGGGGACAACAAGGCATTTATGTTACAGAAAAAGAGAGCGAGTAAGGTGATGCTTATCAAAGTATAGCCCTTTCTTCTCTTTACCCATGGCATTTGTTCCCAAGAGTAAGATCAAGGTAGAATCCAACTGCCTTACTTTACCATCTTCTCTGATTTTTCTGCCCAATATCATTACTGTTTTCCAGGGTTTTCCCCCATCTCTCTTCTGGTCTGGATTGTTTTATGCCTGACCATATCAGAAATGTTTATTTTTAGGCATGTCATCAAATTTGGCTAAAAGCCGATTAAATCATGAGGAAGTGTTGAGGCAGTTGTGTTTTTACAGCTGCTTCCCGAACAAGAATCACAGAGGGAAAATTGAACAGAACTATACATGTTTCCTTCGTTTCCAACAGAAGAAACTCATGGAATAACTTGCATTTTGTGTCTGTTGTGTGGTGATAATCTTGAGTAGTGAAAATGAGTAATGAATAACCGTCTTAGTGGTAATGGCAGTGCAACTGCGTTGGACGTTATTGGACACATGTAACTGGAACCCTGCTGTACTATCTCATTCTTATGTGCTCTTGATTTCGTAAATATTGGTACTTAAAAGAGGTAGAGATCAGAGGGCCATGCTTTTCACTTTTTGATTCCTACTGCTGGTGCCCATAATGAAAAGATTCTTCTTTCCAAGGGGCCAGATACCAAAACTTCCTTTGAAAACAATGCGAACAAGAGGTGTTTTATCTTTTTTTGAAATCTGATCATGTAACTAGATGTTGTAATACGTTTTTAAAGAGTGTACTCCTAAGCTGCATGCAAGTTTGTGGGGATAATGTACAATGGAGTGGGTGAAGAAAGCTTTGTATATGTTTGAAAATCCTGGAGATCTCAATAGCTGTCATGTTACATCATCAAAAAGAAGTTAACTACCTATCCCCAATTTTGTCATTGTACCTGGTTGCCAAAGAGTAGAGGGACCAAGCAAAACGAGAAATGTTAATGTACAGCTGTCTAATGCTCATGCTTCCAGCATGTGCTGCTATCAGCCACCACCGCTCTCCAGACAGCAGTTTGGGTTTAGGTGAGGTAGATCCTGAGAGAGGAAGTGCAGGAGTCAGCAGAAGGGCAGGTGATGAAATTTCAAGGTGGAAGGGTGTTCAGAGCATAAAAACATTTGTATAGGAAGATTTTTCTTTGCAAGAGGGAGTTGTAGTTGTGAAAGAAAGAGCTTTTCAACTGTGTGTGGCTAAGATAGAAAATTTAATCTTGTTGAGGAGCTGCAGGCTGAAAGGAGCTTCTGTGGTATCTGCAACCATAGCAGATGTTGGGCGTCTTTGATGCTGGTCCTGTGTGTTGTAGGAGCATATGCCCCTGCAGCACTGAGGGAGAAATTCTGGCACTACTTTCTTGCTTTGTAGCAGCCACAATTCGTACCTCAAAGGCCTGTGGCATGGTCTGGTTTAGCGTTCTTTTAGGCCACCAGGAGATGCATGTTGTCTCTCCTCTCTCGGCGTTATACTTCAGGCTGCTCCTTCCAGCTATCGTACTGTCCTTTTTTTTCTAGGGTGTCTCTACTAAGCCTTGTCCTCAAGTGGAGGTTGTGTGTTTCCTCAGCACACTTAGTTCTTATTAGCTGTTTGAGCTGAAAAAGCTTTTTCTTCATAATTCTGAAAATATTAGTTCAGAAAGATGGTGTGTCTTTGTGTGGTGTATACACATCTATCTATCTATCTCTATGTGAATGTATAAATGTGCATTGTTGTGTATAGGCAATCACACAGTCAACTCCACTAAGCATAGCAGGGATTTTATTGTTTGTGTGTCGTTTTGGTTTGGGTTTTTTTGACAGTAAGAAGGGCCAAATTGGGAAAAACTGTGTTTCTATGGAGGAGTTTGTTCAGTCCTTGTTATTCTGATGATCTGCTCTTAAATTTGCAATACTGATTCCAGATTCAGCATTGTAATGTTGATCATAAAGCGCCCCTACCTATAAACATGCATTTGTTAATATGGCAGGAATTAATAGTAATACTTCAGTAACTGTCCTAAGATGTGGCAGAGAGCAACTTGACTTTCTTGCAGGTGCCCTTAGGAATGCAAGTGGCAACCAGTAAGACCCAGCTACTTAACTGTGACTGTTTACACCATAAAAAGATATTCAATCTTATAATTATATTCAGAATTATAGAAAGCTGTTGCTGCTTTAGATTATTTGATCTCTCTGGGGAAACTTCCATCAAACATGACAGTCTACATTTTTACTTTGTTAATTATAAAGCTGTGAACAAGAAAAGGCAAGACAATCTTTACTTTTCTTAGTGTAATAGTAACTTCCTAAAATATTACTGCCTTTATGAGTCCCAGTGGAGGATATTTCTTTGTGGGGAAAAAAAGCCACCATCCTATTGCATAAATGAGGAAATACATTCCAGATGTATTAAGCAAATAATCAACACACATTTATCATGGTCTTTTATAAATCCATGCACTTAGGTTATCTGTAGGTTGGCTTATGATTTTTTCTCAATCTACCCCATCCAAAACAGATGTTGTTTATTCTTTTGAAACATTAGCTTGTGCTTTTTCTGCCAGGAAGGATTAAAAATACTGTCTTCTCTTCTTTTGTGCTGATATGGCAGAGCAGCTGGGAGTCATGTAGAGTAATACTTTGCTTTTGACTGCTGTTGAGGTCTTTCATAAAGATGAAAATTTTTGTATTGGCCTCCTATTGGAATGTTTTTCAGAGTTCCTAAATAAAGAAGGTGTTACAGGCCTTTTTATTGCTTAAAGGATCTTTTCTTAAGGGTGAAAATCTTAAGATGTCGGACAGGACCCATGGAGAGAACTGATCACTTTGTCTTGTCCATCTGGAATCCCAAACGGCTGAAGATCCTTGGAAAGGATTTGAGGCTTTCTCCGACAGTTTTTGCACCTTACTCGTGGAAGTCAACTTCCTTGCTTTTTACATTGCCATTCATTATTTTCAAATTGCTTGTCCATTGTGTATGTTACAATCCAGAGTAGTGGCTTGTGTGGATATATCTTCCCAGGTCATTTTCAGGAGGCAGGAATTGCTCTGTGAGGCTTATGGTTTTCAACTAGCATAAAAAATGCAGTCTCTTTCAAGGTTTTGACTAATTTGGCTTATTCACTGTTACTTTATAACAAAAAGGAAGGAAAAAGTAAAAAAAAAAAAAAAAAAAAGGAAGACAAGGTGTCTTAGTCAATTCAGCTGGAGGATATTGACCTGTGTCACTCCATCTGTGGAGATACTCAAAATCCAGCTGGACCCAGTCCTGGGCAGCTGAATCTAGCTGGCCCTGCTTGAGCCAGGGGGATTGGACTAGATGATCTCAAGAGGACCCTTTCCACCTCAACCATTCTCTGATTTTGTGTGTTGCGAAGAGGTTCTTTAGAGAATTCTTTCCTTTGGTACTTTGATATTTGTATGTTCCACTGTGATCAGTTCTGCTATTGTGTGTGTTAATTAAATCATTATGGTCCTACTCCTGCAAGGTCTCTGCAGTTCCACTTCTCAGAACATCGTCAGTTTCGGTGATGCCCAGTTGCTGGGCACTTCTAACTGCAGGACTGTAGCTGAGCTGATGCCCAAAAGTAAACATTTGGTGAATTTTGAAACCATCAGGCATATGAAACCAGAGCTGCTGTGATGTGCAGCTGCTTTTTGTTGTGTCTGTGCTCCCCCAAGGCACAGCTGTTGGAAGACACTTTATTGAACAGTAAAATCAAATCTCACAAAATTAGAACCAGGATGGCTCTGGGTGCAGAGTGTTTACTGTTGGCTTCATAAGTACCCCCCTAGCACCATTTTGCTCTGAATTCATCAACAAACCATTGTTGTCACTCAGTTGAGCTTTAAGGTAGAAAGCCAAAGAAAACTTCTTATGAAATAAAAATTGATTAGTAATGATTTCGTATATATATCTTGAGGATGTGCCATAGTAACTCAGTCCTTTGAAGCTTGTAAGTGCTTTCTGGATGGTCACTGAGCACCAGATGGATTTGGCTGCTCTTGTTGAAATAATCAGACCTGGCTTTTTTTCGACAGGCACCATTTAACAACTTGAGTGATAGCCTTGTGCCTTTATTTCACCAGTGAAACCTATGCTTATGCTACCTTAAGAGACCACTGTAAGCTTTTGGGATACTTCTAAATCTTTATTGATCATTTTTGCTTGTCTTACTTTTTATTAATCTTTTAGATCAGATTTGTAGAATTGTTAAAGCAAATGTATCAACCATGGCAAATACACAGAAGAGTTCCCTAGTGCTATTGAGGACCCAAGTGTAAATTTCTTGGCTCAGTCAAACAGTATCAAACTTGGTGTCATCAGTGCTCTTCCTGCAACGTAATATTCTTTTTCCTCTAATCACCTCCTAGTACTGTGTTCCTTTTTGGCACATATGGGCAAGCAGAGTAATTTTACAATGCGTATGAAACACAGAATTTGTACCTTATCATTTCAGTGGTAGCTGGGAGGAGTGAGAGATGTTTGCGTGTAGTCTGTTGGAAGTTTTTTGTCCAGATTTTACACTGGTAGCCTTTGGGGTTTTCTGGCAGTCTTCATGGTCATAGAATACAGAGAAGTTTAAGGGCAGAGAACAGTACATCTTCATAATTATTTCAGTGCATTGCTTGAAGTGCAGTTGTGCAAATTCACCTTCCTTTCTTACTTGAACTATGCGGATTCAAAGAGAGGAAAGATCGATAGAGGCAGACTTTGCAGTTTTCCTATCATAGCATGACTGTGTGACTATGAATTTTGAGGTTAAAAATTTGCAAGGATCGGTACACAATTGTGATTCTGTGATGATAGCTGGCAGATTTGCTGATTTAAGCTGATCTAATAAAGCTGATGTAGTGATGAGTTTATCTTGAGATTAGTAGTAGGAGCAGAAGATTGGGGAATAGCACGCCAGTTTGGGGGTCACTGGAAGAGGCAGGTGCATTTTGCAGTCTTGGCAGATGAGTAAATCCTCAAGATAGGTTTGCCACAAACAGACTAGCTGTAGCAGAGCTGGCTGGTTTACCTTGGCAAGAAAGAAGTGGGATAAATTGTTCTTCCTGGAGCTTCCTATTGACCTGACTAGACCAGAATTGGCAGCTGAATTAGCTCATTCAAGAAGTGGCCTGTGTACCTTTAGCCTTTGTGCGCTGTGTAGATATCCTTGCAGTTTCTCTGGCAGCAAAACGGAGAGGAAAGGGCTATTTTGTTCATCTGAAAGGATTGTCTAAACATATTGTAAATACTGACTAAAGCTAAAACAAGGAATGATCAATGTGACTAGCAATTTTACTGAATTCAGCTTCCTCTCTGTGCTGTGATTAGGTTAATATCAGCTGTGCAGAACTGTGTAATGGCTGGACCCTGTGTCTGTTGAGAAGTTGGAGAGTGATAGAGCGCAGATGCTGGTCCAAACTTTCTTCAGTCTCTCCATGTTGGGGAAGAGGTTGGCACTGGCCTGTTTCTGCTCTTCTTGGTTTGCTCTGTGTGCTTACAACCCTTGAATTTTTTTGACTTCTTTAAGGGTGAAGTTTTCCAAAGCCAGTCATATGGCTTCTAATAAAAATTACAGGTTGGCAGGAATCCTCCTGCTTTGTCTGGCCTGACTTTCTGGGTGTTTTATGAAACCTGAAATAAGGTGAATTTAACCTCATCTGAAAAGTTGTTACAGCATGGTGTTGGATAGCTCAAGCAGTTGTGCAGTCAGTAGATGTTTATGAGCAAACCTGTGGAAACAAAATAACAGCGGTGAAGCCAATGATATATTTGTGTGTGCATGTGCATGGAAATTGGAACAAGTAAAGAACTGGGCCAATTTTTTTTTTTTTTTTTTTCTTTCTTTAGCCATTTGGCTAATGACAGCTTAGATCTCATCTGGTCTAAATTGGCACAGCTTCACTGATGTTGGAGGAGCTTTTATACTAGTTCACACCAGCTGAGCTTGTTATGCAGTCCAGTCTGTGCAAATGTGGGGTGGTTTTTTTTTTCCTTTTTACCTCTCATTCTGTTTTCCATCTTGTGCTTGGTGATCTTTTGTTCTGGCTCTCATGTGCAAGTTCCAGCTCTGGCCAATTGACTGCAAATAAGCTACAAGCCTGTTTCAGACTAGAGTTTCTTTACATTAATCTAGAAGCCTGTTAATTTTGATTCTAGGTTGCATAGATATGTAGAGGATTTATTTCAAATCCAAAATGAGGTTTTGTACTTTTCTATAGCTTTTTTTTTCCCCTATGAGGAACACAATTTAATAGCTGAATACATTTCTGGGTAGGCAAGCCCTATTTATTTCATTTGATTTTTGAGGACTCAAAGTGAATACATAGTGAAATCTGCTGCTGATGGTGATTCTTTCTTAGAGTTTGACAGAATAGCTTCTGTTGCTATTGTGACAGCAGAAAGTAGGAAGGATTTACATTCATTCAAGCATCGCTATGGCTTAGAGCATATCCGATCTTATCTGACTTGAGGGAATTACATACATTTTGTAGAAAGAAAGTTTATGCTAACATATGTGCAAACTTCATGTGATAATTATCCAAGGACACCTTGATTAATCTGGCTGTATTTTAATGGCTGATGACATTTTAAATTGTTCAGGAAAGCAGGCAACCATGATGAAAACAGTGCTCAGAAGCTAAAAACCTCTTATAATTACATGCAACTGGTGCACAATACATCCTAGGAACCGACAAGGAAAATGAAATTGTGATGCTTCTGTTGAGTTTATAACATCTTAATACCAAGTCATACCAATGCAAATATAATTATTTATAGTATTTTGTGGTTTGCATTCTTAGAGGTATGCATGTTTTAAAAGTATGTTAATGAAAAAGAGATGATGAAAGGCAAGTTGGCAAGTTCTATGCTCTAGCTGAGCAGTGGTCCATCTCACTGTTCTGACTCATGACCGGTAATATTTGTATCAGAGAAACATGTGGGAAAAACCTACAGTAGACGAGTGTGATAACCAAATACTGCCTATATTTCTTTCCAGCCAGGAATGCTTAACAGGTAGCTGACAAGGCAAAACTTGATGATGCTTATTTTCCAATTTATACAGTATACTGCACACTCAAAATCATATATTTTATTAAGTGTAGCTTTTTCGTATATGGCTAATCTTGAGGTATAGAGTAAGGAAGTTTTATAGTCTCAGTGACTTCTGATAAAATGGACTATTTAAGAATTTTAAACACACATCCTGGATTCTTATTTGTTTCCAGTTTGTCATAACAAATTCCTCACAAACACTATGAGTAGGCAATTGATTAGTTGAAGTAATTTAAAACTGTTTAATTAAGATTCTGTAATGCAGCATTGTCATGTAGAATTTAATACGTTTGGAATTTCAAAAGCTTCGCAAAGTTGGAGCAGAGCACAGAAACTTCTGTTGTAGTGTATTTTCATGATTCAGACATCAATTCTAGAAATCAATAATTCTGAGCTGTGTTTTTCGCTTAGTTAATGATTTGGTTTCTTTGAGGAAATGACTAGTATGCTTCAAATTTCATCATTTCTAAGACAAGATTAATCGTAGTACTTCCCCGAGGCTTGATGTTTGCAAGAAAATATAAAGAACCGTGTTATAAAAATGCTCCATAAACATTAGTCTCTAGGCTGCGGCTGGTTCTTGTCCTCCACTCTGCACTGCTGCATCACTATTGGAAAATTATTGTTTTTTATTGTTTAATTCCCTTTGGGCTTGAGCTAAGCCAGATGGTGAGGTCTCCTTGTAAGGGAGTTTTCTGCTTGGCATTATCAATTTTCCAATCCCTTATTAGTAATGGAGGAGTTGCAGCATGTAAACCCCTTTGGTCTAGATGGTTTTACGTACCTGTATGTTGATTTGATAATTCCTACTAGTTCTTATATTTAACTTCAGTCCAAACTCAGTGCATGGTACAGAAATGGCCTGCTTCCAAGTAACAAACAGCTACTTAAACATGGCATTGCTGATTAGTATGTGGGTACTTTTAGAGGCGCTCTTTCTTTTTTCTTACAGACTGTAATAACAAGATTATAGAAATGTCAAGGGAATTTAACCACAAAAGCATGCATTCATTGCTTTGCCTTTTTTGGTAAGGCATCTTCCAAAGAACTCTTAATGTTATTTTTAATATATGTTAGGACATACCCTTTTACAATTATTTTCTTGGTAGTAGAAATCTAGTTTCTGTCAGTGATGTGAGAGTTTCAGAACTAGAATATTAATGAAATTGTAGCATCAAAGTCAAGGCAGTTGTTGCTGAACAACTGAGAGGACTTGGCTTTTTTGTTTGTTTTCATCAGGATCTATTTGATTTGAGTGAATGATGATTTATATCAGGATTATGATGTGAAATATTGTATACCTGGCAGAGGTTTCTGCTTTCCAATATATTAAAGTAAAATCCAAATAATTATTTGTAAAGCTCTAAGGAAAGAAGGCAAAAATACTATTTAACATGATTTGTAGGGATTGCATACATTTTATAGGATGTGAAGCTCAGCAGTTCACCGTGTTAGCTAATCCTATGCAAAATTTACTGTTTTGTGTGTTTGGACATCTTGTATCTTTAGTAAATTGTGGGAAGCCCTAAAATCTCGTGTTTTTATTTTGTTAACTGTAAGCATCCCACTGCAATATCCTTTAAGGGGTTTGTGAGTGCATGTGTAGGAAAAAAAAAAAATCCTATTGAGTGATGGGTTGCAAGACTAAGAGTTCTTTGAATGTATCGTAAATTAATAGCCAGTTTGCATATCCTGTATGGCAGGACCTTGTTAGGTCTCACAATCCACCAAAGCCCAGGGAAGGGCACCCAGAAATCAAGCATTTCTTCTTAAAGGAGATGTTGGAACCCCTCTCTTTCTCATCTGTGAAATGGTGCCATAATCCCAAGAGCTGTGTTAAATATTAACTAATTTATCCACCATGCCTTCAAATGATGAAATGCTCCATAAGTGACAAGTGACATTTATAGAAGTTCTTCTGATTGTGGTTTCATGAGCAGGGCAAGCCAAAGATGCTACTTAAAATGTTGCCATGTAGAAAGCAAGCAGTTTATCTACCCAAAATTACACACTTAACCATCCACTGCAGAAAGAATTGACAGGGAGTTTAAATGTAAATGACCTCAGAGTGTGTTAGTTTAAAATGTCATCTACTGAGAATATCGCACTGTCACGTTTTACCTCCATTTTTTTGGCAATGTTATGATACAGACTTCCAGGCTCCTTTTATTTTTTAAGCCCACTGAACAGTGTGAAATAGCTATATATCATAGAATCATTTAGATTGGAAAAGACCTTTAAGATCATCGAGTCCAACCATTTCTGTATGAAGTTTTCCATTGAGATTAGTATTTTAGGCTTTTTCCTAGCTGAAAATTTCTCCTTAGCAAAGATCGAGCATGTTTTTCCTGCAAAGAATTACAGGCACACACACAGAAGGCCGCAATCACAGAATCACGTAGATCAGAGGGGACCTGCAGAGGTCTGTAGTCCAACCCCCTGATCAAAGCAAGTCCAGGCAGACCATATTGCCCAAGGCTTTGTTCAGTCATGTCTTAAATCTCTCCCAAAAAAGCCTGTACCCATCCATCACTCCAGTCAAGCGAGCTGTCCCACCATGTTTGTAATCCCAGTGAGGTCATGGCTCTGCAACTGTGCTTAGATTTTAATTTTTCCTGTTTTCTTCCCATGCTGCATGCATTTGTGTCCAATCTTCTTTTGCTTTCAGGAGAGAGGCAGATTATTCCTAGAGCTGGCCATGCCACCTTTTAAAATGGCTGTGGGTTTGCATTGTCTTTAATATTAGCAAGACCCCTTGCCCACTGGAGGGAAGGGTGTCAAGCATGTGGTGGTAGAGTGCGGAGCAAGTATAATAGGATTTGGGCTGATTCAATCTTTATCCACAGCTATGCTGATGTAACTCATATTTACAAATACTGTTATTCAGTAAGTTCAGTGGGTGTATGTAGATAAATGGATTATGTGTGTTCAGGTATTTCTTTACAAGATGTACAAACGTGCATCAACTGCTGAAAGTTGGCCCCTTTGTGTTTTCATTTTGTCGTGTTTTCTTTTTCCATTTCCTGGGAGAGGGAGAGGGTGAGGAGGGGAATGAGTTCTTAGGGTACTTTGTGCTGGAAAACCTAATGTTATTTACTGTAAATATGGAATATGTTAGTTGAGATAACAATTTAGAAAACTGCCATTGAAGTAAAATGCAAAGTAAAAAAAGAACAAAACTGCCTTACTTATCCTTTGTACCTTAAAAAAATAAAAAAAGTAAAAGTGAAACTATATGTAGCTGGAAAGGGATTAAGAAACTTCAGATGGCTGTTTAAAAAAAAATATTAAAAAGGGGGTGGAGAAAGTCAAGAAGAAACAGTTTCTATTGACTTGTTATTTCTTTTTGGGAAAGGTCACTGAAAATTTACACAGTGACAAAATAACAAGCCAATTAGTATCTGTCCTGTAAAACTAAATGTTAATATATTTCAGATTCTCCTCTATTGACAAGTGGGACTGATACTCAAGATGGACTTCTCTAAATTAGTGCAGGGCAAAAATTACCAGAGTTGTGAGTTTCTATAGCAATTGCTGTCAACTTTCAAACTGTAAAGGAAACAAGATGTAATTAAAAACTATCTGTAGGTTTATTTTCTAGGAAGAGTCATCTTTTAATTATATTTCTGATATCTATAAGAGAAAATTTGATCATGAGAATAAATCTTAAAAGCACAGCAGCCCCTTTATCTAGCGCTTTAAAAAAATCCCAGTGGAAAATAGTATTTCATTAATTGTCATTACATAGGAATTATAGAATTAGGGGGTCTAAGATTTCTTTTAACATTCATTTCTTTAAGTGTCAGTGGCATTACCTTTCCAAAATTAAGTTCGGTGCATAACAACAGATTAATTACCAGCTGTGAAAAACGAACATCAGTTAGAGAACTAGTGACTTTTTTTGAGAAAGGAATCTCTTTAATAAGGGGGTTTAAATTGCAGTTTTTTCAACTGAGCAAGAGAAATTATTTTTCTTAATATATTCATTCCTCCAGAAAGAAAAGAAGATGAATAGTCTTCTCAGTTAATTCATTTAAATATTTTAGCAGCGTATTAAAATACCATGTAATCAAAGCAGTAACCTTTCATTTATGTCGTATGTATATGAGAATATTTCCATTCATATAGTCCATGAAGAAGATAGAAAACTCACTGAGTGAAGCTCGGATCTTTCCCATTGAGGTGCTGATACTCACACACACACCCCGACTACACACCTGCGCATGTCTCTCTTTCCCTGCCAAGACAGTGGTCTGTCTTCCATGCCCCTGCCTTGTGCATGGAACAAGGTGGTGTTCCGTGAGGAAGGAACTTTTCCATACCTTACTGAAGTCTTTGTGTGTTTTTTTTTTCTTTGTTGTCTTCAGTGGGCTTCAGATTATATACTCCTGTAGTTTTGAGTCAACTTCTAGTCAAGTCTGGTTACATCTTTAGCCCACCTTACGTGCGGTTTTGACTGCTCATTGAAAGAGGCAGTTGTTTCAGGAGAGGGGAAAAAAAGGCATACAAGAGGTACATACCTGTGTTCAGTAAATAGTACTCTCTTTCTCAGAGGCTGTGCAGGTAAGGTAGAGCACTACTTGGGTGAAGGGTTCAGTCACATTCATCCACAGGAGTTTGTTTAGCTCTGGCTTCCTATGGAAACTTGCAGTTAGCGCAGGCTCACTGGTACCACGACTTGCTGTCAGCTGAACTCATCCAGTCCACCGTGAGGTGAGCACGGCCTGAGTCTCTGCAGTTCAGTCCAGGGCTGTAGGCATCCATCAACATCTTCCCAGAACACAGGACGCTCGCTCCCTCGAAACCTCTATGCTGCGTCCCAGCAAGAGAGAGAGAAACCTTCTTGGTTGAAAAGCCGGAGTCCTGGGGAGTGGGGGACAGTTTAAGAGGCAAAGGGCATTGCTAAGTTTACTACTTCTCCTGTGAAGGACCGCTATCTGATTCAGTTTCCTGGATGATCATTCCTCTGTGGATGAATTGGGACTGCTAGGTGGAGGATTCTGCTCTTGCAAGCCTCTGCCTCACTAAAGCAGTAGTTGGAAAGCACAAAATAGGTGCCTTTAATAACAGCAGGAAAGGACAGCGTATGCTCTTGAACGCTGCTCTGCCTTCTCTTCCTTCCTGAGCGAAAAAGTTCCTAGCTGAGTGTAACAACATCTCCTAACTCAAACTTTTTGCCTGTGGCTGCTAACTGTGTGCTTTGTGTTGTCTCAGTGCCTGACTTGAGACCATTAGGTCTGATTTGCAGAAGTGTTGAGTGCTCACAGCTGCAGCTGTAGTATTAGGGAGCTGTACTTTGAACATATTAAACACCGTGTAATGCTTGGTGCTCAGAAACATCAGGTCCCAGGTATCTCAGATTGCGAGCAGCATTAATAGATGCTTTTGATCTTAAAGTCTCTGTGCCCAAGTTCCCAGTCTGCAATACAGGAGACAGCAATACTTCCTCAATTCACGGAGGCATTTGGAAGAAAAAAAAAAAAAAAAGTCCTTAATATTTTTCAGGCATTTAAATATTGTGGAACTGACTGCTTCATTGGGAAGCTCATAAAAGAAAGAATGTGTCTTCAGAGCTCTGCTTGAATATTGCTCAGTGCGTAAGGCACTTGGGGTACACGTTCAGCAATACAAGGAAAGCAAACAGGGATCATTAACCATTGCCTCTTCTCTGTGCTGAGCAGAGCAGTCTTGTGGAAAGATTAATACTTGTTTGTCTCAATGAAGACAGCATCATAATGTATTTCTAAGATGAGAGCATGTTAGTGTTCCTCAGGCAACCTTAATTCTAGCATTTCAGAATATCTGAATGTTTCATTGAAACACCAAGTGTTGTATTAAGGCTCACAAAAGTGAGCCATTTCCTGGTTGTTTTAAATTGAAAACTGAAAAATGGAGATATTCTGTTGTATATCATATTCTTATGAGTCATCAGTGTAATATAATTACAAGTTTTGTAGAGTAATTCTGTGTCTATATACCTCTATAATTATTACACATACAAAATATTAGATATAATTGAGAGTTTATGTGAACATAGTGGGAGAATCATGGGTTTTTTTCAAGCAGCTGTAGAAGTTGGAGTGCTTTATGTGGCAGCCTTTGCCGCCTTTGAATATGTTTTCTGAGGCAAATCCCCCCTCCTTCAAAGGTAAATAAAGCTGTTCTGTTTTGTGCTTTGGTCCCTCTGTAAGGGAGTAAAGTGTTTCTATGCAATACGTATACCTGGGGAGAGGGTAGTTACGGGCTTATCCTGCAGCCCATCCTTTTGCAATGAGCATTCCCTTCATTTCTGGCTGTTAGTGGTATAACTCTACCTGCCAGCTGTAACTCCAGTAATACATCGAGAGGTTGTCTGTGGGTTGCTAGCATGTTTACATAAGCATGTGTACAGCACCAGCTGGACATCATCAGTGTATCACTAACTTAGTGTAACACGTCATGTAGTGTAACGCACGCCCTGCGTGTGAGTGTCACTCCCCAGCCCTGTATAGGAGAGGTCGGCCAGCGTAGGTGTGCTGTAGACAGACTTCATACCAGCAGAACCAACTTCTTCCTGCTGGAATTGTTCTGACACAGACCTTTTGCTGATGGAAAGGTACATCGTTAAGAAGAATCTCTTCAAGCCTTCCAAATAAAAACAAGTTTTACTGGTTCACTGTGTTGGGGACACATTGCTGTTGTCTAATAAGGTAATATTTTGGTTTCCATTTTAGCAAAGCATATACTTCCCTGGATGCCCATCATGTCTGGGAAAACAGCCTTGCGTGTAAAATGGGACATTTTGCTATTGACACACTTTGCTAGGAAATGTCATTAGAGATACATAGTATAAAAGGGGGATTTAAAAGTGTACATTGAAAGACTACATATAAACTTAATTTTGAATGTATGAAATAGCAGTGATATCTTGCCAAGATACTAGTCCCTGAGGGAAAAGCAAGTTCTTGTAAGATTCTTTTCCTTTTCTATTGATTTCATTTACTGTAGGGTTGTTTTAGTCATGCCATTTTGCTAGAAAGAATTGCAGAGCATAATCTGCTTCACTTGTATTTTTTATTGCTTGTGCATCTGTTTCCATCATCTTTTACCTGTCTTGTCAGCTTCATGCCAAGAGTGGGCAAGAAGTGTCTGCAAAATGTACAGCTAAGGTGTTTCCACAAATTATTTCAAGGACTTCAAGCAAAACCTCTCCTTGTGTCTTTTCCCAAGCTTTTCTTGTATAGTTTATATGGGACTTCACAATGTTACATTTCTTCCGACTGCAATAGTGTAGAAGCTGGTAATACTGTATTGTGTGAAACTCCTTCAACCACTTTATGCCACATTGTAATACAATTTATGTCACTTTTTAAGAAATCATTGTTTTTCAGAAATAAACACACTGCTGTGAGAAATCAGGAATTTCTTACAAATCAGGAAGTACAGAAAAAAAGAGTCAATTTGAACTTTAAGGAACAATTACTTCCTTTTCATTATTTTTTTTGTCACTTGCTTCATATGGAGATGGTAGGTTAATTTTAAAAATAGTCACTAACTTAAATGTTCTACTCGTAAGCAAGAAGAGCATGGAGGTCTGGCTGTGATCCTGTAGTATTACTGGTGAATAAGATGATTTAAAATAAATTAAATAAACTATAAATTTTTAAAAAGTGGCTACAGGCACTTTGTGCAGTGCAGGAAGAGGGAGATAAGGACAGGAGAATACTTAAAATGTAAGTTCCATTGTATTTGTGTCATACGAATTCCTAAATCATAAAAGAGGTTACTAGAAATCATGAAACTAATTAAAAGAAATCCAAGAAAGAAATCCAAAAGACAAATTAATGTGAGGTGATTACTCTGAGATGAAAGATTTTTTGTTCTCTTCCTTGTAATTAAACAGGAATGCTTATTTAATGATAAAAATTGAAGCTGAAATGGGCACGTAGGATCAAATTTATCTAATCTGCTTTACCTGTCTAAAAGTTAAGTGTTTTGTCTATACATGTCTTATGATAGAGTGGATAATTATTTGTGATTCTCTCTCCCCATTTGTAGTAGAGCTGAAGGGACTGGCTTAGACCAGATACCTAGCAATGTGTAATGGTGAAGTAGCCAACGGCATCCCCCAGAATTATGCTCCTGCTCAACATTTTTTTTGCAGATATTTCTGCTTCCTCTTGGAAGCTTCCCCAAATCCAAAGACAATACATTAATAGCCATCAAGTTGTTAATGACCAGGTAAAATTTCAAAACGTGAACTGTTTTGCCTTCAGTGAAACCCTTCAGTTCCTGCCCCAGAAGAGCGCTGGGCGTGGAGGTACCATTCCACAGGGTCACTGAGCCGGCGTGGGGTTAGGCACAGCTCAGGTCCTTTCCCAGGTGATGCAGTTCAAAGGGTCGTGGCCGCACAGACGTCAAGCAGTGCACTACAAGCTAAAAAAACTCATTTGTATGTTCAGGTTTTGCTCCATCTTAGTGTTCCTTGGAACATGGGCATGAGAGAGGGAAACGGAGGAGATTTTAGGCCCAGGAGGAAGAGCAGGTCATGGCTCACTATGCCTTTTCCTGAGGCACAGAATTGAGTTTCCTGAGGTATCCATTAGTGCTACAGCTGTATACTTTCCCTTTTACGCATGCCTTGCGTACAAAATGTACCAGGAGACTAGTTGAGCATCCATAGGTATATTATAGGTGCAGATAAAGATATTTGCAGGTGGCCAGGTTGACAGATGCAAACTGGAAATGCTATACTCAGGAGCAATGTAGAGAGAAATGCAAGAGGGTCCTTTTGTGACATTGTCTGCAAACCCCTCTTGGAAGTGTCTGATCTCATCTGTAGTACTTACTTCCTGTAATTGTATATTTAAAACATATCCATGTCTTTGAATAGCATGAGACCTATTGACAGAAATTATTTTGCCCAGGAACACGCAATGGTCAAATTTTTTCAGACTGGAGATCAATAAGAAGGCATGGCTTGGGAAGCCAGTCACACTTTGAAGAGCCCTTTGTGAGCAAAAGTGAGAAACGCCGTTCAAACTATTTGTCCTGGTGTCAGCTGGGGTAGAGTTAATTTTCTTTCTAGTAGCTGGTATAGTGTTATGTTTTGGATTCAGTGTGAGAAGAATGTTGGTAATGCAGTGATGTTTTCAGTTGTTGCTAAGCAGTGTTTAGACTAAGTCAAGGATTTTTCAGCTTCTCATGCCCAGCCAGCGAGAAGGCTGGAGGGGCACAAGACGTTAGGAGGGGACACAGCCAGACAGCTGACCCAAACTGGCCAAAGGGGTATTCCATACCATGTGATATCATGTCCAGTATATAAACTGGGGGCAGTTGGCCTGGGGGGTGCAGACTGCTGCTTGGAAGCTAACTTGGCACTGGTTGGCGAGTGGTGAGCAATTGCATTGTGCATCACTTGTTTTGTATATTCCAATTCTTTTATTATTACTATTATTGTCATTTTACTGTTGTTATTATTATTCTATGATTCAATGATTCTGTGATTGTGTTCGAGTATATATGCTGCACTTCAATATGAAATCTTTTTATAGCTTTACCATCAGAATGCTGAACTACTATTTTGAAATTCAATGTTTTACATTTATTATGTGTCTTACCTAAATCATTCTGGGAAAGGAAAGACTATTATCCCAACCCCAGTTATAAGGCAAGTGATGCCTATGTGATCGTGAGGCTTTTCATGAGTTTCTTCCAAAGAATGAGTTTGTGACAGAAGAGTGTAGTTAAATCATTAACCTTATCTGTCCATTAGTTTTGTATATTATAAAGCCAAGGAACCCCAGTCATGAGCCCAAGGCTTTTTTATGGTAGGTGCTGTAGAATCACAAAATGTGGTGTTAGTCCCTGCCTGTAAAAGTTGAATTTACTGTGCAGTGTCAGGCTTTCAGAGTAACCATGAGACTGTGCTGCTATCAGCTGAACACAGTTTTTAACCTCTTAATATATACAGGTGTTCTGGCTGTTCTGATTTTTGAACAGGAATATCAAACAGATGCTGATAGCATCCCATGCTATGATATATAAACTGCTGCCTCTGTATTTTTTGATGATATCTTAATCTCTTGAAGATTGTATCACATTGTGATAGTCTTTGTGTTCTTGTTCCTTGCTCTGCCTGTTGTTCTGGAAGAAAAGATGATTTTGTAAGACCCTAAACAATCAGCTTTGGTATTGGTGAAATTTTGACAAGAAAGTTGCATGTGGGGGCAGTGAATGTATATGGAGTGAATTTGTCCAGCTGTACTTATATACCCCAGAGATTCGTAATTGAATTTTTGAACTGTACTGTAGACTTGGTCTTTCTGCCAAGTGGCAGCCCCTCATGTATTTCTTCATAACTTTTATTTTTCCAAATCTACATGGCCTCAATGTGTAGGAAGATTTACAGTATTAAAAGACCCAAAACCTCAAAATCCAACTTTGCCTGAATGAACAAAACATTACGAAAGGAAATGGAATTTGGTTTTACATACACAGAACAAAAGAGCAATATTGGAGCCCGCAGGCAGAGCCAGGGGAAATAGACCAAAGGAGTCAATTCATTTTTTGCTCTGTGACATAAATTAGGACAGAAAATTGCACTGTCCTCCATGGAGAATGTCCAGTCTTGAGATATGCAGGGGTAAAGCAAAAAACCTCAAAAACTAAGCAAGCCATTTGTTCAGATATGTAGGCTGAAGTACAGAGAAAAAAGGAAGACCATATACCATAAAAGTGTTTGTAGTTAATGACTAGTATCTTGTATTGCTCTTGGGAGTTAAGTGGATACTTTATCTTCTACAGTTTGAAAGGTTGAATGTTATTACAGTGTATGGTTATGAACTTTGGAAAAATACCTGAAGTTTAAAGTAAGATTCTGTTTAATGGTGGTTTTGTCATTGATTTTGTTGTGAATGCTTAGGAGGGCTTGTGCGAATGTCAGAAGTTGACTCGCGCAAAGATAGGAAGATGGAAAGGAGCAGGGGAGGAGGACTGAGGAATTCATAATTTCAGAAGCAGAAAGATAAAAGAATTGGAAACTAAAAGTATCAGTCCGACATGGGAGAAAATAGGGGAAGTTCTTCCTTCTTGTTGCTTTGGTTCGTTCTTTTCTCTTCTTGCTAATCTAGTTTTCCTGTCCTCTTCTGCTCTGGTCATCCATTTCTCCTGATCAGAAACGTTTTCCTCCCAGCTATTTGGCCTGGTGAAATATTGGTAAAATGGTAGAATATATGTTAATTACATATTAGAATAAAGTTGAATCTGGTGGATGGCTTCCCTGGGTAGAAATTTTTTAAATAGGCTGTTCCTTTAGTATGTACCCAGCTATTTTGATTATGGAACAAAAATAAACATACATATTAAAAACTCAATCAAAGCCTTTAAAGTTCTTTTGCTTAGTTTTCAAGTGGAGCAAACAGAACAGATCAGTCTGACCCAGGAGACAAAGCTGTGGTCTCAAAGTGACTATTATTGTTAGAAAATTATTCCACATATGAGATTTAGAAAGATAAGTTCTTCTTCCACAGAATAGGCATAATTGAATGTTTACTGCTTTTCTTGAGTTCTTGAGGAGTGGCTTACTTAGCATGCATAGTCTGAAAGCCAAGTCCTTATTTTAGGAGGTAATTTAAACTGAATTGCACACGGGAGCCTGAATGCATCAATTTAACAGAGTTAGAGAATAATATGTCAGTTTTGATTTTTGCTTTTGCTGAAGAGAGCAGTTCAGAAGGAAACTTCTGTAAGCTTTTTGGCCTCAGTTGCTTAACATCCCAGCCACCTGACCTTGTACTTTCAGAAGCTCTTCTGTGTTATACACCTTAGTATTTTTTTTTTCATGTAAAACCTTTGACTCCCAACATATGGGAGTTTTGTCTGGAGTAGGAAATAATTTAAAATTGCTTATTTTTAACACAGGTAAACATGGTTTACCTCATCGCTGTGGCCCTCATGTAGAATATGCATTCCTAGTCTCTTGCCATAAGTAAATATTTCTTTTGCAGAAGCTGGTTTTCAAAGCCTTGTTCATAAGCTGTCCATTAATCACATAGAGCTCAAATGTGGGCATAGGTCTTTGTTTCAGGAATTCCTGATGTTTTGTGTCAAGTCACATGTTCATTATATCTATAACTTACTTTCTACATAGTTAAAGCACTGATTTGTTTTATAAAATGTGATGTGTAGTTTGTCTATCCTTGAGAATCTGTTCACCCCTCTCCCCACCATTTTAGTTCCTGAATTTGCTCCATTAACAGCCATGGTTTGGTCTGAAAGCAGGAGATCAAATTCAGGTCTTTGCTTCTGGAACTCATCCCAGGTTTCACCTACACGCACTTTGGGTATATTAATTTGGGGGCATTTTGTGAAGAACACCTTGTATTCAGGCTGTTGTATGCTCCTGACTTTACCTCAATCCAAGATCAAAATTTAATTTCTTTCACTTCTCAGTAACTGCTGAGTATAACAATTTGAAGACCCAGTGTAGGCTCTATTGAAAGAAAGATTTATTTATTGGCAGTTTTACAGGAGTAGCAAAAATTGTTAAATAAAAGCCAGCATAGATATAAAAATAAGTGTGACTGAAGTATATAACAAAAAAGTTTTGTCAACCTGTTCCTAACACTGCATTGCAAAACATCTTAAAAATCTTGTACGGTGTAAAATGTCTTGCCTCGTACTGTTTGAGAAGGTAAACATTTCTGTCTGTGGGTATTTCTGGTGATTCAGTGGGATATAATCCATGAGTTCTGGCAGGTCATTATATATGCCTTAATGGATAATTACGAAGCTTCCCATCTTGACTGATCAAATTTAGCTTTCATTTAACAATGTTTTTTTGAGAATGGCTTGATTGGTCTACATTTAAGTGTAAACTGATTCATCTGGGCTCAAAGCTTAAAAGAAGGACAGATAGATATGACTTCTCAAGGAAGATAAGGACTCTTGAGCTCCCTTGTAAGACACAGCTGTGATGGTGCAGCATTCTGGAGTCAGGTTGGACTGTCTCAGCCCCCAGTGTGGGAAGCCAGTCAAACCATTTTATCCTTTCCTTTTCCATCTTTGGCTACCTGACATGCAAAGCTTCCAGCAATTTTCATCTGGTGGGTAGTCAAGTTTTTCACATGAGGCAGCAGGAGCCTGGCAGCGTACAAAACTTTGAGGGCCAGTTGGGGAAGGCTTGTATGTCAGGAAAGCTTTATCCATTGGGCTGTGTTATTTCAAGCAGTGATGCTATGATTGCCCCACCAGGTCCCTGGAATCTGCCACTTTGGCCAGGTCTTCTCATCAGAACGTCAACTTGTTTTTTGCCACATTTAAAGCTATTCTGTGTTCGTTCTTTCTGTCATGTTGACTCACATTCACTTGACTTCTTTGCATACTACTTGCCAAAATTCAGTGTATTCATATATACGTGCTGTGAAAAGCTTTGGGTTGCACTCTCACTCAACAGGGTGGTTAACTGCACATTTAACTTCTAAGCCACCTGGTCATTTCCAGTCAGAAATATGTTCAGAAGAGTGCTTTAGTCTTGCTGAGTTCCCCAAGGTAGTTCTTCAGATTGTTTAAGTCAATGCTACATTAACTTGGAGTTTTACAAATAGGAAGCTGGAGAAGAGATCAGAGACAAAATAACTGAAGATGCAAAGTGCAGTGGAGATTTGCCAGTGCCAATCTGAGGAGGAATTATAATGATCTGAATTTTCCCTTTTTTTTTTTTTTTTTTTTTTTTTTTCCTCTCTGTAGAGGGAATGCTTCACTGATATGGCTTTGGCTGTGGACACTTGAGAAGTTTGAGGTCTGGAGGCTGATAATTGTACAAGGATCATCCAAAAGTTCTGCAACTAGGTGTTTATTCATATCTCAGATGACAATGCTTTGAGCTGCTAGGCAGATAGCTGGATAAAGAACTTTTTGTCTGGCATAAAAACCTGTGATGTGTCCCAGTCCTCCTAAACAAAAACAAATTGCTGATGTAAAATCAAAACATTCCTTGCAGAATAAAAGTGCATAGCAAATCAATTAGGTATAAAGTATAAGTAAAAAAGAGTTACAACAAAAACCATTCTTACATCAAAATATTAAAAAAGCACAAATCTTAAATGTAAAGCTCTGCTTATCAGAATATATACCCATTCTGCTCATCTTCTGTTATATCCTTTTTTTTTCCTGTCCGATCTACTAGTAATCATCACTAATGTGGGGAAGGAGGGTCATCAACCCCATCATGTATACTTAGATGAGCATCAGTGAGTTAATTAACACTGATGATTAAGCAGTGGCCATTCAGGACCCTCATGGCTACTGCTCCGGGTGCTCTACTTTACCTCTGGAGAAGAGGGTGGACTGTGTTTATCAGTCTACAGAAGTACCCATATGTATGTGAAAGTCTGGCACTTTTGAAATGAATAGGAATTTTGTTACCGAGGCAGGAGTTGATGATCTAAGAAAGACAAGCTGGAAGTTTGGGCAAGCAACACTATTGCAATGAATTATCTTCCCTTCTTCATAGCCATAAAAATATAATTACTTTCAAATACTGGATTATGGAGAGTAATAGTACTTTCAGCTTGGAAAAGAAACAGTTTGTGGCTTACACTTAAGCTCAAAATCTTTCCCAAACACAAATTTCAATACATTCTGTGTAGTCACTGTCCTTTCTCTAAAAATAACTCAATCCACGGTAACAAATAGTGCAGTTCTTCATGTAATGTAGCATGGATTGTAAGTTTCCTAGGTCGAGTTAGCTCAAAGTCTGTTGGTTGGTCTAAGCATACTAGTTTGAGCAGCTCTGCCATGAGGTACCTTTTGAGTTCACCCCCAGTTCTCTGTTTCTCAGGACTTCCACAATTCAGTTGATAAACTGCTTTCAGAGGTCAGAAAGTGCAAAATCTTGCCTATGAGCACACGATAAGGGACAAGGCAGAATATCCAGTCTCCTCTGGGAAGTACTCTTGTGAAGTTGACCAAATTCCTGTGGCAGTGCAATACTGCTGAGGTTGCAGATGAGGCACAGAGGGGTTCTTCTGAGGACTTGGTATTCCAGGGAAACAGGCAGGCTCAAATTAATTAAAAGAATCAAAGTGATGACTGTGTCTCTTTTCCCAAGCTTGTTATGCCTGCCTGTATTTAAATGGGACTCTGGACTGTTTCGTCTCAGCATTGAATGTGACAGCATACCTCAGGATGTCATCAGCCCCCAAATAACCAGAGCTGTCTCCTTTCTGGTAGCAGAGACAGGGGTCAGAAAGTAGACTTCTGCCTCCAGCCTCCTGCGTGATGGTGGGGAAGTTGCTGAGTTCAAAGTTTCCAGAAAATTAGAGTTTAAATTAATACTGGGGGAGGCAGGTATGGCCTTGGGCTAGCTGGATAGCTGTGAGATGTACAGTGATATTATATGACTCAGCAGCACACTGCCAGTGCTGATGGTGAAGAGTCAAGACTGTCACACATCCTTTCAGCATAAGTGTGTTTGTTTAGGCATTTGTTTAAGTTTTAAAAAGCTCTGAGCCTTTGCCAGAGCTGCTGGGCTCAGCTTATTTTAAAACCAGTAGGATGATGGCTAAACATGGAGTTGGTTCCTGGTGTCGAAAAAATCCCTGTTTAATGACGCAGTGCTCCTGCCCTGTAAATGAAGGAAGGTATGAATATTTACTTTCCTGACAGAAATGTTGCATCATTAAAATCTGTACAGCTCTTCTGTATTAAATATTCTTGTCTTTTTATATTTAGTGCTGTATGAAAGAGGCTTGTGTATGTGGGAGCAGTGGCTTTTCCCAGGGACAGCAGCCCAGGAGTTCCCTGGTTGGAGGTGTGATGCTAATGCGACAGCACGTCACATCCCATGGCTCTGTTTCTGCCAGATGCCTCAAAAGAGGCAATTTTGATCCTCTCAAATGTTCGTAGTGATGTTAATGCTGCATAGGCTTGGCCTGGTCTGTCAGCCCAAGTAAAATATTCTGAACAAGAAATTCATGTTTACGTGTCTTATAAAACACAACTGAGTCAGGTGTGGAAGTGCTCAGCTCTAAGGATAGTAAAGGGAAGTGCTGTATAGCTTTATGCAGCATTTCTCAAAGTCTATCTGAAACTTTGGACACAAATTGCCAAGGGTGTGGCTTTATTTTATTATCGCTTTGGGTTCCTGGACTCTGTGATGTGCCCAGCCTTGCTGCAGTCTTTGATGGAAGTAGGATCTGTCCTGTAGCCTTTAAATCTTTCATTTGGCCATTACTTGTAGGCTTTTCTGTCTTGCCACTTCACTTTTTTTTTTTCCCTTGGTAAATAGATGAACATTTTATCAGCAATTTTTCATGTTGTGAACTTAAGCTCTTGAATTTTTATCTTGTTTGTTTGTTTATTGCAGCTGGTGCTCAGGATAAAATTGGCTGGGCATTTGGCTTGGGTTTGGAGAGGCTGGCCATGATCCTGTACAATATCCCTGACATCCGACTGTTCTGGAGTGAAGACGAACGCTTCTTGAAACAGTTTATTGTGCCTCACATTTGGCAAAAAATAAAATTCCAGGTAAAATAATATATAAATGATAATAACTTTCTGTCAGTAAGAAGTGTGTGTAGCCCTAGAGAATATCACATAATTAAAATTCTGTGCCATTAACAGAGTAGGTTTTAAAGCAACAGCTTTACAGCTATCATGATTCTCTGATATACCGCAATAAAATCTAGCTTTTGATGATGACTTTTTTTTCAACCAGATAATGTGAATTGCTGCTGATGCCCAGTGAATATCTCTGTTCTGAGTAATACATAAGCATATATTTAACTTCTAAATTTATCCAGAATAGGGATCGATTTAGGCCTGTGTCTGGTTTTGGTGTGTTCTTGTATTGTGTCCATAGTTCTGTTTCATTATAAAAATGTGGTTTATGCTGAGCATTCAAATATCATAACACATTCCCGATTTTTCCCATTGTTTTCACTCTATATTGGTTGAAGTAAATGTGAGTTGCATTGTTAAACTTTGGCAAAATGCTTTGTGAATGTGCCTCGCCATCTTCAACATGTCAGCTCTTTCCTCCAGGTGGTGGTGGGGGGAGAGTGCAGGCTCAGCTTGTATTTCTTTTGTAACTCCTCTACTGAGGTGATTTTTCTAGTTAGCAACCTTGTTTTACTTTTCGTAGTTGCAAAGTAATCAAGCGTAACTAGATTGAGTGGAAATGCTATTTCCATGATATTCTTCAGCATTAGCAGGGGAAGGTTCAAGCCAGGTGGTATCACCGGTCTTTGGGGGAGTTGAGCTGACATAGCTGTGTAGATGCTTGATGAAGTCTGAAGTGCAAAAGCAGCAAAACATTTTTGCTGTTTCCTTTTACCATTTTACTTGCTTTGTGAGCAGCTTGATTATGGGTTTTTTAAGAATTGAAAATATAAAAGGGGAGATCAACAGTGATAATGCTTAGATGATATTTGAGCAGTCTCCACATCAAATCAGTAGCAGCATCCATTTTTTAATTCATGGCAATTCTGGCATATCTTCTCTGGTAGACCCAAAAAGTCAAAATAGTGTTTGGATAGGTTTGGGGGGTGGGTTGGGTTTTTTGGTTAGGGCTTTTTTTTTTGCTTGGTTGGGTTTTTGTTTTGGGGTTTTTTTTGGTGGTACAGGTGTTGGGGTATTCAGATTGTAGTTACCACTTAACAGAAAGAAGATCAGTTTTGCCACTGTTCCTGAAGGTGGGTCTGCTTGTAGGTTTCCCTGATCTCCTACAGAATGTTGTTCTTTTCAATAAGGAGTGCTCAAGTCTCCTTTTCAGCCCATATCTTTCTGATTGGCTTTGCTCCTGAAGAGCACAGGTTGTGGCTTGGTTTATAGATTGCAATCTGATCCCTGATGGAACTAAGATGAGATTTCTTGCTTGCTTTAAAATTGTGGATCCAAGCTTCAAACTGATATTAGCAGTAAATTGGGTTTTTGAGGAAAGGCCCAGATTGTCAGAATGATATGGTCTGATGTTGAAGGTGAGCCAAAGAGAGGGCTGGGTGTCTAGCTTCTCTAAGTTGTGTATCATTGTTATGTACAGCTTCAGATAAAGTCAGATGTAGTGAATGAATCTGAAGATGACAGAAGCATAGGTTACTGTGGGTAGACTCAGAGGAAAGGACAGGATTTCTAGGAATCTAAAAGTGAAAGAAATTTTTTGTTTGTTTGTTTGTTTTTTGTTTGGGTTTTTTTTTTTTAAATTGGTGCTGTTTGGTAACCTTAGCTGAGCAGGAGTCACTAGGAGCACATAGTTTTGCACTGTTTTGCTGGGTGATTGTCAGTGTCATCAATAGGAGAATGGTGACAAGGACTTAGTAGGTCTTTAAGCATTTCTTCTTGCTGAGCAGCATTGGTTTCAGCTAGCATTGGTTCAACTTGGAACAAGGAGAAAAGTTCTACAACCCAGAACTGATGTTGTAGAGAGAGTCGTGAAGTTGAGGTTTGCTGGTGAAATACATTTTGAAGTAATAACATGAATCAGGAGGTATGATGCAATAGGTGGGAGACTTCAAGGAAGAGAAATTGTCAGCTGCCACTGTGCTCTAACTTGGACCAAAGGGAAAGACTGGAGTAATATTACCGGGCCATTACCTACTGCTTTATCACATTAATGTGTCCGCAGTTGTTGTATCCCAACAAATAGGACAATGAAGAGTATACAGATTGGGAGAATGAGGAGTATGGGAGAGGGACAGCAGACGTAGAAAGATGGATTATTTTCAATCTTTTCTTTCTCTCTTCTAAAGAAGGGATATGGGCAATGTTTTAGGAACAGATTTTTGCGGTGGTATCAAGTGCTTCTTAGGAACCTTTTTCCTTTTTTTTCCCTTTTTTACTTTTTTTTTCCTTTTTCCCTTTCCTTTCCCTTTTAACACATACATATACACACACCGCTTGGATGTCCCATCTTCAGTTTTGGTAGAATAATTCTCCCTAACTCTTAGTTTATATTTTTCAACTCTGTCTCTGAATATAAGAGACTAGAGGCAAGCTTGGTTTTTTGTTTAAAAGGAAGTCTGTATCCAGCTTTCATCTAGTATCTTACATTGAGCTTTTTCAAGCTCAATACTGTACATCTAGTACATATTGGCATGGCTTTTTAAAGGGTTAATAACCCTTTGAATGAGAATATTGTGAAATAATCTTTGCTACTACCGTAAGATCTTGGGTGATGGGAGTTAATAAGCCAGTTTTTCTTTCTTTCTGTTCTGTGTTATTTTTCAGGTATGCTGTAAAACCAAGTTAGCAGACCTTCTGTACCTGTGTACTTTCTAAAGAGTCATAATTAATGAATCACATGGTTTATTCATATCATATTTGAAAGAAAACTTTTAGCCTGTCTTCCAGTGTTGATGTTGTAAGAAATCTCAATGGATATTAAAAATTGTCAGATTTTCTGCATGCAAGGCCATGCAGTACTTTTCAGCCTGACTGAACTGAACCAAGACAGATCAGGTGTTCTGAGAGCCTTTCATTACACAAATTGAATCCTGCAGCCTCAGAAAGCCTGCGTAAATGTCCATCCGTTATGTGCTTAACTGAGATAGACCTCTCAACCTTTGGATACTCCCCCCATCCTTTCTTATAATCTGAATATTATCCACCAACATAAATATTTTTCTTTCTGTTCATTAAAATGTTCTTCAAATACATGAAGTCCACACTACATAGCAGTAACATTTAATAATAGCTAGGCTAAATATACTCTTGTTCAAACATGGAATTTAGTTGAAGCATTTTCTTGGGACTTAAAGTATATGTTTTGTGCCTTTTAACAGCCTGAATGTGTCAGACTTTTCCCTGTGTCATCAGTTGCTCAATATACATGTGCAGGCTTCAGTAGGTCAAAAAGCTGGTGGGAAAAGCTGACAGTGCTTGTACCATTGTGGCCACTCAGCACAACAATGTAGAGTGCTGCTCCCCACAGATCAGATTATTGCATTGATTTGGATTACCAAATCACTCTAGCTATAATTTGACACAAGTCACAGCGGTGTGGGGCATCAGAGGCTGGTACCTTGCCTTCTATCACTTGTGTAGGGCTTCTGCCTAGGCTGTGAAATGAAAGGCTGAGGACAGACAGGGCAGGAAGGACTAAGCACCTGCAGGGCGTAATGTAATGACACAAATGGCTTGGGTCTGATCTAGTACGCTGTGTTACGTCTGTGTTTGTCAGGGCTCTGAGCATAGTTGCATGTAATCGCTTTCTGGTTCATGCTGAGCCAGCATTCTTACAAAAAAAAGATGTGTCCGTGGGCTGACAACTCTCAAGAACAGGTACAAAAATGAAATGACATTTAGGGAAGGAAGGCACTCACAGTTCAGATGAAGTGTGGTGTGCCCAGAGGTGTTGATTAAGATGAATGGGCTCTGGCAGCAGGATGGTTCCTGGAACCTCCATCATTTCGCTGCCATGGCGAGCAAGCGGCATGTCATGTCAATTGACTCCTGATGCATTCTGTCCTCTCAAAGACACTTTCATTTGATGCTGCTGGTGGCTGTGGCTGCTGTTGTTTTAAATAATTATTTATTCTGATTGCAGATGAGCCTTGTAGCCCAGACTGAGGTCAAGCAGAAGCATGTTTATGCTGTTTTAAGGGAAGCACTGGTACAGAGAGAATCTGGATCAGATTCCCAGCTACTGCAGACTCCCTTTGTGAGATTATGGGAGTTGCTTTCTTCTTCTTTTCCTCATTTCTGCAATATCTGTAGTTTTCTGCATATCTGCAATAAATCTAGCACCATCTACTTTTTACCACCCCCTTCCATCATCTCCAGGGGCTGTTCCTTCCTTGTATCTGCTGGCACATGCAGTCTCTCCAAACTCAGTTCTTTCATAATAACCTGTTAGCTTCAATAGTCAAAACAATAGACTTTCTAACCAGGATCATTCTGATAGCACCAGGATAGACAAAGCTCCTAGAGCAGCTCTGCTGGGAGACCTGAGGGGCTGGTAATCTTTGGCAGTGGAGTGAGAAGAGCTGACAAGTAGCTTGAATTGACACTGTTCACCTCCTGCACAGCTGTAGCCAGAATGGTATATGTGGCCCTAGCCTAGGAGACTGTCTCAGCTTTGAAAAGTGAACAGTCAAGGTTAGCAGAGATGAGAAAAAGTGTATCTTCAGAGAGATGAAGTTGTGTGCAAAGAAGTGATTCCTTATACGGGAAAGGAAATCACAGTGGGCTCATCTTTCTCCTATGCAAGATAGGTAGCAAAGGCTGGGCCTCACTCACTCCCATTTGCCTTTGCTCATTGTGTCATGGGAATTAAGCCCCTATTCTAAGGACAAAGGATTTATCCAGTAGTCCAGTTTGCACTATTTGCTATGTATGTGAGCCCTCTTGTTCACACAGTACAACTTTTTTACCTTACTGTGCACTTTTCTGTTTTCTGAGATAGTCATCATCCCTGTGCATCTTTCCTGTGCACATACCTGATTGTTGCTGGGAGACATATAGCTTGTCCTGAAGCTTTAGAAGATGCTGAAAATAAAATTCACTGGCAGGTCCAAGGGGAAACTTTTGCAAATTAAACCATCTTAGTCTATATCCTTTATTCCATGCTTGAGAAGGAGAGCATCTAATGTATAAGCCAGCCGTTTCAACCAGTTTGATCTTATTACATTCACTGCACAGGGTGGGTCTGTCTGATCCATCATTAGTATGCTACTCCATATAATTTATATTTATCTTCCTAGTCTGTAATTATCTTTATTTTCCAATTAAAAAAAAATAGATTCACTGGCTGCTACATTTTCAGATATTTTTCATCAAGATTAGGTAACTCCATGCTTAAATGGTTATTCATTTATTATGTTTACTTTCTAATAGTGCATCTATTAAAGGCAAATACGCAACCATTAGTATGTAAATTTAACTTGGATGTCTGAACAAATGAGGTACAGCCTCAACTGTGATTTATTGTCTAATTAGTTTTACTGTAATTGAAGATATATAATGTGTGTGTATGCATGTGGAGGTACAACAGAGAATAGATGATGGTGTAGCATAACCATTTTATTGGCATGACTTTGGGAAGGTTGAGTTTCTTATGAGTGACTTAGGTAGATCATCTTAAATGAACATCAGTAAAACCTTTACAGTGCTGTATATCATCTCAGGTTTGTCTGTATACTTTGCAGAACATTGTGAAACTCCTTTTTTTAGTGTTGGGTAGCCATGGAAGGAAGGCAAAAATACCTTCTTCATTGTGGAGATGCTGCACTGAGCTGCACAATTGGATTAGAAATCACTTGATCATCAAGTCTTGTCTCATCAGGATGTTATATCTCATATCGTTTGTAGCTGTTGCTGGTATTGAAGCTCTAGGAACCTGAGCCCTATGGCCCGAGTCGGGCAAAGTACTGAAGTACACGCTGAGCTTTAAACTTGCAAGTAGTCCCATTTAAATCAATGGAGTAGTTCCTGTGCTCAAACATAACCTACATGCCTGAAGAGTCTCAGGTCAGAGATCTCCGTGCTTCCTGGGATCCAACTGAGAGTGATCAGCACCTTGCAGGGCTGAAGCAGAGGAAACTTTCAAAATGGCTGTTACAAGCAGTAAGAGTTTAATCTGACAAACCACAAACTTCATTTGCAAAATCTTTGATCCAAGCCAGTTTTACTGATCAACATTTGGGTAAAGAAAGTCAACAAGCAAGCATCTGGAGAGTAAACAGGCCTTGAATTCCCATTCTTGGCTAAAGACAATTAGCTGAAAACACAGGAAGGAAAGAAGAAAATAGGGGCTTAGAAATGAGGAGAGAGAGAGAGTGGATGGACAGTCACATGGGACTGGGTACAACAAAAAACAAACCACTGAGATAAGACAAAGTAAGGAAGGTAGAAGAGAGAAGAGCTGTACTTAGGGCATTGGGGGCAATATGAAAAAGTCTGGAAGCAAACAGAGAAACTTTAAACAAGATGGGGGGGCAGGGCAGGAAGAGGTGAAAGAGACAGAAAAGGAGGGTAGGTTTAAGGCGAAAAACCTGTTGAGACTGATGCAAAAGTCTTTTTCTAAATCAATCAGAATGTCTTCCCAGACTTTGTATGGTACACATCTACTCTTGATCTCCTCTTGAAAAATAAAGAAGTATGAGTGACCACAAAAACTATGACTACAAGCCATCAAAGCAATTCTGTACTTTAAAGTATTATCAGCAGTCTCGGGGTGGGTCTGGGGGGTGGTTTTGAAAACAAGGAATGTGTGGGCTGAGAGTAACGATTGAAACATTTATAGCAGCTCTCCAAAACTCAGGCATACCTCAAAAACAGGAGAGAAGTGATGAAAACTGGTATATCTAGTGCTCTCCTATCCTAATTTAATTTTGTGGACTTTTAAGTCCAAGTCTAGAAAATAAGCAGTTTACATACCAGTGAGCTGCAGATGAGTAATATAGTGGCTTTTCCATCATATGATAAAGTAAACAGATTCTCAGACACACATGCAGTTTCACTGGAGCACAAGTGGACCTGTGTGCTCAGCCTTTCAAGGTAACGAATTTTCCAGACATATTCAGTGCTTTCTTTCTCTGGATATTCTTAGCTTTTTATTTCCCCAAGCAAAACCTGAGTGAGGATACTTACCACAGCTACTAGTCCTGTAGACTGTCTGTCTCTTGTTTAAGAGAGAGGTTGTGTCTGACACTGTACAGAAGTGCAGATATGGGAAGCTGTTGAAGAGTGTTACCTGTATTAGTTTAGTGTGCTAGGAACAGCAATATGGAATCAAAGGAGTACCCTGTCTTACCTTCCCACCACATCTTTACATTGGCTTTCATTCATCTTCATAGTCTTAGGTTCTAAGGCTAATTTGGGTTGGAAGGGACCTCAGGAGTTCTCTAGGCACACCTCCTCCTCCAAGTAGGGTCAGCTCTGAGGTCAGGCCAGGTTGCTTAGGACATTATCCAGTTGGATCTTGAAAACCTCTGAAGATGGAAACTGCACAATCTTTTGGGGCAACCTATTCCACTGCTTGACTGTCCTAATGGTGAAAAATATATCCATTCTGAAATTCTCTTGTTTTGACTTACATCCATTGCCTCTTATCCTCCCACCATGCATGGGAGTGAAAAGCCTGGGTCTATCCTATTGGTGACCTCCTTATATGTACTTGCAGGTTGCTGTTAGGTTCCCCTGACGCTGTCTCTTCTCCAGGATGAACAAACCCAGCTCCCTCAGGTTTTTCTCACAGGGCAAGCGTTTCAGCCCCCTGATCTTCTTGGTGGTCCATTGCTGAAATTGCTCCAGTTTGTCAATGTCTTTCCTTTATTGGGGGGGCCAAAACTGGATGCAGTACTCTAGATGCAGTCTAACAAGTACTGAGTAAAGAGGGGTAATCACTCCTCTCAATCTGCAGGCTGTGTTCCTGTTGATACAGCCCAGGATGCTCTTGGCCGCCTTTGCTGCCGGGGCACACTCATGCCCAGTCACTGTCCACCAGGAGCCCCCAGTTCCTTCTCAGCAGAGCTGAGTTCTTCTCTTTGCATGTTTTCTTGTTATCCCTTCTGTGGCTTATTAAGGAGATGTTGCTTTTCTTCACTGTCGAGCCTCTTCATAGCCTGTTCTCACCTAGCAGCTCTTAGTCCTTATGCAGAAACTGATGCCTGCATCAAACTGGACAGTGATTTCAACATTTCTTCCCACTTGTTAAATGCCCATGTGAGCATTTTGGGTTTTCTCTGATATTGCTTCTCACACTGGAGAGGAGCTGTCTGTGATATCCACTTTCCTGTTCTCTTTCAAACCTCTCCTTCACAAACTCCCAATTTCTTGCAATGCCCACCAAAACAGCTGGCAGCAGATGTCTGAGGTGGTGAAGAGCTGAGACCAGTCTGTCATTTTTTAATTTCATTTCATGGTTCCACTGGGCTCTACCTCCCAGCCTTCATCTGCTTCTTGTCATTTGTCATACAGTTAACACATCAGCTTTGAGGGGCAGGAACCATCACTGGACCCCACATTTTGATTCTGGATTTGTGAAACACTTAGTGTGCCAGAACCCAGGCCCATGACTAAGGCTGCATTGAGATGATATTATTGAAACTCTTGGTAAAAATAACCACTGACAGGGGATGCGGTTCCCCGCAATCCAGCTGCTACCCTTTGAGCTAATACTGATGATGCAGGTTTTCACGCATACCCTGTTTTGATCCCTCCACCTACCCACTGCAATCTAGTCTTACTGATAGCCTCCCACTGAACCTGGACAAATCAGCAATAGATTAATTCCTTTCTGCTTGTACTTGGAAAAATGTCAATAGCCCTTTGTGTTTAGATTAGTTAGTGATATTTATCTTACGTAATATTTCCATCTGTTGTCTGTTGGAGCACCAAAGGGCGAAGCAAATCCATGTCATCCATCTAGCAGCCACCTTGATAAGTCAGATGTACAGAGAAGCCTATGGTATTCATTAGCAAAAACATAGCTCTTTTCCTCTTCTTCATCTATGTTCCTTGAAAATACTTTAAGTAATTCTAGGTTGTTTTCACAGCCTTAGAATATTTGAAAACTCTCATGGTCACCTCCATTAAGTTGTCACATGCCAATAGCAGATTTGGTCATGCTGGTGGTGGCTTGAAGCAAAATAGCTGGTTTGAGCTGTTCTTTCTGGATGTTACAGGTTTTCTGCTTTGTACACAACTGTCCCAGCTGGAATTTGTTTAGAGTGGGTGGAATATGTGTGTATATGTATATATATATATGTGCAAAAAGCAAAATATTTCATCCTTACTTTCAATTTTCTATGCTAACACACAGTTAAATCATCAATAGAGGTTTTATTACATGGCAGGTAATTCTAAAACCTGCCATTAATTAATGGATGTAATAATGTGTTTCCTCAAATGCTCAGCTATGTGGGAGGTCCAGGGCTTTACTAACAAACCTAGGGAGTGCCACGGGGTTTTTTGGAAGCTTGCAGTATGAAATACCAGTGTCTCCACCTGGAAGATGTCCTCCCTTTTGACTGCAGGTCCAGTCAGAGACAACAGTTGAAACTTCTCTCTGTTTAAAGCATTTTGGTGGTTCTGTGACTGCTCTGTACCACTTATTCCCAGAGCCTTGGTTCTCACACTATCAGGATGAGAAGCATAATTTTTTGTTCTTTCCCATGTACTGTTCTGCTCTGCTGTTCCAGTTATACCACAGCAGCTACTTCGGTGGCTATACTGTGAGGTGGATGAGGGACCCTTTTTCCTCTGCAATTCCTTAAAGCCCTGTCAGTTCCCTCATCCACTTCTCAGTGTTGCCCCATGTCTGCAGCACAACTGAGGAGGCAGCACTTTCTTTTTGGAGGCAGAATAAAACCAGAAGTGACTGGGGAAAGATGGGAGGGAAAAAACCTGTAAGGTGGCTTTGCCACTGGCAAGTGTGCCACAGCACTGTGGCCTGCATGCATGAGCAGCGCAAGGGAAAGGTCTTGGATCAGTGAGGGAAGTGAGCAGCCTGGGTCAAAAGAGGAGTCTTTTCTAGACTGGGAGTCTTCTACCTTTTCCTTCCATGTACCTCGGACATCCAGAACCTCAGTCCTGGAGGAAAGAAGGAAGTAATTGAAAGAAAAGTCAAGGACTAGAGAAGAAAGGACAGAGTAACTTCAATGAAGACATACAGCTGTTCTTGTTGAAAGTTTTTTGTCACTTAAATTCCAATGGTGGCATGCCAAGTGAAACACAGCTGTGCAACGCTCACGAGATCCAAAAGCCACTGAGTCTGTAGATGTGTCCCATGGATTTCAAATTGGGGTCTCCATATCTTCCCAAACAGATGTTTGCCATTGTCCTTCCATGCAATAAATGTAAAAATACTTTCACATAGAAAAAGGAATGTTACCTGTTCAAAAACAAATGAGTCAAGATCACTTTTTTTTTTTTCCTACACTCTCTGTAGTCTGGAAAGTTGGAATGAAATGGCAGAAACCCAGCCTCTCAGAAGTCTTCAGGAGTGATAACATTCACAGCATATCCCATGAAAGGATTTGGCACAAGCAAAAGAAAAAAAACTAGTGCCTGAAGGATGTCCATCTGAGGTTTGGCTGAATTTAGAGCATGTTGTTAGTTTAGAGGATGATGGGTAAATACATAATGTGGTATACCCAGCAGGTGTGTCATCAATACAAGTGAAAGAGATTCCCTGCAACTGGGAACAGACCACCAGGGACTTCCTTCCAATTTGTTTTTAAACAAAAAGGAGCAACTGTAGCCTTGACTGAATTTTGAGCTCACCCCAGCATGATGTAAATAAAAAATTAATTTCCAGTTACGAATGCTGCTGCAATGTACAGTTATTGTCAGTAGAATAATTTTGCTGATGATGTCTTTTTCTTTTTTTTTTTTTTTGTAGGCAAAAGCCAATGCAACCCAGTCAAAGTACACCCGATACTATTTATATGATTACTTAGCAAAAAGTGTAATAAACTTCAAAAAGCATGTGTTACTGTGGTTTGCTCTGATCTCTAAACCTCATATATTCGCAGTTTGACTGGTTGAGGCTCTTTAAAACAAATAGCTCACAAATGAGTAATTCTGCTGCTGAATATATCAACCGATCTTTATTGCATCCCAAATGATGAAGTATAATGGTTATACAAAATGCTTAAATAAGCCATGGAGCAATTTCCAGCAGTGATATATATGCTGAAACCCACATTAAATTAATATTAGGTGAAGTAGTAAACCTGGAAATCTAAAATAACAATAGATTTCATATTGGTTATGTGAAGCTATGAGAACCAGCTGCTGGTTTCAGCAGGAATCCACAGATGTTCAGAGCTTTCAGTCTTACTGTCCACAAAAGTATGTAGCTAGTAAGGAGGATAACCCTTACACTTTTGCCAATATTTTTCCAATATTGGTTTAACTACAGTGTGGTGAATAGAATTCTGGCTAGGAAGATGGCACAGTAACTATCTTGACTTTAGTCTTTGGCCCTGACCTGAGCAGGGACTCAAATTTTCCTACTCAAGAATTCTGTTTTCCATGCTGTTTACAGCTGTAGTTGTCTTGTACCTGCTGCCTCAGCATGTTTTCTCCAATACTGTCCTAGGGCAGAAAGTTCTTCAGGACAGGAGCTGTCATTTTGTGTTCCACCTCCCTAATGGGACCCTGGTTTCTGACTGGCGGTCCTAGGTAATTATCACAATCTGAATATCTGCATGCCCACAGCAGGGTTAAATGCATCTTTTGAGTGTACATTATACATTTGATGTTAAGAATATGCTCCTGTTTAAAATGTGCCTAAGCACTTATAATATGCAAGTGTGTGTCTTCAGAGATACAGGTATGTATTGGTATGCATACACAACCACAGAAATATAAATGGGGGGTGAGGGGGTGGGGGTGGGTGGAGATCTTGAAACCAGCAGGAAGTACGTTTTAATTCTTTTTACCAGTTTTGGATAAAAGGATGGGTTTTGTCATAGATGAGTTTACTTGATAGCTGTTTTAACATTTGTGCTGATGTTTTACATGCAAAAGATAAATCTTGCAAAGAGCTTTTGATAAAGTGGTCTCTGAAATCATGCCTAAACCCCTACAATTTTTGTCTGCATCATGATTAGCCATTGCAGCTCAGCTGTAGAGTGTCCCTAGGAAATGAGGGCTGGGGAGAACAGTCTGGGTGCATGTGTGCATATGTGTGAACAGGAGCACCTTTTGAAGTACATGGTGTTAATAAAAAAACCCTGATTTTCAGCTGCCACTTCTCTGATCAGAATATGAATTAGGCTACAGAGAATAGCCAAACAACAGAAGGCACAGTTGGGAAGAACCGTATTATTCTTACCATACCCGTCCTCAATTTCCTTTATCTTGCTAGTGTAAGAGATACACGGACCATAGTAGTGACAGCCTAAAACAAAATGTGGCAAGTTAGTAATGCTTTGGGGTGCATATGCTGTAGAGGATTTGGTTTTGCAATTTTCTAAAAATTAATAATGGGAAGAAATCACCTCTTTTGAGGATTGCTTACATCCTCCTGCACATGTGTTAAAACCAGTTTGCGTAATTATTCCCACATGTAACCTGTTCTCCTGAATAAGCAATAGTGAACCCATTTTCTGATTCTTGTAAAATAAGGAAAGGTGTTAAAGAAATACCTGTTTTGCACAAGGATTCCGCTTGTTGAGATTTAAATGTTCTTTACATTTTGTCATTGCATCCCTAAATGCTTAGTGTGCTTCTTGTGCTTTTTTGTGCTTTGTCTGTTTTTGGCTTATGGCTTCTCTGTAGTTTTCTAAGTATTGTTATTCTTTAACAAGAGTACAGCTTTAGGAATGCTCAGGGTCTGCCTGAAAGGAAAAATTAAAGGCTTTTCTCCCTCTTCTGAGTATTGGACAAGTAAGTAGAGCCTTTCATTTCTGTTTCTCTGTAGCTTGCCTACTGTTTTTTAAAGTTTAGACACTGGTTTTACCTTGCTACACTACCCTGGTGTTTTATTATTGGTTTTGCACTTTGGAGGTTGTGCTTTGTATGAATTTAATACTTAAGGGGGAAAAAAGTGAAATTGGCCATTCTGGAAACTAAAGTACTGGATTTCGCCAAGAGTCATTGCAACTCGGGCAGTTTCCCCAAGTGAAGAAGGAAACCCAGCTATTTTAGTGGCACTGGAAATCATGAAGAATATTTCAAAACCACCAGTAATCTGCTCAAGTAAACTGTATGTGGCAGTTGGAATCTTTTAATTTCCTAGGGAGCATAGATTTTTATGATGCAGTACCTACAGTAGCATTTGCCAGATGATACAGATTAGCTCGTAAGTCTGAGAAGTGTAGAAAGATGAGGACATTCCTTTGTAGCATAGCAATGTCCAGGGCGTTATGTGAAGTTGCAGCTGGCCTAGAAATATGAGTCATCATTGCCGTAGTCCTGGAAATCTCTATGCTTTTTAGGAAGAAAAGAGAAAAAAAAAACCAAACCCAGCTTGTTAGGTGGGAAGAAGGACTTTTTCAGGTGTTGCATGTGCCTGTAAGATTTGCAATGCCAGCTTATTTTGGTGCAGGTTATATTCAGGTGTTCTGGAGATTCTGCTATTTAAACAATAACTCTCTGGAATGGTGGATTTAATGAGCAGAAAAGGAAATATAATCAACAGTGCTTTATATGAGATTTTTCATCTAAGCTGAAATAAAATGTTGGGTGCAATTTGTTGCCATTGTTATGCTATGTATTTGGAAGAAATACATCTTCATATTGCTGCAGTCTCTTTCCAAATACTTGCATTCTTTATTTAGATATAAATCTTTTATATGAATTGTTCGTGTGTGCAGTATTTTACCCCACTGAGCTATTCATCTCAGCATTATTATTAAGCATAATGAGAAAAGCATACAAACCAAACCATCAGAAAGGAGGAAGCCTGACTTCTGAGCATGGCAAACACTGAATGCCTGCAGTAACCAATGCCTTCTGCAGGAATTGCAGGTGCTCAGCCTTGCTGAAGAAGAAATTCTTAGTATCTGCTGAGAAGTTAGGTTTCTGCTGACTTATACCGGTTTATCACCTGTTCCTTGCAAGCATGGTAGATATTTTTTAGAAAACTGCAGGATTGGTACATACAGTCTTTATTCATTGATGGTTTGTTTTCTGAGGTGTCTTCTCTGCCCTTTTTACCCCTGCTAAAAAAAAACCTGATAGAGTGATTCTCCCTGTGGGGTGGGAGATTTGGGTAGGAAGGACAGAAGGAACATGGACAGCCTGTGCAAAAGGCAGTCCTAAGTGTTGATTATTAGATTTGGTGTGAGAATCCACTTACCATTTGGGTGATTCCACATCACTGGATTCCTTCTCCAGGACACAAGCTTGCTCTTTTTCTATAGACACCACCACAACATAATGAATAGATTGTCCTATCTGTTCCCCTTTGTGTCACAACAGTTCTCTGGTAGAAACTGCTCAAAAGGAAAAGTGATACCAGCAAAAGCGTTTCTTGGCTTTTAGTTGTTTTGCAGTGATATACGTGTGTTTGAAATGGGAGATTAGCGCCGTGAGACCAGCTAGCTCAGTAGGCTGTCAACTGGGAGGTTGGGGAAGAAGCATGAGAAGAATACATATTTTTCCATGGTAGACCTAGAACTGCTATAGTAACATGTCAAGCTAATCTCTTCTTCACCCTGGTGCTTTCAAAAGGGGGTTGTAAGAAGATGAGATGTGGGAGTGAGTAGTAGACACACATCCCTTTTGGTGATTCTCCCTGTGAGTCCTATCTGTTCTATGGGAATGAGAAATTATTTTTGACTAGTCAAGCACAGGGCAGAAAGTCCATCACCAGTATTTAGGAGCCATTTGTATTGATCTTTTGGTAGTTTTTGTAAACGGATCACAAGTAGCAAGGCATATCCAAGTGCCCAAGTGCATGGGTTTCTGGAAATATCTCTCTGCTGTGTACACTGCAACAGCCCTGCTTTTAATAGGATTAGGTCAATCCTTTCAAATTTTTGTGTCTTTCCTGTGCTTTTTCAATTCCTTACTAATCATATAAAAACAATCTTTTCAGTGGCAATAGAAATGATCTTTCTGTGTCTGGAAAGCATCTCAAAAGCCATGCATTGTTTCTCAGTTTTTTGACCACAGGTCAGTTTAAAATACATATTTGCACTCAGAGAAGTGTGTGGTGGCTTTCAATTTGGAGTATTGTCCATGACAAATTTAAATGAGCTTGACTTGAAAATAAAATGCTTGCAATTTAAAATACTCCTATGCATAAGAATACAGTGTCGCTTTCTGGTGGGACCACAGAGACTTAATAACTAGCAGTACTTTTGGATGAACATGTTTTACAGTAAGCTTTCTACTCACTCATTCTGCCACAGCACCAGTCCTCTTGTGCATTCTTGCTGGTGCTTGGAAAAGGTGGAGTATCTTATGTAAGAACTTTAATCTTTTCATTGGCTGTTACCCATCTTAATTTTTCAGTGTCATATTAGGTATCGACTTTCCTTTGTCAGGCAGGCTCCTCTGTAATAAGGTGTAACTTTTAGCATGCAAGAAAAGTCGTATTTGTTCTTGTGCGTGTGCCCATGTGCGTGCATTTCTGATGACTCTTTGGCATATTTTTCTATTCAAAGGTGCTTCACTAGCATTGGAAAAGGTGAGTAAACGAGGTGATATGAAGAGCTACTCGGTGACCACTTTAGGCAGAATATAAGCAATTAAACTCCTCCTGTTTTGCACTTTCAGGGAACCTGTAATATGGCTCAAGAGAGAAACTCTTACCTTCAACAAGACCCCATAGGGCTTCGCTTAGGTGGGAAGGGGACAGAGCTCAGATGGTGGTGTGCAGAGCAGAGAGGGATCTGATCCACAGATTTGGCCAGGCACAAAGCTGCACCTCCTGCCAAGGGGCTGCAGCCACTTCATCCCACGCTGAAGGCTGAGACTTACCTAGAAAGACAGTCTGTGCCCCATGGCACCTCCCTGCTCAACCTGGATCTAGAATGGGTGTTTTACCTTTGAGAACAGTTTAATTTACCATGTTTCTTGATAACATTGTTTTCTTTCTTATATTTTTGGCAAGGTACTTCCTGTATTTCCATACTTCCATGATTGCTTTTCCCCAGGGATGAGGGAGGTAAAGGGAAAGGGAGTGCTTTGCCAAGGTGAGGAAGCAATGACTTGTAACCCAATGCTGTTTTAATTTTTCAGGCCGGTGCTGACAAATAAGCCAGTCTTTCTGTGAAATGTATGATTTTCTTCAAGGTACTGATCTTTAGAGGGGAGTCTGACATCCCTCCCCCTTTTTCACCCCCATGAAGGGCTGTGAACTGCACTAGTTGGAGTGGAAACTGGGATATTATTTGATTGATTCAACCTGTGGGTGTGTGTTGGCAAATCCAGTCAGCTGCAGTATCTGTAGGCAAATGCTCCTTGTGGCCAGTGGTAGCTTTCGCTTGGGTTCTTGTCTCAAGTGAAAGAGCAGGGTAGGAACCAGGGCTCCTAAACACAGCTTAGAAATCAAACATTTCCATCAACCATGAGAAATAAAACCTTAGAAATGGAAAGGAATCAGGTTGGTTAGAAAGTAAGAGAGGAAAATGGGGATGGCTGTGGGAATGTTTGGGCAATCCTTCCCCTTCCCCCAGCCCTAGAGCCCCTGGAAGACTTGATTGCATAGTACTGCTGCCATGCCTAAGAGGAGTTGTATCTAAGGTGGTGTACATCCAGATCTCTTCAGTAGCTCAACGTCTTTATGCTATCCTTCATACTCGCTTTAAGATGGGAAATCACTAAACTAGAAAAAGAAAGGAGATTTGGGTAGGTAATATTGTCATTACCAGAATGCCATGAAAGAAGCAATTTTCTTAATGAGAAAAGACCTGTTATGCTATACCTAACCATCCAGCTCAAGTATGCTGCCTCACATGATGGCAAACAGCAAGTGCTTGGAGAACAGCAGAACAGCAGAGCAAGTATGAAAATAGTGTGATCGTTTTAGACTTTTACTGATCCTGCTTAAAACCATGAGAAAGTTGCTGAACCAAAAATGCAGTTGGATCACTCTGTTTAATAGTGACTGGAGGACCTGTCCGCCATGAATTTGTTTAGTCCCTTTTAGTTCCATGTAACAGGTCCTTGGTTATGGTATGCACAGTGTGGAAAAAAATGCACCCTTTAGTTAATTTGAAACCTGATGCCTCCCTTACTTTCTCTCCTCTTTTCCTTGTGCTTCTGTGAGAAATAGTGAAGGGTGTTTCCCTTTTCACATGGAATGAATTAATGGTTTGAAGCCATTTGGGACACTCAAAGGCACTCACATGATATTCAAACCCAGGACAGAGCCTTCTCACCCATGCATAAAAAAACCCTCTTCCACTCAAAATGGTCTACCTACAAGTAGAGTGCCTGAAATCCAGGAAGCACATGATGTTCCCATGGACACATGGTGTTCCCCGTACCTGCGTGTGAGCTTGCAGAGGTGAAGGGCTCTGGGGGGAGCAGACTGCTGTCCAAAAAGGGCTGATCATACTTGTGTGTTCATTCCTTGAGAAGCTCGGAGCACCACTGGAGGCTAATGTCCGTCAGCCGTTCCCTGCAGGACAGAGTAGTGCATCAATCCCAAACTGGTCCATTTGCTTTAGATTTAAGAGCTTAATCCCAGAACGTATCTGTATATCTGCTTATCAGACTTTATAGAAGTTCTCTGTTGAAATTTCTCCATTTCCTCCTTTGGATATCTGTGTGTGTGTTTACACATAAATGCATGTGTGTGTATACATGTATGAACATATAGAATTTACCATATATATAACTAAGAAAAAAATTGATTTGGCGAAGGGAAGGGTAGAAAGCTTATCATAATGGAACATTGTGACTGCAAATTTTAAGCCATGACAAGCCAAGAAATTCAGAATTATGTTTCCTGCAGCAACCGTAATTTGTCTACGCTGGTCATAAATACACAAGTGTAAATCTAGGCGCATACACACAAATACAGGAAACTTCATTATGTGCAAGGGGGCTAAGTTACAGTTGTAAATTTGCAAATTTGAATTTCATGCCTGTTACGTGTTTAAATTTCCTATGATAACACTGAATTAATGTAGTTCCACCATGGAATATATTAAGAAAGGCTTAGCTATTACAGGACTGTAGCTTTCATTTTGATGAGACTATGACATTGCATTAAAACTGTATAGTTTATGTACATATTTCTCCAAAACATGGGCAATGCAGGACTGTTAAAGCTTGACAGCCGCGATGCTGCTAAGTCTCATATTTTTCTGACTCAAACTGGTGATGGCAGTAAAGCGTGGCTGGCTTTTTAATAGTTTGGCTGCTGTGGAGTTGCTAACCCAGTTTGTGGTACCCGTCGTCGTTAACCTTGCGTTTGTGTCGCCACTGTCAAAATAGAAGTACAGCTTTTTCCTTTGCCATGTTTGTCGCTTGTTCGTTGTGTCCCCCCATTGTGTCTGCAGCCAGCAGCAGGGAGGGAACTGAGCGAACAGCCACAGCACAAAACTTTTCCTGTCCCCTTGGCATGTTGCACTCACGGTTACTGCATCTGGGAAAATGTGTTGTGTTTTTTTTTTTTCTTAATGCCAAATATTTGTGGAAAGCGCTATGGTTCATCCTGGTTTTCAGGACTGTGGGCTATAGACACTCTGTGGCCTTGTGCTGGCTCATTCGCTGGCACTGTCTGTGCGTTATCCCCAGCTGTTTTTCCTCTGGAGGTGGGGGCTTTTGCCATGTATTGTATTTTCTCTCCTGTGCAGCTGTGAGGTATCTGGATCCAGACTAGCTGATGATCCTTTGCTGTGTGTGGACAAACAGAGACTACACGTACGGTGACCACTTGATTCATCCCGCTGTCTGGAGTAGTGCCCTGGTGTGGCAACGTACGCAGAGCCCAAGTATTTGCTATTTTATGCTACAGATGAGTTCTGGTGGATCCTGTTGCTGCTTAAGACAGCTGTCCCCCAATGCCTCAAGCTGCTGCAATACTTCATCCAGCATATATTATCATAAACAACTGAAAGTGGCAAATTTCAGCTGACTACAGTGGGCTGTGAACTGCAGTGGTGGAGGAACGAGCATGTGATTGTTTTATCAGCTGCTGCAGGGGCAGTAATCTTGGACAGAAAGGTAGAGCAGAGGGCTGGGGATGAGGAATGCCCTAAACTATCACAAACACATGTAGAAGAGTCACAGCCCTGAGATTTCAGTGATGCGCTCTTCAGGTACATCTAAGCACAGGCAAGGCAGGCTGGCACAGCAGGCTACAGCACTGGTGTCCAGCTACTCATTTCTATACTAAAATTAGCATCCTGAGAAGGAAAAGCTTGCAGTTTTAGCAAGTACTTGGCTTATTTATTAACCAGAGAAGGAAGTGTGGCTAATGACTAGTAGAAATGTATCATTGAGGGTGGATCATCGTACGGTTCCATTTCATTATTTAAAAAAATGATAGTAATTCAGTACTCCTAAATGCTTGTACCTTGGGTGATTGAAAAATGTGATATCATTATTTGCAATATTCCCTACAACATAGGCTCAGTGGAGTCCTGTAGATGGTGTAATTACTGGGAAAGCACTCTTGTTTTCCGAGGCTGTTGAAAAATGTCAACGATAGTGCACTGTAGTGTTTGAAATGCAAAGTAAACAGAACATTTAAAGTAGTGCTGTGGTGACAAAGCTCTGATGGGACCAAAGAAGTGGTGCAGAGTTGTATGTGCATCATCAGTGCTGTCCACCAGGCCTGGCCAGCACCTCACAGCAGCACACCGCAGGTGGGATCGGTTCTACCTTTTCCTAAACTTCTTTTCAGGTCCCCAAAAACCTAAGGGCGGCGGTCAGGCAGTGGAAGGAGGGGCGGTGGGGCTTCCAGGCTTGGGCAGCGTGCTAGGAGTTGGCCAGCACGCAGGCAGCGGAGCCAGCCAGTGTCCTGTTAGCTTCTCCGAGCACTGTGCTGGAGCACACCTAAGTTGGGAAGAGGATGTAGCCGGGACTGGTGGCTGGAGATGACAGCAGAGCAGAAAATGTAATGGGAAGAACACACTACTCTCGACGGGAGCCTCTAAAGTGTCTGTAAATTCATAAGGAAACAGTCTTTGGGGCTGCCGTTTGCCTTGAACCTGGAAAGGGATCAAAGTCAATGGGCTTTAGACTGCTCTGTCATTAAAGGGCAGGACAGTTTAGAAAGGAGGACGGTGATGGCAACAGGATCTGTTGGACCACAGTTTGTATTTGCTGGGGTGCCTGAATACAAACTTAGTAACTTCATTTAGACCTGCCAGTTGGAGACTCTTGTCCTATCTTCTTCATGTTTTAGGTGTAGCTAATAAACAATTATGTAGCTCATGTAGCTCTACAACAAACAGATCAATACATTTGAGAACTAGGAATTTTATCCTTATACTAAATTTAGTGTTGATATAATACTTACTGCAATGATATTGACTGCAGTCAGGTGGTGAAGGGACAGTATAATACAGGATTATGGCCTTGCCTTTTACCATAAAAGATTTTTCTGCTTTATAAGGCTCTGAGAAAAGGTTAGTAACTAATAATAAAAAAGTTACACTTACTGTTTTAAGCATTTGTCCTTCCAGTCTTTGTAGCACACACAAGTGTACACACATGCGTGCACACACAAAATTACAACAATTATCTAGGCTAGTAACACCATGGATTGAGTCAAAGAAGCAGTTTTCTTGTAGACTTGATAATCCAGGAGGGCCAGACCCTACAGTTTATTACATCTTTGAGTAACTTTGCTCACATGGAATTTGATGACATTGATAATGTAAGTCAGACTGTTCCAGGTACATTTGCAAGATCTAGCCACATTGGGTCCTTGTGTACATCACATTTTAAGTGGGAAAGAGAATTCTGTTTTCATGCGCCTGACATAATCCTGCTTCTTTTGAAATTAATAGCAAATACTCACTCACTATGAATTGTGGGTACTCTGCTCCTTTCAGGGTTTAGGGTGTTACTGAGTTACTTGAACATGTACTTATTTTTCTTTAGTGTCGTTGTACCTGTAGGAATGAAAGTAGGCACCTGCCCAAATGGAGGGGTCATGGTTAGGCTCATAAGCCACATCTACTGGTTGAATAATTAAATGTCCTGAAGCTGGGAGTTCGGTGAGTTTTGGATTAGTCCCCACAAGCTTTGAAGTGTGTTCAGTAGGTTTCTGAAATATAGCAGTGGTAAATATAGTGGTAGATAGGAGTGAGGTGAGAATATAGGGGTTTACTGCAGGATTGTAACTTTATTTACACTAACACATGTATCCATGTATCAGGCTGTTGACGGAGGAGTATCTCCAGCATTTGCAGCTGTGACTTTTGTATAGCAGAGGAGATATTTACATTTCATTCATTAGTGTTTTATCAAAAGCTCTTGTGTGGTAGATTTATTGTGCAAGGTTTTTTTAATTTGGTGTGCAGAATATGAATTTATTTGACAAGTTTATTCCTTTAACAAGTTGGATAATCATTTGTGATTCACAATTTTATTCACTGGGGAGTTATTAATTTAAAACTTGCACTGTATTCCTTATCAGATATTTATTGACTGGTTTACACTGTACAGAACAGGATTTGAGTAAATCAGCATGCTGTAAATTTGCCTTTTTAACAGGTTTATGGCTTTAGCAGGTATTCACTTAGGATTTCACTGCTCCATCATAAAACATTCCCAGGCATGGAATACATTTTTGAGTGAGATAATATACTGTATAGACCAAGGGGTACACATCAGCTGTCATATACATATAAGCAAAATAAGAAAAGATGTTTTCTCCTGCAGACCCCAACAATCTTGCGCAAAAGTACTTATTCCAAATTTCAACTGCAGTGTATTAATGGGAGGCAGAAGTAAGGTATTACATGGTCTAGAGGGCATGAAAGAAGAGCATTACCATTTTCTTTTTGTTCAAAGGGGAAAACTCCTTAGCAAAGGCGAGATCTGAAACCCATTGACTGGGGAAGTTTCATCAAAACTGAAAAATTAATAATTATTTTGTTCTCTTTCTCTTCCTGTTTTTGCAAATAACAAGTTACACTGTTCTGACCATGAGACGAGGTCTTTCTGTCTGCAGCAAAGATGCCCCTTTATGTTTAAGAGTCTGTTGTGGTACTTGTGGAACTACTAATTATGCTAACAGCAATACTTTTTTTGTTGTAGAGGTTTGGATGTCTATAAAAACCACTGGGAAGTGAACTGATCCCTCTTTTTAAGCCAAAGTGTGTTTCTTACTGTAGCCTTTTAATAAGGTGGCACTGGCTGATAAGACTTTCTTAGAAATTGGGCAGTATGAATAATAATCATATTGTGTTATATAAGAATTATATAAAATACAAATCAATTTTATACATTAATGTGATAAGAATTTTTGAATCTGTAAAAAATCTGAAAAATGCTTTTAAAAAGTGCAATTCTACCCGGTGAATAATCATGTTAAAATGATTTCTTCCTTTTAAAGAGCTCTGATCCAAAACTCTATCTATTCAGGCTCATAAGTGCTGATTTTAGCAAACAAAACAATTTTTCTCTTCTGAATGAATGAATCAAAGTGATTGTGAGGGGATCTTTAAAAGATATTTCCTAGTATAAAAACTTGCATCTCAGTTGTTTATGAGGTCAGTTTGCACTTCAAAAAGCATTTCAGAAAGCTTCAAAAATGTGTACTCTGTGTGTTATACAAGTTCAAAACAGTTGTAGGTATACCTACCAAATCCAGCCACTTATAAAGGTATGTGTTTTAATTTTTTTAGCCACTCAGCAGATATCCACCTTTGATCAATGACATCTCCTTTTGGCTGCCTTCTGAGACATACTCTAAGAATGATTTCTATGATTTGGCTCGAACCATTGGTGGAGACCTGATAGAAAAGGTTGTCCTAGTGGATGAATTTACCCATCCAAAGTAAGTAAAACTTTTAACATGTTTTTCCTGTGGTCAGAATATAAATATTTTACTTCTGTATACCAAGAAATTCTTGATTCTTACAGTGTTTGCACATTTAATTTTTTAGCTCCAAAACATTTTTACAACACTTTCTAGAATAAATATTTTTACTTAAAAACATTATTTTATATTTCAGTTTTGTACTAGTACTGAGTTTCTGGTATTCAGACCGCAACCCCAATGTGTTGTGCTCAGTTAATCACAGCAGCAAATAACTGCCTTCCTCAATACATCTGCCAGTGCGTGACACTCTTATCCATAACATGTCTGAGATTCTTGTCCTGCTCTTCGCTGAGTGACTGGTGTTTGTCTCCTTGTTCTCTTCCTTTCTTTTTCTAGTCCTGATTCACTAGTAGACCTTTACTATAAATGTCAGGGCTAATAATGATTTGTTGCAAAATACTATTGTTGGTGTTCAACAGGGAGAAGAAAATAGACATTGTTCCTTTCTTTCTGACACTTATTTGCGCCGTTGAACAATCTCTCAGGCTTCAGAATACCTTCTTATGGATATAGTAGCACTGACAAGATCATTGGGTGCACAGGTTACTTGTCCAACAGATACTATCTGTTGTCTCAAAAACTGACAAGTATCAGTTATTACATATGCACTGTTTTTCAATTTGCTGTTTCCAAATCAAGAAGTAAATATGCTGCTGGCTACCCAACTTTCTAAAAATGGGTTTTAAAATAATTTCTTTTCTTTGAGACTTTTTTTTTTGGTGCTGTAGAAAGGCAGGTAGTAAACCTAATTGCACTGTTTTTTGAAGATGATAGGAAAATGCTTCATGTTGTGCTCCAACACCTATAGGTTTTTGTTGTTTTTTTCTTTCTACATCCAGGTATTTGAACCTGTTCTTTTGAATTTGATGTGTGTTGCAGACTGGATGGATAGATTATTCTATGGCCTAGTTTTCATGGTGGTGCAGTGGATTAATATTTATTTGTTTTTTTTCCTTTTTACCCTTTTTGTGTGGTGTTATATGAGACTGTTTTTGCTGGGTGAAGAAACAGAAATGCCAGTGGAATTTCTGTGGGCTTCTGAAAGCTTTGAGTCATTAATTCTTGAATGGTCCTCACATGCAAATCATGCAAAAGGATCTTACTCCTATACTCAAAATGGTGTGTCCAGCAGAGGAATATAGGCTAGGATAAGATAATGAGTACTATTCATTGTAAAGAACAATAAGACTGTATCTTACAGAGAAATTCAAAAGCAAGTTTCTTGCGGGTATGGATAACTTCTTATTGTCACTGGGACTGCACCCTAGTATCAGTCAGCACAAGTGCATAGACATTGAAGGCTGCTCATGGATCATGCAGCATGGATCCTGCTGAAAATATATTTAATGGTCTTCTATCATGATGGTTCTGATACAGTATGATCAACATTTTTTGTAAAAATTGGGATGTTAGACCCATTTTTGGAACTGGTCCTTTCCATTCATTCATGCTGAATGTTTATTGTACGTATAACACCTCTGTGTTCATGGCCACTTTTTGTCTACATTCTTCCTGGTGATACCAAACATGCAGTCATCTTTGTTGTTACATCTTCTCTTGGGGGGGGAAACCCTGTGTGTAGTGTAAGCAGCTCTTCCAAGGCTGAAGGTTTGGAGAAATCTTGTTCCCTGCTCCCTCAAACAGAGGCAGTTTTATTCTGTGATTACTCTTGAGCTCACTGGAGGAATCCACATACACTGAGAGGGCCTTGCCAGCAGCACTGCATCAGTCACGGCTCAGCTCATGGGTCATGCTTCTCTTCTTTACTGAGAATATTATATTCCATGCTAGTAGAGTGGTGAGGTAGGGACCGGATTCACTACTCTGGATTTCCACTATATGTGTTTTCTCCTTTGATATGCTTTCACACATCCTGAACATATAGCAGGGGTGACAGTTGTTCAGTACAAGATCATTTCTTCCTCCACAAGGGATACACCTCTGTTTCCCTCTGTGACTTCTGCAAATAGATGGGAAGGATGACTGCTTACTGAGAATTGTCACACAGATTTAGGACTTTCCTAAATTATCCTCTAAAGCCATTAAACCCTCACTCAGCAGACATCCAAATATGCTTTGACAGTACAAGAAGGAAACATTTCTCACCTTCATGTCTGAAGAGTGTGGGTGGTGACACTAATGGATTGTTGATAAGTGATGTTGTAGTCCTCTTAGTTTGTTCAACTGCTACAACAATAGAAGAAATCTTCTAAAATGCCCCATTAAAAAACAGTAATTCCAAGGAGGTTATCTACCTCATTAAAAAAAGAATTATAGATAAAGACTGTAACATAATAGTTACTTTGCCCTTTCTCCTTAGAACAGGGTGTGTGCAGATATGTGACTTTTGCGGACCGATGACGTAAGCCGTGTAAGTTATTTTGTCTGTTCTCTGAAGCCTTTGGAAGACTGACTCTTTGAAAAGAGTGTTCTGCTTAGTCTTAATTCCAAGATAATTGTCTTGTTACAGGAACGATACAGTGGCTTCTTTAATTCAGTGTTGCAGAAAAGCCTCTGGGCACAGAAATTAACATAAGAGATCCTCAGTGCTGCTATGGATCTGTATGTTACAGATATAGATGCTTGTAATCATTATCTCGAATTTGTAGTGATTCTGGTGTGGAAGATGGGAGAAAAGTGTATAGGATAGGGAAGGCTGCAGTGCTGCTGTCTTGAATGTTAGTTACTTACAAGCAGCTTAATAAGTTCATGCTCGTAATTAATCACTTTTAGAATTTAAAATGCAGACTTTATTCATCCTTTAAAAATACCGATTTCATGAGGAATTAGGACATTTGGCAGTCTTATTTTCCTTCTTAAACTACCTTTCTTAGTTATAGGGCTATAAAGACTGGAAAACAGAAAGTGCTATACAAATAAAACTAATTTAGAACACAGAAAGAGGTCTTTTAATTAAGATCCTGTATAAAAGCTGTCTTTGTGATACTCTGTAGTTACCTTACAGACTTTTCTGTGGTTCAGAAACCTTTCAAGGTTCCACTGGGCTTCGGACTGTTAACCATGCTCCAGTACATTGCAATTACGGTGTGTATTAGCAGTGAAAATGTATTCCTGTACAGGGAAGAGGAAAGGGGGGGAACAAAAGCATGAGACAAGTAATTGTTTAAACAAGGAAGAGATGTCTGGGAAAAAAAGTAAATCTTGATTATCTGCTTTGTAAGGTGATAATGTTGAGACATCTTCCAGGAAAGCACAGGCAATTAAAAGATACAGCAAGAAGGAGTCTCATTGCTGAAAAGCACAAATTTAGGGGAATGTCAAGTTACTGTGCTAGGGTAATTAAGAACTGTTCCAGCCTAAATGCATCTTACATAAACCTAACTAAACAAGACACAGCATTGAGGTGAACTGAGTAATGTGCAATGTGTGAAGAAAGCTTTCCAGAAAATAAACTTTTTGGTTCAGTTTAGTCTGCAAAAATGTTATTTTCTTTTCCTTACAGCTGAAACTAATTGTAAAGGATGCCAGTCTAGTGCGGCTCGATCAATTGTAAAATGTTTCAAGCAGAAAGTTATTTCATACTGCAGTCGCATGTTACTTTGAGGTGGAAGAATAAGCATTCCCTGTTAGAAAATAATGTACTAGCAGTAGTTGGGACATGTAGACATTTCTGTATTTATCTCTCTTGAATTTTGTCATTCCTCTAAATTCCTGTTCACCAGTGCAACAGGTAGACCACACAGAGCAAAGAAATCCATGTGCTCTGTCCTAAGCAGAGAACTGAGTTTTAGCAACTAAGTTGAAGTAGGTAGCTTTTGCATAAAATGATTCTGGAAACCAGGATAACTGTAGGGATGCTCAGCAAGAGTCCTCTGATCCACAAGAACTTCCTCCCTTTGCTTTCATCCCAGCAATTCCAAACAAGTCCACCTGCCCCAAACTCTTCTTTTGAATCAAAAGCGTTGAACTAAAAGGAGAACATGGACTTTTCAGATGTGTGCAATCCCCACGCACCTCTCCACATTACAGATGTGTGTCTGCACAAGGTGTCACATGAGAGGAGACGGCCTATGGGTCTCAGCTGCCAAACAGCACTTGGGACCCTAGGCAGCTGCTCAGGGGGCGTAGATCCGCAATCAGACTGGGAAATCTGGGAACAGGAGATCCTTGAACAAGAGAGGAGCATCACCTGTGTGAGATATGGCTCTTGCATTCAAAATATGCATCTGGGGGAGGGAGAGAGTAGTACGTGAGACTGAACAGCTCAGAGGATGATCCTGTCAGCTGTTGATACTTTCCCATCGCCTGTAACGTAAGAGACCATCACAGACCTGTACAACGGAATGTGGATGGAAAAGTAAGGCCCACTGTCACCTAATTTTTAGGGTATTCTTGGAACCTAAATGTTGTATCAGGCTTGTCCTGATAACACAGTCATGGTGTAACTTCATCCAAGATGAATAACACAAAACGTGGCTGTAACACACCCATTATTCAGGCATATAAAGAATAAATCAGCAGATATGAAGAAAAAGTTGTGGCTTTGCTGAAAGGCCAAGGAAACTGAGTGAAACTGTGGTGGTTATGGCAAGAACAGGAGTGGGGTATCTGTAAGGCAAGCAGAACAGAGAAAAAATGTCTCTTTGCAGTGCGCAAAATGTTTTCCACAGTCCATCTTGTGGATTTAAGCTCTCTCTGCTTGATGCGTTAGCGGCAAACATTTAGATTTTCATACATTTGGGTTGTGGAACATATTTTTCTGTGCATGGTGTGTAAAATCAGTTCACTGTGACTTGCCTTGAGTTGTTGTATGCTGCATGAGCCGTGCGACCAGCCACTGGAAAGTAGTGGCACTGTTCCTGCTGCCTGACTGAATTACTTCTTTCAAATCCTTTGAGATCTTTAAGGACCTTTAAGCATTGCTGTGCAAATACATGATGAGTGAGGATTTGTGGCTGACATTTTTCCCTTTGGAACATTCTAGTGAAAAAACATTTGCAAAACCGAAGAGAATATTTTGGACTGTATTGATACTGAAGGGAGAAGAGAAAGTCAGGGGTTTTTTCCTTACTTTTTGCAATGGCTGTTGTACCCTCCATATCTTTAAGTTCAGACCTTCTACTACTCAACTTGTCTAAGCTGTCTAATCAATAGGAATGACCTTCAGAAGTTAAATCAGAAAGTAATCTCCTTTTCAGTGATCAAAACTTCTCCAGTTTCAGAAAGGAAACAGGTTTCACAGAGAAAAAGAAAGGCTGGCTGAATGGCAGTCAAAAGGTAGAAGGGTCTCTGCCCGCTATGAATAAACAAATCGAAACTGCTGCCATGCAGAGAATCCCAGTGTCTTGCATTTCTGAGACATTCAGGTAAGTATTGTGACTACACACACATGGAATTCCAGGGATGGTAATGAAAGCATACCTGTCCAAAGTAATAGAGGAAATACTGGCTAATCACACATGATAGAATATGTGGTAGAAGTAGCAGAATACATTTTTGACCTGAGTTGTCCCCGATGAAGAGGACAGACAGAGAGGAGAGCCCGGGGATAAGTCCCTGTCCCCTACAATGCAGCACCACAAAGAGAATCCAGAAATGCCGAGACTGCTTTATCTTTGTTTTGGGTGAGCCCGGCAGATGTTTTTTTCAGCTTAGCATGCTGTGTTTCCTCATCTAGGTAGCTTGCATAAACCTGTCAGGTGTCATGGCCTCACATCCTCATTCTGAAAAAGTACTTTCTGTGTTTTGCAGAGAGGTTGTTTTCGTACTGGTCTGGGACCTGATGTTTTAAAGTTTGATGCTAAAATTTCTTTTTTGTTAGAAAGAGAAGGGAAGGAAGGACAGAAGGAAGGATATGCCTCCACATCTTCCTTTGTATGGAAGATATGTAGGTAGGCTGAAAAAAGTATACAAAACTGTAATCAAGAAATGCACTGTGTCCTCAGTGGTACTTAAGAGGTAAATTTTTAATCAGAACAACTAAAAATACCCTGAATGGGCAGTGTGGAGACAGTAAGGGGGAAAAATTGATTTGCTGCATTTTGATGGCTATGCTGTTAAAAATATAAGTGGGGAATAGGTAATAGAGGATTTATTCTTGCCTTTGAGTGAATTACTTGCACACTTCTGGGGTAAGATCTGCACATTTGTATTAGTCTGTTAAATGAAGTGAGAGGAAATGTATTGGCTGCTGTGAAGGAGGAAGGTAGGCGCACCGTGGCACCATCTTTAGAGGCTTTGGGAGTACTCGGATGACCCGTGTCTTTTCTTTTCCAAATAGCAAAAGGAACGGATCTGACAGTGAAGAGTCAGATCCTATTGACTGCTGTGTTGTGTCAATGCACACCCCTAGGTCCTTGTTAGTATATAGAAAAAAGAATGTAGTAACATCATTTTCCTTTTTATTACCCGATTTGTTGCACTTTTGCTTATCTAGATGGAGATCAAATCAAATACTTTTAGGTCTGGTTTATTTATTGAAGCTGGCTTGGTTTTGTCTTGCTTCTGAACAGGTGAATTAAGCAGAATAATTCTGAAGTGCTGCTTGCTGCTAGTATTATGCAAATTAAAACAATCAGTTCAGTCCCTGAACACCTTGTTGTTCTTCAGCCTGAGCACTTTACAATTTGCTGAGGGATTCTTTGAGATTACCTTTAACTGCTGAACTGGCAAAGCCCCAGCAGCAGCTTCTCTGCAGAAAAAACAACCCAGAAGCTGCTTTTGACAGTAGCTAGCAGAGCATTGGTTTCCTATGAATGAACTAGGTTCTCCAGCTCTGGATTTTTTTCTCTTGTTTGGTCAAATGAGCGTAAGACTAATATTTTTGCAATAGGTTAAGTGTTCATGGGAGACTCTGTCAGTGGATACTGTTTGACTTCTGAGCCTTTCTTAAGCTGTCGCTGAAGACCATGTAGTGGCTAGTTAAAGCACTATAGTAGTACCCCCAGTCCCTATTCTCTTTTCCCTCTCTTGTCCCAACCGGGAGCAGTGTCACCTGTTTTCCCTCACGAATGAGAACCTTTTCTGTTGTTTCTTTTGCCTCATGGGCTTCAGCTTAGAAAACATGCCTGTAATGGAGGTTGCATGCTTTTGAGTGCATTTTACTCCTAGTGTGTGCGTCAGGCATTCCCCTGTGCCCCAGATCCAGTGGTGTTTGCTTGCTTCACAGCTGGAGCGGCCCCAACTACTCTTTGGTTTCTTCCTCCTCCCTGCCTTTTCTCCTTTGAACAGCAGCTGTGTAGAAATAGCAGGACCATTCTCATAGCAGCTCCTGCTTAGAGGTGGTCAGGGACTTTCTGGCCAAATTCATTTAAAGACTGGGCTGCCCAGAGAGAGATGCTTTATGGAGACATTCGGGTTCTGCTCATGTCCCACCAGAGCCCAGATAATCTACCACCTGAGGGCTGAGACAGTGAGGTTTTCATCCTGGCTGCGTAGAGGTTCAAAGGAGCCCTGACTTTGGCTCCGTGTCTGTAACTACAAGGTAACCCTGCCATGCTGATTGCTACATGGCTCCAGGGTGTCTTGCACTTCCAATTTTCTAGCAATCTGGATGTCCTGCTGTCCCCCATCAGGACTGAGACTGTCAGAGTTTAGCTTTCCCAGATATCCTGCACAGTAGCAGGGGCATTCATGGAGCACAGGGCAGCCATCTGCTAGTTTTTATTTTTGAGGAAATTGAACTGAAAAGCTTTTAATTCCTCCTTTTCCTCCCCAGCAAAAACATTCCGGATAGAAAAGAATATATAGAATTGAGTAAATATGCACATATTTTTGTTTAAAAAAGACTTTTTAAGATATTTTAGAAATTCTGAATTTTAACCAGCTCTGTTCCAGCTTCTTTGTAGTACCTGCTGGGTGAAGTCGGAGATAGCAAAAATGAGCATGCACTTTTATAGCACAAGCCAGAAAGTATTGTTTGATATGGAAGTAGACCTTTTTCAGTGCTATATTTATTATGTATACATGTGTAGACTTGGAATCTGTCTGCATATTTTTGTTAAGGAACCTCTTCAAAGGTTTTTAAATGCTTGGCCTAGAGCTTTTGAATTCCAGTGTGGATTCAGATACCTAATTCCCTCAGGTTGCTTTGAAAGTCCCCCAAATAGCAGTTCCCTGCCCAAATCTAAGAGTGTCATAAAGAACTGTGAGAGGAGGGACAGAGGAGTCTGTCCTGTAGAAACAGTGTGCCCTTGAACTGTTCGGCATCTGCTTATGCTGGCCATTTCTTGCTTCATCTGCCAGAAAGATGCACTTGAAAAATACTAGTAAATGCCTTGACTTTGTTTTACAAAAAAGAAAAAGAAAAAAATTTTTTTAAAAAGAAAATCCTTGCTTTATACAATAAAGTGTGAGTTCTTACAGCTTTTTACACAGCTTGTGACTGCCAGTTAGACCTCTGATGCCAGTGTTTACTTGAAGACCATCTGGTGGGGGAAAAAAAAAAGAATAATAAACAGATCAGGAAAGACAGACTCTACCTTCGCTCCTACCCTTAGTGTTCAGACAGGCACCATACAAATAGCTGTTCTTAATGGCTCACTATTGAAGTCTGAGGTTTCCTTCAAACCACTGTATTCAAATCAATTGTGGGGCAGACAGTGTTCTGCTGTACCGTCCCTGGCTCTTCAAAGACTTCACCGAGAAAATCGTCTTCACTAACTGAAAATAATTTACTATTAATGAGCTTCAGTAGGAGTCCCATTATTCTTCTTTGGTGGGAGGCTGGTGGCTAACATGCAGGCTTGTGGGAGGATTGGTATTCAAGAAGGGAAAAAGATGAAGTAACCACAGGTTCCCATTCAAAGGGGAGGGGGGAAACACAGTCCTGAAGTGTGATGTATCACCAGTGATATTCCACAGGAAATGTAATCACCCTTCACGGGTAATGAGAAGAGAGGAAAACTTAAGTACGTAAGACAAATGTCAACTCCCTTATGTATTCAGGCAGATGCGGAGGATAGCCTTGCTGTGTAGAAAAGGGATAGCTGGAGTCACAATGAATCTTTCTAAGAGGCTGCTCGGCTGAAGAGCTTAACCTTTCTTCATCACGTCAACCTGGAGTCAGCCATTCACCAGCAGTTCTCAGATGCAGCCCAGAAATCTTTACCACAATTCCCAAAGCACTTCACAGGAGGCGTCACAGGAATTAGCACAGTGATTTATTGACAAGCACTGGGCTGGTGAAAAATGGCTAAAGGAGTCAGCTGCCACAGGATGCACAGGGGATAGCAATAGGCTTGTGAGTGCTTCTGAGTTCAGAGAAATCCTAGTGAATTGCTGTCCTTGTAGACCAGAGGATGAGACTCCTTCCGTGCACAACTGTTTTTCATAGTACATAATTGTGAGCATATTAAGAGTTTGAGAAGCATTGCAATGGCTGTGAGTATATCAGAGAGAGAGTGAAAGCTTTTGTAATCACATTTGTTAGATGGTAAATACTGTGTTCTCTGAAGAGCTTGAAATCAGTTTAGTCTTGCAGTGCCTTTTGAAAGTGCTCTACTCAGCAGCTAGGATGGGGTAAGAATTCACTTCGTGTGAAGAGGTGAAGAATCCTTCTTTCACCTGGTGCTTTGTCCCTCTCTTTCTACTTCACATTGAAATGGTTTGCTTTGCTTTTGCCATTGCCCTGTCTCTGCCTGCCACTGCCTGGGGTGCTCATCACTCTGCTCTGCTTTCTGCCTGAGGGTGAGATGCAATACCCCTCCCCTCTTTTCTTAGTCTCTACCCCTGCCCATCCATTTTCCCACAATAACACTGTAGTTGGCCATCCTACCCCAGCAGGCTAGAAAGTCAAGGTGGCCCAGTCCTGTCAAGGCCATCAGTGATGGATGCCTGTGCTGCAGGCTGGGAATCCCTGCAAGAGAATATGGGTGAGGGAGGGAAATCTGTTTTGGCTAGGTCTCAGATCTGTGCCTGAATCTAGTTTTTCTTTAAAACAATAGACACATAATTCATATAACTTTTGTCCTACTCCTCCTTAATCAGCTTGAAATTAGCATGAAATTATGGTATGTTTGCTTTCTGTAGTGTCCTAGCAGTGTGAAGAAGCCGCAACACGTCGGTAGCTAATCCTGAGTTTCTCTCAAATTCTCTTGATGAAGATCTGCATGGGAAGGTAGAGATGGTACCATTTGCTTATCTCTTAGGAGAATCTTTCTAGCCACAGAAAGCAGCCACAGTACTGAGACAGCCACATCAAGCATTTCTTAGGATGATGGACGTTGCTGTCCTCTGTGTTGAGAATTGCACGTGTGCGGTGCCTGCACACATTCGCACTCATCTCCTGACAAGGCCTTCACAGAACTGTGTTGACGCTGGTAATATGGTGGCCAGGCCCCTAATTCTTAGGCTAGATTCAGCCAAACATACATCCTGTAAAGATGCCAAGATGGGAGATGAGAGGAAAAAGTCTTTATATGCCCCTCTTCACTTCCTAGTATTACTGCACAGAAGAGAGATGGATTTAGCACTGAATAATTAATCCTGCTCTTTATATTTTATGGATCCAGAACACATTTTTGTAGGGAAAAAAACCCTATAGCTAGGAAGGATTTCTTGAAGCTGAGTCAAAGCATTAAGCAGCTCAAAGGTTATTTATCTCCGTGCGGGAAAATGTCAACATTTAGGCTGAGGAAACAAGGTTTTCTTGAATTTCAGAACAAATGTCAGCATTCCTGAAACAGATCACAATATCTTCCCATTATTTGTTTTGTGCTTGATGGATATTTTAACCTATCAGTTAACTTTAAATAATCTGTTTAAGAAAATTGTTGCCAAGTTCTATCAAGTGCTAAGCGTCCTTGTCCCTGGGATAAACATGGAATAGAAATTCATGGGACTCTGCACCCCATATATGTCTGTATACTATAGAGATGGACCTGAGCTGCAAAATGTACATCTAGATGGTGACTGCTGCTGTTCTATCCTCTGGAATTCAGGTTTCTGTCCTGCTTCTATCAAATGCTGTCTGGTAACATTAATATTAACACTAACACCATGCAACTGATCTATTATTTATCAGGCATCACACAGAAATGCAAGGGAAGGGTGCCTTTTAAAAATTATTCTGAGGATGAAGAAAAGATTTATGTTTAGTATTTTCATGCCTATTAGTGTATGTGTGGGACAGATGGATAGTAAGGAAATGAATGACTGTTCATACTTTTAATGTTTGAATAGTTTGTGTTCATACTTCGTGAATGAACACCAGAAAGGAGATAGATGAAGACTGATTTAATGTAGTTCTTGTGGGTTTTTTTATTACCTTTATACATGAAGGTCTCATGGTTCTCAGCTGAGATATTACCACCCTCATCCTGTGGACCAGTGAAACAGAGGAGGCCAAACTATTAAGTCACGTGTCTGACAAGCCACAATGGAAATTTAACAGTTTTGGTCAAAACATAGCCTTCAGTTCTGTTGGGTAGATGAGATGTGTACTGAGCAGATGAAAATCAACTAGGATTCAAGTTTTTCTTGAAGTAAATGGCAAGGTTCAGTTATGCAAAGCCAAGTGTTTAACTGTGGGTTGTGTCACTTAGGCAGACATTTTTCTTAGTGTCTGCTAATGCAGATATTCCTGGGTTTGGCTTTATAAAATAAGTCCTTATTTTCAGAGCTTCTGAGTGTTAGCAGCTCCCACTGAAATCACTGGGTACTGTGGGAGCTCCCAACCTTTCAAAACCACACCCTTGCTGTCATTCATAGAGTATCCAAAAAACCAAAATGTCCACAATTTAATGGGACACTATGAAAAAATCAACCTTGACATCTTTTGTGCTTTGTTAGGTATTTTTGATCATAATGCTAATTCTCCCATTCACAGTGTTTTAAGAGGCGAAGATATGTTAGTATTTCAATACACAGCTTTTGGAGGAAGATGATACTCTGATGTGAGGAGAAAAAAGGTCATTGAACATAACGTAATTTCATTTGAAAAAAGGGAGGAGAATACATGAGCAGTGTTTAAAAAAAATTGAACATGATGAAAGAAACCAGTAAGACCATCTTTCCCCATTGTATTAGTCCAAGAGGAAACATTCAAAAAGCTAACTAAAATGTGCAGCATGGTGTGTAATGAGTCTGCAGTACTGGATATCTTTCGACCAAATTAACCTCTATGGTTACACAAAAATTGCAAAGGCTGTTAATTCTCGTGCTTCATAACATAAGTGACATCTGCCTGGGGTCATGTTGAAATCCTAGTATGAATTATGGACCTGCAGTATTTATAAAATAACTGTTGTCTTTCATACAGCCCTGCAACAATTCTATCAGCAGGATACTAGATTAAATGGTGTCGTCTTATACTTTAGTGTGACAGTAACTATTTCCTGTACGTTTAAATATATAGAATATCTATATGATCTCAATCTTCCCTTTTTATACAGTATCTTCCTCAGTGGACCTCAGTGGGTCCTTTGGGGCTTTTACAGTCCATTTTCTAAATAGGAATTACAGTTATGTACCACTTGTGAAACTGAGTATTAACCTAGTAGATCATGATAATAGCCATTATGGGTCACCAAGTTGAATGTGTGTTTATGCAGTTCTAAAGTGGTAGATGTTTAACATTACAAAGTCAAGGTCTTCTCCTCTCCTGATTACTAACGCAGTTCCTTGTGTTAACTTTGAAGTAAATCCACTTTCAGCTCAGTGGAGAATATTTTAGGTATAAATTTCTAAGCTGGTTTGGTACAACTAAATTAATGTGCTTCACTAGTGTATAATTGTGCTAGTTTTATATATGTTGTGAATCTACTGGATTTCAAATCTGCTTGGAACCCATGCTTATTTTCTTTTTGATCTTCCCTCTATCAGATGAGGTCAATTCCATCATATACAGTGTATTGTCTCTCTGGAGAAAAGAACATTTCTGTGTACTAGAGGGAGAACTATCAACCTAGGCAAATACAGAACAGAAAATTGCTATGTAACATGCATTCAATACCTACCTTAAACTTGTCTTCTGTGTAATGAATATTTCTTCCCCCATTCACTCTTTTTTTTCTACATTCAGTTTCAACATCTATTGTCTTTCTTTTGTTTTCCTCATCTGCAATCCTTGTAGCAGCACACAGAAAGCAGGACGTAAGGTGGTTGATTTCTAGCTGAAGCAATGAAATCCATATGTGGAAGCAGTTAAAGCAAAAGTTCTCCTGTTACTAATGGTATAAGTTTTTTAAATGTCCAGAAAACCAAATGTTCCTGTCCACTAACACAAGCTAGGTGAAGCCTCAGGATGATTCAGGGATTCAGAGTGGTTCTCCACTGCCTTTCAACTTGAAATTTCTTGCCTTAAAAGAAGTATTTCTGCAGCTATTGAGTTCTGCTTGGAGCATTGGGCAAGACAGGAATGAAAGCTGAAGGAAAGCAAAGATGAAAAAAAAGACACAGGGAAAAAGCACTGTAACTAAAAAAGACCAATATCTTCAAACATTAATGACTTTTCTGGATAACTGAATTAAGAAGCTTTAAAGGGCCATGATTCTCAGAAGTTGGTGTTTAGCACTTCTGAAAATGAGACCAAAGAAGAATTCACCAAACACCTACATCTTTTGAAAATTTTGGCTGAGAGTTTAAAAAATGTGCATATGAGAAATAACTGCAACCACAATTCATGCACGTTATTTTTGCTATGTAATTAGGCTTCCAAATGCATTCAGGTGCCACCTTTGTCCCCGCAGAGGTGCTGCCTACCCAGGTATTCCCTGTTCTGTGCTTCATTCCTCTCCTTAGTGGAGCAACTTGCAGCGGGTAAGCAGCCTTGTCAAGTGGTATGCTACACACCAAGAATGTGCTCTAGCTCAGAGGAGATAAATCTTGGTCCTTAAATCAGGAATTCTGCTATGGATTTCAGTGTGATGATACTCCAGAAACCTGAAGGTTACTGGGGCTGGAGGTTGTAGCAGTCTGAAGTTAACATGTATTAGTCTCTGTCTTTTATTTATTGATTATTTTTGACAGAAATCCTATTTATAAAATAGATCTGCTTTGACTTGTAAATTCAAACTAATTGGACTTATTCTTTAATCCTGTTATGGAGAATATCTACCGTTTGCTCATCATTTTCACTGTAAGTATGAATAAAAAGAAGCATCCACAGGAAAAGAATATATATGCACATATGCTGTGATAAACAAGTGGTCAAAGCTGTTGCAAGCTCTTGATGGGCAAGAGCTAAAATCTGTGACTGGTCAGACTATCAAATGGAGGAAATTCTGTGAAACAGTTCTGAAGAATACTTGTTTGTTGACCCCAGCTGTGTTTGCATAGCATACTGCCAACAGAGTGCAGCAGCACCATAGAGAGATGCTGCAATCCTGACTATTAGTTTTAATTGAAGAATTGTGTCCTCAAAGCTTACATGTAATTTATTAAGGTCATTAAAGAATTTACTTGACGAGTAGGTCAGGCATACACTGAAGTAATGGCTTGCAAAGCACAACAGTACCATACCATACAGGCAGGAAAAAGCTGTGTCTTTTAAGGTGTATATTATAGACTGTAAATTTAAAAGTCCCATGTAACCTGTCATCCATGATAAGTTACTATTCCAGTGTATTAGTTTGTTCCAACACATTCTACCAGTTCCACATGAACAGATCATTCTGGTGCTGGAAAACACAATTGCTAAAATAAGTAGACTTGAAAATAAAATATGCTGTAAGCAAGGCACCTGTAAGTGATAGTGGAAAAGATTATAATACATTTGGAGCACTTAAATGCACTTTCTCCACAATCAGGTTTGGCAAAAGATGAGCCTACTGAGTGTCATCCCAAAGAGTTCATTTTTTTGAAAATGTAATCTGAAATTCTCAGCAATTGATTTTTTTTTTTTTTTTCCCCTGCTTATAATGGGGCATTTTCCATGTTGGAGAAAGTGGTAATATTAGTTGTTGAAGAACCGTTCTTCTTTGAGTAACACTGAAACTCCCTGTTGTTCTTAGTGAAGCTGGGAGTATCACAAATGCAAAATCAGGACCTCAGAGCTCCATCCAAAGCCCACTGAAGTCAGTAGAAACCATCCCATTGACTTAAGTGGGATTAGGATCAGTCCCTTTGTGTTTCCTTTGCTCATTAAAATCCAATCTGCCTACAGAGAGCACAAAGTCATTTTTCTTCAGGGAACCTGGACTTTATTGCCAGTGAATTCAGTTCTCCATTAAGAAATACGATGACTGCTGTTAGAAATACTCTTGTTATTCAGGAGGGACATGCTGATATTTGCTCAGTAGAGTAAAGTGGTAGTTAATAAAGAGATTTGCATTACAGTTGCATTCAGAAGTCCTTCCAGTTTTCTGGTATTTTGGAACTACAGAAAGCACCTAGATGTTGTAGCTATACACTTGCATTCTGCTTAGCCACATTTTTATATGTTGTGAAAACTGTTTGCCTCTGAGTGAAAAATCAATCATCCCCAACTTTATTAAGGGCAAATAAAAGTACAGATTCGTTATCAAATTTTCTCATATTGTAGCACCAGACCAACCAGGTATAGAACATGAAAGAGCAACTAAGGCTGGAACTAAGAAGGGTTTTTTTCCTAGATACAAGAACGTCAACTCTTCCAAGTATGCAGCTAGGAAGGAAGGGAGGAGATAACTAGCCATTGCTGACTTTGACTTTGCCAAGCTGAACTTTCACTTTGTATTGCAAGCACACCTGGTTTGCCTGGCTAGGAAACTGGTTCCTTCATCATGTTTTTTGGTTTATTGTTTGCCACTTAAAGGCATTTAGGGGTGCTGGCAGGGCTATCAGAATTTCCATTACTAAACGATACCCTTTTTACAAAGAATCTTACTACCTTTAGGAGAGCCTGTCTTAAAGAGGAATGTATTTGCTTTGGAAGAGGCTCTGTGAGTTTGTTTATGTAGTGTCATGAAGATGTGATCAAGGTGTACTGTTCTTGGTTTTGTTCTTATCTACAGTCTGTTCCTGGGTCTCAAAAAACTAACAAGATTAATAACTTTTACATGAAATTAAAAGATGTAATGATATAATGGAAAATAAACTCTCAGAAGACTAAAGAGTGAGGACTAGTTTGCTTAAGTATTAGGAAGGGCTGTGAGATTACACAAAGTTTACCTTAACTGCAGAAGTTTGACTTTTCTAATCAAGGCTGCTTGATAACAGCCCAAACATGCCTTAAAGGATACGCACATCCTTTCAGATGTAAAATCTGGCATGCACGTAGTACCTGCTGCCACTGAACAGATCTGGTACCAAAAGAGCCCTGGAAACACAGGGAGTGCTGGAATAATCCAGTGAGTGTCCCTCTAGCTGGGTGTCATGTAGCCAGCAGCAGCAAATCTAGGATGCTACAGAGGGCGGTGTATGAAATCCTTCCCTAAACTGTTAGGAAATGATATCTCCATTACAGAATGTCTCCCTAATCTCCATCTGTTAGTGATTGCTTATAGTGGAACTGCAGGGATTATTTGTGTACATATCCAATTGCAGTTTAATCCTCTTGATTCTTGGCATCACTAGTATTTTGTGGCAATGAGTTCCACAGGTTATCCATCCGTTGTTTTTAAAACAAAGTATCAATTTGAAATGTGATTTGGTTCTGTTTGACTTTGTATTAGGAGGGCAAGTAAAAAATACTTCCTAATTAACTTTCGCTATATTGTGCATATTTATTCAGTCCTGTTGTTATCTTTCAGATAAACAGCCCTGATCTTGTCAGTCATTCCTAATTCAGTTGTCTTTCTTTGACTAATAACTTTTGCTGCCTGGCTCTAGGACCCTTTATTACCTCCATATATTTTTTTGATGTGGAGTTCAGAGAGAGCCTGTATCCAAGGTGAGCACATGACATTGACTTTTATGCTGGCATTATAATATTTTAAGTGTTTTGTTTTTCTTGTTCCTTCAGGAAGATTCTAGCTTTTGTTCATGTTTCTGCTGAGCAAATTTCTTGATCTTTTGGGGGATGGTGTGATGGGTTTTCCTGCAATGATCTCTCTATGTTGCTGGATTTTATTTCTACCTATTTTTTCAGTAGTAAATTTTGTAATCTGGTTATTTACCCTATCATTCTTACCAGTGCTTCTTGCGTACTCTTAGTCAAAGACTGGACTAGATGTTGGGATCAAGAGATGGGAAGAAAAGGTAAAGCCACCATTCATCTTGGTTAGTGTTGCCTCAAGCATTTATTATTTTTTTTTCATTTATTGTCAACAAAAAGTTTGGACTATACTTTGAATGCTCAGTTGTGGGTTATTTTTTTCTTTCATGCTTTGTGTGTGTAGAAGTAAGCATATATTGTTTCAATGGTTTGTGTGCAACAGGCTGAGAAGCACTATCTAAATTGTTCATGGAACTGGTAGCAAAGCCATAATAAAATATATTTACCTGACACTTCGTAAGAGAAAGTCCTGCCACCTCCTTAAGGTAACTCAAGACATTTCATTTCAGCACTCCCTGAGCTCAGCCTGGCTCCTCATTTGCAGTGGTACCTTTTCCCTGAAATTCCATTGAACTTCTACTGAGGTGCAATGTTTTAACGCCACAAAATAGCAACTAATGGTAACAGCTCAGTAAAACCTGCCCTGAAGTTACCAAAACAGTTTTTCTACTGGCCTGGGAGCACTGAAGAGAGCTCGGTTCTTTGTGACCACCCCAGATCAGCCTCTGGTCCCAGTCTTAGCCAGGAGACTCCATCTCTCCATCTTTTCCAGCAGGGTTTCCAGCAGCTGATGCTCCAGCACTGCTCCCTGGGCTGTGGCTACAGAACCCGGCAAGGAGCAGTCTCTAGCAAACACTTGTTTTGTTAACTTTGACTACAGTATCAACATAGCAGATGTTTTCAGAGTAAATAAACCAAGTAAATTGTCTGCAAAGCCCGACCTGTTTCACTGTAGTTTGCCACTTTATGGGTGTGGATCACATGAGTTTGTAATTCCAAAATCTCTCTGAAATTACAGTTCTGCGGCCTTTCCCAGTGAGTGGCACAGACAGCTGAGACGCCAGAGTCAAAGTTGCAAAGGTGACTAAATAGTTTCTCTTAATTTTTAAATAATTAGTCCTGTAAGCTAAATGCTGTTCTTTTAATAAGAATTAGAAAACATGCTATTAATTCTGCTCCTGCTTTCTAGAGAGCTTCAGTTTTAGCCACACTGATGGTTGAGCTCCTACCTTCTGAAAATGTGGCCAGTTTCTAAGCCTGTAAAGTAGCTCATCTGAGCTGCAGCTGAATCTAAAATCTTCTACTGGCTCTCACAATTCCTAGCAGTGCTGGGACAAGCCCATTTTGGGATGCTTCTTTGCACTGTGTTTTAAACAGGAGGTATACTCCTTCCTTGCTGAGAATGTTTTTGTGGTTTTTTGGGTTTTCTTTCTCAGCATTGGCATTCGCCTGTTTGTCTGTCTAGCCCCCTTTCCTCCCTCTCCCCCCAGTTTTCATTTTCAGTTATTTTTGTTTATGTTGAACTTCTGCCTGCTCAGCTGCAGCAGAGCTCAGTGTTGGCAGCCCGCCTTGTGTTGTACAATTCTACAACTTCTGCTGCTTAGCAGCATGTTGGAAATCGCTTTGAAATAAATCCATGTTGGACTGAAAGCAGCATCTTTGTTGTTACCCCCTCAGAATAATTTGGTGCTATAATTGGAATTCTCTTGAAATAAATAAACATGATTTCTGATCTATAGACAGATCTAGATGCATAGTCGGTGAGAGAGAGATGCGTGCATACAGCCTTGTCCCTGGAACGGAGATGCATTTGCAAAACGTGCATGGGGCTTCTGGTGCCTTGGGGCAGGTTAGCACTGGAGAGGGAGGGCTGGAGGGCAGCCCCAAATCCCTGCCGGGCCACCTTGAGACCTGTTAAAGGGATTGTTTGCTCTGTGCTGCTCTTGACATGAACGTGCCTTGTGTTTCTGCTCTCATCTTTGGGAAGTTGATACCACGTGGCAAGAATAGGAAGCTGTGGCTCCACCATGCTACTGCCACCTTACCAGTCCTTGGATGGCCTGTGGGAAGGGAGATGGAGCTGTGGGCTTTCATGTTCCCTTTTGTGTGTAGGCTGAAAGCTGTGCAGAGTCTAGGGTTTCCATTTCAACAAGAATATGCAGGAAGTTCAGAGAAAATTGACAGGAATAATCAGAGCAAGGGAATGATTGAGAAAACCAATTCTGGTAGAGATGATTTTGTGGATGAATATGTTAGAGATCTAGGAAATCACAGGTGGGTTGGAGAGGATGGGTAGAGAAGGATGGTTTCGTGGCTTCTAGTACAGAAGGTAGCATGCTTCAAATGAAACTACTAGGAACCAGCTTCACAGCAAGCAGGAGCAATTTGCAGGAGTGTGACAGAGATGCCGAATGTTCACGTGGCTAGACTCGATGAGTTAATGCAGAGGAATATACTGAGACATGAAAAATACATAAAAGTGACATGCATCTCGGGAATGCTTTGTGTTGAAAACTGGTTGGAGCCCAGGAGAGTATTAGAGGCTTGTGCTAATACACGTGCACGTTGGCTTGGTTTTTAACTTAAGGTATCCACTTATTGAGACTATTTAACTGTGTGTCTGAGTTTGTGTGGTGGTGGGGATGTTTTGTTGCAGACAGGACAGGGCTATATAGACATTTGGTCTGGCCCAAAACAGCTGTTCATGTGTTCTTGTATGGTGTAATTCAGTAACTTGAGATATTTTTTTTCAGGGCTTTGGAATCTGGGCATTTTTGCTGTAGGCTATTGCCCTTTTTTTCCCTGCATCGCCATATTTGCAACCAGTTGTTTGATTTTTAAAAGGCAGATCTCTTGAAACCTGATTGCATTAAAATCTGGTGCTGTAAAGGGAGTGTTTAAATCCACTTTGTGCTCCTTTAATTGAGAAACATCTAGGACACAGAGACTTGAAATTGCTTTTTCAAGCCAAGAACATGGTTGCTATTTGTCTATCACACCAGTAATGGTTCCAAGCGGTTTTTGTGAATTCAATCAAGACACAGTCTAGTGCAGCCAGAAAAGGAAGGGGTGAGAAGGTACTGATGAGATAAAAGTGAGGTGAAGAAGACCTGCAGCACAGCTAATTTGCAATTAGCATCTTCCCACTTCCCTGTTGTCTGCCTGTCCTGCAATTCCAAAGGAGACAGAAAGAATTTGGTTGGAAAGGATGCTAATGATGGCTGTAGAAAGCTGTCAGGGCTACAAACAGACAGAGACCCATCGGTGGTGCCGGCAGAGGAGGAGCAGGTCGTGCCCTGTAAGCTTCTGCGGAAAGAGTCATTTAGCACAGCTTGATGGGAATTGGGTAATGGCAGTATGTTTGGAGATGAGATTGAGGAGTAAATGATGGATGAACTGCATCACCCAAAAAAATACTGTATACAGCTGTCAGCCTGTGTTCTCAAGATCAATAGCTGTTGTAACACTGAGTAGTTTTCCCTACACTGTACCCTTTTCCTCCCCAACACTTAACTCCCCATTGCACTCCTGTTGCTCAGTGATGCAGTAGCACCTATGAAAAAAGATGAAATGGCATAGATCGTATTTTAAGCATAACTGGAAATCCGTTTTTTGGATTTTTTTTTTTAAGAATCACTTTCCATTGCAGTTTTCTTCTAAACATTCAAATGGACTTGTGCATTTCTTGAACATAATAAAATGAGTGAATCAGTGAGGTTTTTCCTCCTGCTTTATGTGACAGAATTCCTCCTTCTTCCTTAAATTATTAATGATTCATATCCCAACATTCCTGAGGAACTGGGGATATTGGTACTGGCGCAGGAGAAAAATGGACTCCAGGAAAAATTTTACTGGCTTCTTCAAGCATTGAGTAAACCTACAGCTTTCAGAATTGGTAAGAAAACTTTTTAGAATTCGGTCATTTTTTGTATTGCCTCTTTTTGGACTGAACAAGGGGGGCTTTGGGGACCTTACTGAGTCATTTGTCCTAGAAGGGTGCCCCAGGATCTGTGCCAGACCCTTCTTCCTGCAGCGGTCTGCAGAGTTCAGTTTCTGCGAACACAATAGGGACAGAGACAGAGGCAATTTCTTTGCTTGTGATTTCTGGACCAGTCTTCCCAGTGGGAACTGTGTTCCCCTGACTGTTGTCCATGTGGTCTCTCAGCTCCATATTCACTATGGGGTCTCAAAAGTTGTTGGTTTTCTGATAACTTTTCTTATAGAGGATCCAAAGAGCAGCAATCACTCCATCCCACTAGAATCAACCCAGACTAAGGAAGCCCCTTAGTCTATGGTTTAACTTTGCTTTGTGCTTCACTTCGGGCAGTATCCTCTTACTGTTTTAAACACCACTTCACAGATGAGCATTCCACTGCTTGATGCTTTCAAACTGAAAGAAATCTGTTTATGTCATCACCTTAACTGCAGTCTGTGTATGATGATGCTTATTAATAACTTCCAGTGTAGCACTATTGCCTAGAAAACCAAAGAGCCACCTCTGATGCCTGGAAAATTTGGTGGGTATGTCTTTGAAACAGACACTGTTGTGTGAGTGCAAATTAGCTGGTCATGGGCCTGGGAGAAAACATGGCTGAACGAGATTTTTCTGTACAATTCCTATAAAATTGTCTAGACAAAATAATCTTTTCAGGTAGAACTTACACAGCAAAAAACCAGACTTATACACGATGACTTTAAATTGTATAGTAAACTTTTGTATTACATTTTTTATTAAATTGTGGACTCTTTAAAGTGATTATCTTTGAATATTGAAACATTTCTATAACTTGATTATTTTTGTACCTAATAAAGTTCTAAAAAATTCAAGATTATTTCTTAGTGCTTAGAATTGTATTGCCTACTATTGCCTTTAAAATAAGTTTTTCAAACTATTCAAACTGTTTATGCAAGGTTCCTCTCTTTGTACTTCTTCAAACCCAGATAAAATCCCTGTTTCCAGAAGGTATGTTCCTGCAGGAGGCACTTGCTCGTGCCCCAGCCTGGCTTGTTTTCCAGCCTTTCTCACTCCCTGAGGCTACAGACCCATTCCTGATTTTGGTTCTGTCATCCAACCTTCTGCTAAAAGCACAGTTGACGCTGACTTCAGACTGGGTCGCTCAGAGTTTTGTCCAGTCTGCTCTTGGAAACCTCCAAGGGTGGAGGTCACTCACCACCTCTGGGCAACCTGCTCCACTGGTTGACTGTCCTCATGGTGAAGAAGTCTTTCCAAATATCTGATCTGAACCTCAGTTAGTCTTGATTTGCTGTTGTCATCCATCCTTCTGTGCAGTGCTGTAAAGAGGCTGACTCTGTCTTTTCCATAATCTCCTTGTAGGTACTAGAAGGTAGCTATTAGGTCCGCCAAGCTGTGTCCCCCTCCAGCAAGGCTTCACAGCCCATCCTCACAGGACCTGTGCTCCAGCCTCCATCTTCCCATGTATTCCCCATCACTACCCAGTTTGTCTTTCTTTCTAAATTTTTTTTTGCCTTTGGTGCTGATCTCTGTGCCCAATTATCTGAGGATTTTTCTCTGCAGTCAGTGTTTTTGATCAATCAGATCAGTCCATCATTACAGGGAGCATGATCTGGAATTTCTGTGGCTGAAGACTTCTGTGGTGTTTCAAACCTGTGGCAGCCAGGCGTGCGCGGGGGAGCCGTGCCACTGCTGGCTAGAGCAGCAAGCTGAACTGGACCATTAGTGTTACCAGCACAGTGCAGCACCTTATAAACTGTGCAGAACTGAATGGGAACCAAAATGCCTATTAATTTAATGAGATGTAAATAAAATACTTGGCCATAAGAGTCCCGGTTTCAGAAGAGTTAATTTCATTTGGGCACAGGGTCATCTGTGTCCTGGTTTCACCATCGGTGGAGGAAGTGATGGTGATTAAAATGAAACAGGAGCCCAGCTGGCTTAAAAATGAGGGATTGAACCCTTGTATGAGAGCTGAAGGCACATGTGTTTAATTGTTTCTCTGTAAGGCTGCAGTTTTATTCAAGGACTAGAAGGTTGCAGGTGGATAGGGAAATCCATGGCACAAATTCTCTACCAGCCTGAACAGGCTGACAATAAGCAGGGTGACAATGCCAGTTTACTCCTGTGGAGAAGATGGCTTAGCATTTCAAATAATTTCATTTTCTTTAATTGTGAAATCAAAGTATATCAATCAAGTGTGAAAAAGGGCTCAATAAATTTAATCATGAAACACTAAATTATGGCTAGATGGTAGGTTTAATTTTGTCTTCTCTTTCTTTTGATGACACAGAGGAGTCTATTGGTTATGATGCTCAGGTAATTACCTATCACAGTGATAGTTTTAATGGCACATGATTTCTTGTGTTTTCTTGAAAAATGTTACATGTGAGGAAAAAAAAATCTTTTTTGCAATTTTGTAGATTTTCATTAGCAGGCAAATGTATTTTTGATTTCAATCAGGAGACAGCCTTATAAAGCTGGCCTCTTTTATTATATAGGGTTATATTTCTTGGTCATTTGAAGCACAGTTGAGAATGTACTAGAAATGCCATTGTCTCTACTGTCATTTTATTTCAGCTTTTCTAAGTATCTCTGCATAGAAGTGTTTTAATGGGAGAACTTGCCTGTGATGTTTTGTCTTCAGATTTTTCTTCCCCTAGGGAAGCCTGTTAGTCTTTTAAAATGACATTACAACTAGCTCAATAACCAGCTTGGGAGTTGGAAGAAATCTGGGAGGATCATTGGAAGGAGAAGAGACCTTTTGAGTAGCAATTTACTAGCTGTATCTGAAATGCTGAGTTAATATAAAACTGTATTACTATTCTACCAGTGCTAATAATGCATAACATTATTCTTCTGTCTTGCATTTTTGAAATAATGTAAGTGTACAAATCACTCTTCACAACATCCTGTGAGAGAGAGAACTATCAACATTATTCTAATCCTCAAATGTATTAAATGAGAATAATGACTGTTTCAAATGGAGAGCTCAACAACAGGTAGAAATAGCATGTTTCTAACTCAAAGTCCTGTAGCAGGTTGCCTTGATCATCCCATACATCTTTCTTAGCCCAATTATTACACTCTACCTTTGTAAAAACGTCTCTTATCGTTCTAAGTTTGCAGATTTCCTATTTTGCTGAAAATTGTAGAGCAGCCCAGGTTGGAAAGGATCTTGAAAGATCATCTGGTCCAACTTTTTGTGGGAAAGGAAGCCTAGATGAGGTTATCTAGCACCCAGTCCAATTGCATCTTGAAAACCTACAGTGATGGGGACTCTACCACGTCTCTGGGGGAGTTACTCCAGTAAATGATTGTTCTCAATGTAAAAAATTTCTTTTGTGAAGATGAATGATCTTGATATAAGATCACAATGTACTTCAGAATGACCCATAAATACTTATACAATAGATTGCTACATAAAAGGAACGTGTGTGTGTGTGTGAGTCCATCTGTCTTCCTATGTGAGGAAGGGAGGCAGAAATCATAGTGTTCTCAAGAGCAGAAGTCCCCAGGCTTTTTGGGTTGCAGTTTGGATTTTGGTTGAGTTCTCTCCTTTCAGGCTTCTGACCATACCCACCCCTTGTACTCCACTCCAGTCTCAAAACTAGGAGAAGCTATTGCATTTCTGTCAAGTGCTCAACTTTAGTACCTGTCCACATGATTGAATGGAGGTTTGGTTATGTAGGCAGCATAGTTAGCAGAAGATGAAAATATGCTTACTGGTCTACTAAGAAGAATGATTATTGAGTTAGTACTGATATAGATATACTATATTGGCAAAGGCCTTGATCTTGCAAGAAATTCGGCTGAACTACTACAGAAGCACTGTGCGAAATCCTTTAGTGACATGGGGAAGGAGGAGGCTTTAAGCATCTTTAAGGTGCCAGCATGTTAATTGGTGGGTCAGTCACAATGCTGAGGTTTCTCTGGTGCATTTTTGTATTCTGTATTCTGCATCTGCCTAGGTATATCTTTGCTTCTGTGAACCATGTAAATTCTGTTATTTCTTTGATTGAAAGTGCTCAAATAATTAATGGACATATTGCCTATGCAACAATCTATCAAACTATTGAAATATAATCTTTTCCATTATATATCGCCCTATTTTAATCAGTTTTTAACAAACGCACCTAACTTGTAAAGGATGAATAAAATCATCTTTGAGATTCTTTATGCATTTTTCCCCACTGTCTTGCTGAGCCAGCATGCTCCTACTCTACTACCAATTCACACTTTTCTTTCTCCTCTTGGCTTCCCCTTCCTCATTTCAACAGTGGGTTTGTTTACTCAGGCTCTTCAGCTATCAGAAGTTCTCTCTTATGACTTTTTTTCCCCTCACAGCCTTTGAATAACACTTTGTCTCCAGATCTTACTTTAAAGCTCTTTTTCTCTTCAGTTACGATGGTGCTTTTAATTGTAAATGGTGGTATTTAATAAAGATTCTGCTAAATGAAAAAATAATAATTTTAATTATTAATTCAGGGGCAAATTAGACTCCCAGGTGTGATTCTGTGCTTACTGTTATTACTTTGAATGGGACTTTGGTTCTGCCTTTAATTTTTTTAAGAAACCTTTTTCTCTTCTCACTGAGGTACCTTTAATAGTTGAATAGTGATGCAATAAGTCATTTTAATGTTAATCCATTGCAGCTCAGCCCAAATCAGACTACAAATTTAGAAACCATTTTACTGCAGGACATGCACTGCTGAGGACAATCTGTAGTGCAGACTTTCAGGGATGGGATGGCTAGTTCTGTGTTTTACCTATAAAACTTACCTTTTTTGGGGGGGGTGGCCAAGGTGGCAGTAGATTTATTCCCTACGTTTCCTATGCAATGAATCTCCCTGCTACAAGGAAAAACAAAAAAAGGTCTGTATACCTCACAGTCTTCTGTAGTGGTTTGTGCCTCTAGGACTTCTTTCGATACTGTGGCTAGCATCACTGTCTGTTTCCCATATTTTTTTGGATGGGTGTTTCCCAGTTCTTGGCTTAAGACAGATCATAGTTACTCAGACAGAAAGACTCAGTCCTGACAACCTGTTTGAAAATCATATGGTACTATGGATTTAAGACTGTCTTGCTGTGCCTCAGTTGCAAATTTCATGTACAGTTAACTAAAAAAAAAACCAAAATGGAAGAAGTCAGAAGGCTTGGTGCTCCTTCACCTTTCACTTGCCTTGCTGTTCTTTCCACTTGTATAAGTATGTGCTAAAACAAGCTTCTGCTACCTGCTGTGCATCCGTGAGGCACTGGAGAGATTCCAACCTCAAAATTTCACTTTCCTTTTTTCTGCAGACAATGGTAGGTGTTAGACTAAATCAAGTTGTGTTCAAAGATTGTTTCTTTGCTCTGAAGGGTTGATCTCCATTTTCATAGGGGATCTCCTATGTGGCATAATTTGCCAGCCAGTTTTATCAACAGATTTTTTTTTTTTTTCCAGAGCTCTTTTACTATGGCCATCCAAACTTAGCATGTGTTTTTTGAGAGTCTTGCCAACTTTAAAATTCCAAGTGTGAAAGTACAGAATCAATTTTCTAAAAACTTGGCTCAACTGTTTGTCTGACTTGAGTTCCATAAAAATAACTGAATGTGAAGTTTCTAAGTTCAGCCTTTTTTTTTTCCTTGAGGTGTTAGACTGCAAACATTTTCATCAGGACTTAGGGAGAACCTTTGTTGATAAAGATGTCATCAAAACTTGATTCATCCTGTCACACACCAGTTCTGTAAAAACAAAGATTATTATTCTGCAGCTGCTTAACTTCTTTCAGCAAGAGTTAAATGTTCTCCTTTCTTCGTTATTTTAAACTTCACAACGCTTTCATTATGGCAAATTTAAACTTCCATTTAGAAATGTTACCAATTAGTTTTGGGAGTTTCTTAATAAAAATTGCAGTAGACAATCTAGTAAGAATTATGTGCACCTTCATTTGACAAACAGTATACAATATGCTTTTCATTTTATATCTGCTTCTGACTTGGAAATGCCTCATCAGATAATTACAGTCTGTTTTCTCTACCAAATCACCTATTAAAAATTTTAAATAACATAGGATTTGGGGGGAAAAAAAAAACCCAAGGCATGTGGCAATATCATTGGCTGTTATCTTTCAGTCTTACCTAAACTGGCTTTCCTCCTGAGCTAGCTGAGATTTATATATGCAGCACTTACTTGGCAGTTTGTATCTGAAGGACTCTGAGGGGAGCTGCAGTGATGCCTTTGCCTGGGGCTGCTGAGCCTCCTTCCCAGCTGCCAAGTCTGAGTCCCAAGGGGGTGAGGAGTGATGTCTGAATGAAGTGGAGCTCTGCTAGTATAAAACATGGTCTATGCAGAAAGCAGTAGGCTCACACAGTACAAATACATGCTGTGGCTCAAATCCACAGACTTCTGCACGTGGTACCTTTAATGGCATGGATAGTCCTTGAGGGTACTCACAGGCTTTCTGTTAAGCAGATCTAAGTGTTTATGCACAGCTGTCACCTTTGTGCCCAGTCTTGCAAAAATCACGCATATAGGTGGCATTCATGTGTAGTTTCACAGAGTCCAACATGCTTAAGTTTGCCTAATTTCAGAAATCTATAAAGCAGCTCAAAGGTATGTAGCTAGGAATATCGGGACGCCTGCATAGGACTGTGTGGCAGAATGACATGTACGTTATAAGCCTTATTACCATGCATTAGGTGATTTAGTGCATAGTTTTACAGGAAACATTTTAGGACATACAATAATATTCTAGCTAGAATTTCACTTCTGAATATGAAGATCTCATTTTGCTAAATTGTCTGTTGAATTCTTTAGAAGCACTTAATCTGATTTCATCTGTACGTTTGGTCTTCAGTAACAAGGAAAGCTCTTATTAACCCAAAGATCCCATTAAAAATTACATACTGCAGCTGGCCTGGGTGATTGAGTCTTCAGATGCTGTCATTGGTATATCCTGTATTCTGGGAAATCTGCGGTTTCCTCCAGTTAGCACTGACAGGCTTGTAGGTGGCCAAATACAGTCTAAACATTAATGCTGATCATTCACCTTAGATAGATGTTTGTCTGTCATGGAACCCAAATCACATTACTTATTTACATGAAACCAAAGTGTCTGTACTAAAGAGCTAAATTTTCTGTCTCAGACATGCATTCCAGGCTGCTGATGTTAAAATCTGTAACATGAAAAACAGAACAAAGCAAAGAGAGGATAAATGTAGATGCATGTGGACATGTATTCAGAAAAATACAAAATTGAATTGTATCCATCTGTTGTGTAATAGGCACTGCCTGCAACTCTATCCTATTGTACATGTAAGGTGACCTTTCCTGTGTCTAGAGAGAATAGAGGGAAGGGAATGGTTCCTTTGAGGCATGGGGTAGAGATCAGGTCTGCTGTTTAATTTTATGCGGGTTCATGTGCATGTTGCCAGCTGCTAGAGTTGTGTAGTGTGCTCCTGGTTGCTGTTCCCTTGGTATCCAATCTACGGCCAGTCTATTTTGGGTGTTAGATAGATGTTGCTTTTAGTAGAGTAGAGCAAGGAGTAAAATGGCAACGTGTTAACAGAGCTTGTGTGGTGGTATGAGGCAGAGTGCCTGACTAGGATGAATGAAGGTAATGTGCACTAGAAAGTCCACTGAGGCTAATCAAGAAGGGACATGATGTTATTTTCTAATTATCTGTGTTACAGCAGCAGAATGTAAATAATCCATTGCTGGCACATGGAGTTGCCAGGTCAAGCTAATGGCAGGGCATCTTTGCTAGAGCAGATCTGGAAAACAGCATCTTCTTTCCTGCTGTTCTCATCCTTTGTAAGAGTACCAGCCTAAGTCTGTAGGAAACTAGTCACTCCAACTGTGATTTCATGGACATCTCATTGAGAATAGCAGAATTGCAGTCCACATTGCAGAAATCTGGTGGCTTCAGGAGGCACATGAGAAGGAAAGTCTCCCAAAAATTATGCAGGGTAGTTTGCACACTGTTGACTCGCTGTATACAGGGCACAGAATAGAGTATTGCAGAATGGTTGACCTTCTATGCAGCTGGGTACACCTTTAATTGATAAAGCCTTAGTTACGTATTGTCTGTGAGAGAAATCCCTTTTTTCTACAAGAGAAACTAGGATACCTAGTGTGATACTAGTAGTATAGTGTGATATGGAAAGGGTTGTGGTTTAGGATTAGAACTGAAGGTTCAAGGAGGGCACTGAGGTATGTTTAAGCAGAGGTGTACTGCACATGACTGTGTAATGATAGGTCTGTCCTAATCTCAGGAGAGATTATATATTGGAACATTTTAGATTAGCGCTTCTGTGTTCAGGCCTCTCTTTCCAGACAGAATTGGACTAGACTATCTGTTACTTCTTATCAACCTACTACCCTTGTATAACACCAGGTTTCTGAACAGCAGGTCAGTCTGTCTTTGTAGTACTCAGATTGTTTTGAGGTGCTTGAATAGCAATTCTCTTAAAATTTTGGTAGTCTCTCTACATCTGATATTTTTCAAAATTTGCCATTAAGTGGGAGTCAGGGAGCAGCCCCTTCACCTGATCAGCACTGCAAGGAACCACACCAATCAGTTGGTGAACTGTCACAAAGACGTTCATTTTGAGATTACCAGTTCAGATCCAGTGATGGCTGAGAGCGCTGTGGGGATGAGGAGGTGCAATTTTCTTTATCAGTAAGGAAGCAGTTGAATTTTGAAAGCTTTTGCCTGTTTTGAACCGGCACCATTAAAAAAATCAGTGCTCAAATGGAAATTTTTGTAGCTTCATCACATGGACCTTGGAATGCAAAGATGTGGTCATCAGTTGAAGTATTAGGGGCAACCAAACTGATGCCTTAACTTACCCCACTGAATGAATACACTAGGTCACTGATGGTTAAAGAATTATTCCACATGAGTAAGAGCATCAGAATACATCTCTAGAAGGGCCTGGTTTTGAGACTAAGCTAAGAGAGTCCAGAAATATTGGTAAAAAGAGTAATCTAGGAAAAGTTTGCAGTGCTTCAAGGATATAAAATGTAAATTTCCAAGAAGAGAGTTCTAAATATACAAACTTGATCTGAAAGATCATACAGTATAAAGAGAATTGCAGTTGTTGTCCAATGAAAGTAAGTCAGGAAATAGTGACTGTAAAAATGACATTGTTAAGGTTCTCTCTCAATGACTTGCATATCAAATTTGCTCAGTTTATACTTTAAAGGAAGACCCAATTTCTAACTCCCTATGCTGCACAGTCAACCTGTGATCTAAAGTCAAGATATGTGCTTTCTTCTTCCTTTTGAGCATCACTATCAGCAAATATTTTGTACTCAGAACTTTTCAAATAGTTTTTTAACTGATTCATAAAAGCAGATGAAAATACAACTATAGTGTTGCATGGCTGATGTAGTGCTGCATTTGTAGCAGAAGTAACAGCTTTCTTGACCTAGTAAATAGATATGATCAGCAGTTTTATATTACATGGCAAGATACTGCTTAGTATTGGGCAAGACTATACTTTCTGGCTATAAAGAAATTATAAACAAGAGAGATTGGAAGCTTAAAGTGTTTAGTATTCTAAGTGTGCCACTAGGGATATACAAGAATCAAATAACAAATACGTGATGGCATTGTCACCTCCTAGGAGGTTGCTCCATTATATGACCGATATACAACTTCCCTGATAGTGTATAACCTCTGTCATCACGTCTGGGACACGTTTCTCTTTCCATGTTAGTAGGAACATAGTAGCCTATGTTAGTAGGATGAACAAGGGGAGAAAGCATAGCTTAGTTTTCCCTAGTTCTGCTGATTCCTGCCTGCTGGTGCAAGTCAGAGCAGTATCCGTGGTGCTCTAACATATGTTGGGAGACTGGATCCAGGCACAGTTAGGCCATGACTGGATGGGTGCCCAGGTGGCCAAGGGCCAGCGTTGGTCCCTCATCCCTCAACAGAGCGACTCTGAGCCACTTTGCAGTAATTACAGCAGAGGACCTGTATCTTTGTACTGGAGTCGAGATGATCGTGTTGATACTTCTGTAAAACTGAGTGCTCTCAGACCTCAGCTGGATACTGATGTAACTAATAAGTGTTATGGCTTCCCTCCAAGTAGTTAGATCCTGAAATACTTTACCTCTTTTAATTGCTGCATGGGAAGGTAGAGCTGAGGATTGTGAAAATCTAGAAAAGCGAAGAAAGGTGACAGTTCCCAGTGGAGGCAGAGGCTTCTGCACACTTGTGTCTGTGTGTATTAATTGGCTGTTTGTACATACAGAAATGGGAGTGAAGTGATGCATGTTTAAACATCCTTGTGTCAGCCACAATTTCATGCAAAGTAATGTCTTTGTTATGAGCGAAGTGAGTTTTGAACCTAGCAATACCATGGATGCGAAGTCCAATGCATTACCCCAGAATAAAGGGAGAAGAGGACACAGTATGTACAAATCAGATGGTTAATGCAATTCAAACTAAACACAAAACGTGTGTCTTCATTTTGGGCACAGGCATGAAAAAATACTACTGAAGTGGAAAGTGGGTGATCAGAAATTAACTAGTTCAATTATATAGGAAAAAAAAGTTGCCCTTTTCATTTCACTGTGAGGGGAGAAAAATTGGAGGGGCATATAGTTTGGTGTAGTCCTAGAAATAAACATCTTCCTGTCCACTGTGGGTTTTTTCTGTTTAAAGAAACAACTCTTGTTTGCTGGAACTGATGCTTCTGTAAAGAAATTTGTCTTGGTGCTGGCCTCAAAGAGCCACAAATATGTTTTAAAACACTCTTACTCTTCATTCTCTCTTTACTGGCCTTGAAGCTTGGTTCCGCTTTAGCAGGAGGCCCAACACCTCCATAAAGGTGTGCTACAGGACAGCTGTGATAAAAAAATATTAAAAGTTATTTTGTATTTTCAATTGCTATTATATGAAAATGAAGTAGACACAAGCTGGTGGTAGTACTTAAAATTTAGTGCAGAAATCTGCTCTTCTCTAAAACAGTCATACGAACAAATGTTGGGTGTTACTTCCAGCATAGAAGAGATGAAAACACTAATGTGGCATTTGTAAACCTGCTTGCAAGATGATCTAAAGACTTTATTGTCTTAGACCCGGCCCCTTTTTACACTAATCTTGTAATAGCCTGATGATTTATGGAGAAAATATCATTTGGCTTTTATGTTGTGAGCAACAGAAGAATGATTACTTCTAAAGTGTTGCTGTTTAGTGAGATATTAATGGAGGGATAATCCATTTACATTTTTACAGCGGAAGTTTTGCAATGCTTTTGGGATTCATTTATTCTTTGCATTTGTGAAATAGTCTCTACTGAAATAAAGCTGGAGTAATTTGCTGTGGAGGAATAAAGTAGTTTGTCAAAAAAAATTTTTTTAAGGCTCCGTACAAAATCCTGATGTTGAAATAATCATTTGCTTTTAAAATAAATTTTAAATATTTTTTCACAGGCATCTTATAAAGTGGGTCAGAGTTGTAAATTCCACATGCTATATATTCAGTAAGCACTGTGTATGCATTTTAACTATGTGGGTTTTGTTGATCTGCAGTAAATAGTGAGATGCATAAATACGGGTGACATGTCAATTTGTATTAATCTTCTCAATAGCAGTTGTTTGCTGGTTCTGCTCTATCCCGTCTAAATTCTCCTCTAGGTGATCAGTGCTTTGGTCTGCTCCTGCCTCTGCTTCTGTGGTACAGTCCTGCCGGGAAAAGCACCAAGATTGCCATTATTCTGTGCTAAGAGAGCAGTATAGAGTGCAATTTTCATTTACAAATGAGTATTATGTTACTCTACTGTCTTGGCATTGCAGGAACTAGACAGTGATTATTTTGAACTGCAGACAGTGTCCTGCTTACATGTTTTCTGCTGCTCAGGTAACCTTTGCAGAAGAATTGGGGCAGGGAATGAGGGAATAAAGATTGACTGACAATGCACATCTGGTCAGGTGGCTTATTGGTCGTTGGAGGTGATGTACATTGGAAAAAGCCACATGCAGTCAAAAATGTGATACAGCTGACCAAGTGCTTGGATGTTTCAGCACTAATAAAGAAAGAAGCTGAAGCAGAAGAAAGCCCTCTGTATTGAGGGAACTTATCCCATTAGTAAAGTCTTACTGCATTCTGTTTCTTTCAGATGCCTTTGAGGATGGAAGCATTTTAAATTATAATAATTTGACTCATGCAGCCTGCTCTGCACTTTGCATTGCTATATGATGTTTTTATTTTATTGACTGTTGGCCTGAATACTCTATTTGTGTCTATATATGCATGTGTAAATTGCAAACAAAAGCAGGTGATTTCTTGAATCCCTTTTTAGTATTCAGCTGCAGTATCTGTAAAAATTGGACAAATGACATGATGTTTGCTGGTGTTTTGCATGGTGTAGCTGTGCGTGAACACTCAGCCCTGCAGCTCAGGGAGCTCTCATGGCCTCTCTGATACGTGCCACTTGTTACGTGATCAGTTGGTGAATAGGGGAGACATGCTAAAATTACCCTTTGCACAGTTAGCTGTACAGTGTGGGACTCTGGATGGCACCTGGAGCAGCACAGGCTTCTGAAAATGTAGCAGAGTAGTTAAAAACCTCTACTCATGTTTGCTGCTTTTTGTTGTAGAAAGTCCATGAAGTACTGGGTAGCACACCTCCCTCTAAGAAAAGAGAATCCAAAGCCAGTGCAAGCCTACAGGTTTTTTTTTTCCTTTGTTAATTAGATCAGAAAAACAGATCTTGTGTGGCCAGTTTTTCTTAAAAGCTGTTACAGGCAGCGGCAAATGGGTAAAGTTCCTGCATCCAATATCAAGCAACTGGACAAGGAGAAAGGAAAAGGGCAACTGTGTATTTTAAAATAAGCTTACCGAAAAGGAAAGATCTGTTACCCAAATTTGGATATTGTCTGCAAGATAATGTTTTGGTATAACCCATTAAGTCAGTGATTTCAAAGCAAGTTACCACTGGATGAAATTCTGTTGTCTGTGCTGTGGATGGAGGTCAGACAAGGACCCCAGGATATTGTTCTTGGACTTAAGGCTTATGAAATACACCCTTATGAACAACTGTGTGTAGGGTGGGTAGTGCTCTAAAGCCTCCTGACCTAATCAGAAAAGCTTTTCTAATGAGGAAGCATATCTGGCCCTGTAGGCAACGTGCAGGATGGGGCTGTACTATATTGAACTTCTCTCTCAAACGGCTGGAGCATGCATATGGCTCTAGTAGGTGATAGTTGGTGAGAGGGCTGCAGAGATGGATAGAGAATAGGGTATTACTGGTAAATCTGTCTTAAAATGCACTGGTTGTAAAATGCAAGTCTGTCTGGAAGAGAAAACTTGCAACAGCCTATACTACTTTATACTACTTGTGTAATTATGTTCTTTTTAACTGCAAAATTTAGCTAACAGAAATATGTTCTTGAAAAACACTCATGTAGCAGCAACTGCAGGAAGCTGTGATGGCTTTCACTGCACAAAGGAAAAAGACATGAAACAAAATTTAGATTAATCAGCTTTCAATTATGCTTTGAAGTGTCTTTAAATCATCATTTTAATATCATACTCACACTGAACCTGATTTACATTCACTTGCAAACTTCAAATATAAAGTCCCTGGCTAATTTCAGGGTGAATTCTAGATGCGAGATGATATGTCCCTGAAATGTATCATTCATTTTCACATTTAATACTTGTTCAGAAATGGAGCCAAAAAAATTATCCTGAACGTTCAAACAAATTTTGTGGATTACAAAGAGAGTCCTAGCCGAATGAATTATAGAAAAAATATACTGAGTTAGAGATTATTCTTGAGAAGTTACCTAGTTTTCTGTGGGGAGACTTACTAGCTATTTACACTATTGTGTGTGAGTTTTTTAAATAAAAGTTTTCTTAATTTGAAAATCAGATTTCAAGTCAAGGTCATTTTGCTGAGAAGTGACTTTCAGATGGAGCAATAGCATATTTGTATTGGATTTGCATGGCAAGGTTTTGGTAGCAGGGGGGGCTACAGGGGTGGCTTCTGTGAGAAGCTGCTAGAAGCTTCCCCTATGTCCGACAGAGCCAATGCCAGCCGGCTCCAAGATGGACCCGCTGCTGGCCAAGGCCAAGCCCATCAGTGACAGTGGTAGCGCCTCTAGGATGACGTATTTAGGAAGGGGAAAAAAAGTTGCTGTACAACAGAAACTGCAGCCAGAGAGAGGAGTGACAATACGTGAGAGAAACAACCCTGCAGACCCCCAGGTCAGTGAAGAAGGAGGAGGAGGAGGTGCTCCAGGCGCCGAAGCAGAGATTCCCCTGCAGCCCGTGGGGAAGACCATGGTGAGGCAGGCTGTCCCCCTGCAGCCCAGGGAGGTCCACGGTGGAGCAGATCTCCACCTGCAGCCTGGGGAGGACCCCACGCCGGAGCAGGGGGATGCCCGAAGGAGGCTGTGACCCCGTGGGAAGCCCGCGCTGGAGCAGGCTCCTGGCAGGACCTGCGGATCTGTGGAGAGAGGAGCCCACACTGGAGCAGGTTTTCTGGCAGGACTTGCGAGCCCACGAGGGACCCACGCTGGAGCAGTCTGTGCCTGAAGGACTGCACCCGTTGGAAGGGACCCACACTGGAGCAGTTCATGAAGAACTGCAGCCTGTGGGAAGGACTCACGTTGGAGAAGTTCATGGAGGACTGTCTCCCATGGGAGGGACCCCACGCTGGAGCAGGAGAAGAGCATGAGGAGTCCTCCCCCTGAGGAGGAAGGAGGGAGCGGCAGAGACAACGTGTGATGAACTGACCCCAGCCCCCATTCCCCATTCCCCTGTGCTGCTTGGGGGGAGGAGGTGGAGAATTTGGGAGTAAAGTTGAGCCCAGGAAGAAGGGAAGGGTGGGGGGAAGGTGTTTTAAAAACAAATCTTATTTCTCATTATCCTACTCTGACTTGTGATTGGCAATAAATTAAACTAATTTCTCCAAGATGATTCTGTTTTGCCTGTGACGGTAATTGGTGAGTGATCTCTTCCTGTCCTTATCTTGACCCACGAGCCTTTCATTATATTGTCTCTCCCCTGTTCAGTTGAGGAGGAAGAGTGATAGAGTGGTGTCGGTGAGCACCTGGAGTCCAGCCAGAGTCAACCCACCACAATATTTTCAAAAAAAATTACAGTGATGCATAAAACAAATGAGGCTTAGCCGAGGTTGCTCTTGCAATTAACTATAGATTCCACAATACAATATTGTCTTTTTCAGAAAAACAATTACCCTGTTGCTAAGACAACCTATTCTGAATCCAAAACTTTCTGAAGTCTTGCTCTTTTCATCCTGAATTTCTCTGTCCAGCCCATGTTCAAAGAAGACCTTCAAATGTGAACTGTATTTAAGCAAGTATATCCAGTAAAGTGAGATAACCTGAAATGACTCCAGGAGGAATGATAAAAGCAATTGTAGCAATCTCTATATAAAATAAACCAGGCAGAAGAAAAAGAAATAACTTTCTACAGGGAGATCAATAATGAGTAGGACACTTGTCTTCTGAAGACCTCAGGAACCAGCTTGTAACTTAAGTTGTTAAATACTGCTGACACTAAAAAGACTGATTTCTTTTTTCCCCAGAAGGCTGAAGAGCAGCAGACCTCTGACAATTAAGACCTTTAAAAAAAATGTCAGTTTTGACATCCAAACCAAAGACATGCAGGGAATCTGTTAATTAGTCTTGACAGTCTTGTGACTAAATGCTTCACTTCTGGGCCTTGACAGTAGAGACATTTCAGCCTATGTCTTCAGTGAACTGAAGAGGATAGATTTCTCCTTTTCTGGGTCTAGTATCTTACACTTGTAGTGAGTACATGTGATTTATTTTTCTGTGCTCTGCTGGTGCCCTGTGCAATATTGTTCTTTGGAAACCTGTGCGGAAGAAGAGATGTCTGTCTGATGACTGTCAAAATGTGGTGTCCTGAAAATGGTAATTGTGGTCAATTCCTCATCTTTAGCAGACATTTGCTATATAGCAACAAAAATGAAGTGTTTGGTAGTGTGTTTTCATTGAAGACAAAGCTTTCAGTCTGCTAGATTAATCTGCGATGATGAACTGATGAAGCTGCTAACCTAAAAGAAACTAACAGCATCTATCTGGGTCTTCTTGGTCCATCATAGGCATGGTACAGGTAAGAATTTTTCTCATCTCATTGGAGCTACACATCAGATCTGGAGATAACCAAGCAGAGAAAAAAAATATGCTTTTTAGTGTATTTGGTCCCTTTTTTTCTGAAAAGGTTCACCAGTAGCTGGAGCACAACATTACCTAAAATGGAGATGCTTGTTTACTCTTTTAAACTGTACATTTCTCACATTCTGCCTTGTGTTTGATGAAACTCTTCTGCCTGTGCCTCCCAGTCTGGCATAGCAGAAGCTAGCGTCAATGAGAGGAGGAAGGCCTTGGTGTTATGGCTGAGATTTTCTTGCGTCTACAAACCCCTGGAAGGTTGTGAAACAATTTGGCCATATTTGAAGTTCTCTCTTTTGCTTCTTTGCTTAACTGTGATGTCAAGACCTTTTTTGAGAGGAGTGATGTAACAAGCCATTAAAGAAAACTCGGGTTTGCTGATGATCATTAGAAATGCTTACGAGACTTAAAACTACACAAGCTTATGGGGAATTGTGGTGCATTCTGATGAGTATATTTTATTAACAAGATGCTTCATATTTTAATGGGCTGTTTCTCTCAGGCATTTGAGGTGCTGTTATGCTAGTTACTCAATTTTATGAAGTTAAACAATAAACATTAAAAGTAAAACCTCAGGAAAATTGCCAGAGATCTGTCCCTCAGCGGATTTAATTTACTTTCATTTTCAAAATGTTTTTCTTTTAGTTTAGTAATCTGTATTTTAGTATTTTGAGCAAGGGAAGACAGACTTTAATCTGAGCCTCTAGGTCTGAAGGCATAGAAAGGAGTGATCTATTTTCTCCAGAGGATGGGAAGCTTTGTTTCCAATTAACCCAAGCATTTGCATTATGAGGCCTATTGATGCTTCTGCACTTAAAATCTTTGTGGCTGAACCATAGTGAAGTTGAACTTGGAAGTCAACCAGTAAGAAACCTGGAATGATCAAATTAGAAGAAATAAATATTTGGTGTATGATGTATGTTTTTCTTTTATGTTTTCTGCATTTACTGACTTTTATAGACAGCACTGGCACCTTTTTGTTATTATGAAAAAGTTATTTATTTAGTTATAGTCTCACTCTTCCATGTGCGTGAATCTGAGCAATTCAGTGTTTTGTTTGGGCAGAGCAGGGGAAGTAAATACACAGCCCAGGGGGCAGATAATGCCCATTAATTCCTTTTATTTTCACCTGGCCTGCGGGCATGTAATTATTTTTTACGTGTTGCTGTCAGAATACCCTAAGCTGTGTGATTAATGTGAGTCTATCAAAGGTATAGAACAGCATAGTTATTTCTCAGGAAGGAACAAGGCCTCCCTTCTCCAAGGTGGAATATAAATCATGTGGGCAAGGAGGGAAGGCAGGCTCCACGTCACAGTAAGCACAAAATTTCTAGGCAGGAAACTCTCCTGCTCTGCACAACCATTACTTACTACTCAAGCTATTAGCCCCAGGCATGAAAGGCTTAGTTTCATGGCACAGATGGCATTTCATCTGCCCAGACAGCTGGGCTAATTTCACCCTTGGACCTGTTGTACGGGAGGCCTTCAAAAAGGGTTAAGAGCAGGGTTTGGGCTCTGCTGTTTAATACGTGCACTCCTCCCAGTTGCTAGTTTGGTGAAGACACGGTACAAGCATGTTTATCACTCTCATGCTTTCAAAGCATAGAGTAGAGCAGGAGTGCTTGTAGTCACGTTTTGACAGTTTTTCAAAGTTATATTGCTGTATATACTTTTTATTTTAAAATGGTGTTTTAAAAATATTTAAAGAACGTTGAAGAAAGGGTTATAAGAGGGATAGTAACCTTCCCTGTGGTCAGGAGTATCTCTGTTCCCCGGTCGAGCTGTTTAGGGGAGGGAGCAATGCCATGACCTGAGCATATAACCAGCTCTCTGTTACTTGTGGCTCTGGAGACAGAAGCACCTGTCTCCAGATTCTGTAGACAGTAGACAATTTCTGATCACCTTGTGGGTGATAGAGGCTGATGCCAAGACTTGCCAGGGACTGCTGTGCAGAGCAGAGCCAGCTCAGGACTGCAAGGGCTTGTTACCACCCAACGCTGTCCGAGACAGCCGAGCTGGCCCTGGAAGCAGTGAAGTTGCATTCAGCAGTTTTGTTTCTGAGCGAATAAATCCATCTGGGCCTGAGCTGCTGATGTGGGGCCAGCTCTGATGTCTCTCCATCTGCGGCACAGTTAACTTGTGGCCCCGCTTCTTCTTGGGATCCCCCGACTTCAACCATACCATCTGCTTCCTCAGCTCTTGGACTGAGCAAATTGCTAATTACTATGTCTGCTTGTATGGCCCAGTTTAGGCATTTCTGCAGCCCCGATTAGTTGATCTCATGGGTCATGATCTTGTTTAATGCACAAAAGGCCTGTACTTGTCAGTGCCTTTTGGTTCTGACTTATTTTGCATATTTAATGGAGCTGGTTTTTATTCCTTGTGGGAGAGGAGCATCCCTCCTAACTCTGGGCCCTCAGGCTGGGACTTGTTAAGTAGGGTAAGGATGAGGAGGAGGATCCTGACTGAGTGGAAGAGGGAACCTCAGCATCAGAAACTGTAAAGTGGTAGGGACAATTCCCCTGATCTGCAGTTGAGAGGATCATCAGGAAAAACTACAAGTCAGCATTTCAGAAGAGTTTGAATCAGTAATGGGAGAAGCTGTGTTAGAGTTAAGTCCTTCAATGCATTTGCTACAGAATTTTTCATCCTCAGATGAAAGAAGATGAAATATAATGAGTGCTGAGTAAAGCAATCTTAGCTGTACCCAAAGCCTTTTGAGGAATAAAAGCAAATTTAAAAAAAAAAAAAAAAACAAAAACAAATCCAAACATGCCTAAAATAGAAAAGCTAGCGGAACCTGTGAACACTTCCCAATTCTTTGGACTTGTTCTTGGGTTGGATTTTTTTTTTCCCTTCCCTTGTTTTCCTTACTCCCCTGCATCAGGCAGTGCTTGATATCATCACCTTGTTGTCATATTTGCTTGGGGAAACAAATCTGTCACAGCAGTTTCCTGTCAATACCCTGTCTTGAGTTAGCAGCATGTGCCTAGCTCCAGCTCTGTAGGATGATGTCACTTTTGCTGATAAAAACCCACTCTTTTCATTATCTATTGAAGAATGAACCACACGCTGGCATTACGTGGATTTGGAAACCAAGTGTGCTGTCAGAGACAGAATTTGTAGCAATTCTTTTAAGTCACAGTTTCAGCCTATGTATAGAGTTTATAATTTCAGATTTCTATGGAGCATAAAATTACTCACATTCAGAATGAATTCTCTGACGTTCTGTGGTTTTTCAACCCCATTTTTAATTTTTTTAGCATTTGTATATAAAAACACATATATGGCATTAATATTCCCAATGTAATGTTGTACCTATACGTAGGAGCATCCCTACAGAGAGCTGTCAGTATCTTTACTTTTCTCTCACCTGTTGCTTCATTCTCATTAGGATTTTACATTGCTTGGTGTACTGATGGTGTCAGAGAGGGTAGTGGTGCAAGGAGACTGGTTATATCAGAGTTGTTCAGTGGTTACCGGTATCAGACAGTTTGCAAAAAGGTATTCCAGTGACAGGAATTTAAAGTAAAACTGAATCTATCTACTAGGTTAGATGGTAGCACTGTTTGTAAGGTGATCTATCCTAAGAAGAACAGATACTTAAACGGATGGAAATGACAAGGACTAAGCAAATGAGTATGTTTGTCTAATCAGTTAATGAAAATCAATGCATGGCTATAGTGTGAAAATAGTGAATGTAACCTTGGAAATAGCTTCACTAAGTGTTGTATCAGAGGTTAAAAATGATAGCTCTGCTTTCACCAAGATACGGAAAGCAGAGATTCAGTAAATCCCAGAGCAAATAGCGCATGTGAGAGGATGGAGGCCAAAGAGGATAATGTGCATTAGTCTACATATGTGGATCCACATAAATCTTTCTGGTTGTTTTATGTTTGCCAAGTCTAAATTGGAATTAATGTGGTTGCTTTTTTTTTTTTTTTTTTTTTTTTTAATAACCACTGTCTACATGGAACCATTCAGCTCAGTTTTGTACCGTGTGGAAAACTCCTCCTGAAATAAAGTGACCACCTGCAATTTGGCTGGAAATTTAGGCTTTGTAATGCAAAAGATCAATAATAATGTTTCCATTTGTTTTTTTTTTTTAAAAAGAGGTGTCTTTTTAGGCCAACAAATGGGCTGAACAGAGAATAAGTAAACTGTGCAGGTCTGAATCAACAGCCTCAAGATTTGATGGACCACATCAAAACGGATGGGTAGTAATAGCTATGAAGGAGGCTGCGTGACACACTAAAGATCAGCAGTGGCGCAGTAAAGTGGGAAAGTGAAGGACCTTCAGCCTCTGTCAGGGAAGACAATTCAGGAGGCAGTCAAAATGCCATACTCAGCACGGCCAACGCCAGTTCCCCCCTTCCTCAGAAGCTACCTCCAGGACTTAGTTTTGAAGCAGTTCTGTTGGGCTGAAGAACCATGAGTAACCAAGCTGGTTCGGCATCCTTGCTGAAGACGTACTGTCTCAGTACATGAATGAGCCAAAAAAGTCATAGTGCCACTGTCAATCTCCTGACCAATCCATATTTCCTGTTTCTGTAGTATGATCAATGCTTAAAAAGTGAATTTGGGGTATTCGGGATGACCCTGTCCCTCACTCTGCAGTAGGGTGAGGGAATTTGAGCAGGTATCTAGGACACCAGCTAACGGTCTTTAACCTAAAGCAAGAAATAGGATGAAAGAAAAGGTCTCTTTCAAATGATGCTGTCCCCCATAAAGAACAGGCCTACCTACCAAACTGGATGTGCAGTTCTCCCCAGCACACAGGCAGGCGGTGACCGCACCACTGCCTTTCCAAAGAGTCTCATCCCAGGATGCTCCCTTTTGTTTCAGCCTATGCATGGTTGCACAAGCCATACCCAGAGAAGGTACAGTCCAGGAACATCTTGGCCAATGCCCTGGCTGACATAAGACCATCTTTAGGGTTTTGCGCTATCTTTTAATTTATGCCATTCTTTGTGTTTTTAACACTTACAAATCCATTTGTAAAAATTATGTTATAAGTACCCATGCTGATGAGTGACTACCCATAACACAATAATGCCTGAAGAGCAACCAAGAGCAGGGCCCCATTATGACAGTAGTTGTTGCAAAAAGAAAGTGTGCTTGAAAAAACTTTCTAAAGACCAAGCACATGAGAAGAAGACAAACATTAAAATGACTTAAAGCACTCTGAAGCAGAGTGAAGCTGAGGTGAAGAGAGCACAGAGTGAAGAGCCAGGAGCCAACAAGTTCAAGGAAAGATGGTCCAGGCAGAACTATAGGAAATTTTCTGAATTCCCCAAGGGCCCTGTTTTAGCAGTTGCTGCAGCAGTTTCTCTTGGATCGAGTCCTTGGCTTTGTTCTCCCTTCCCTGCAGTCAATCTGGAGATACCATGACAATCTTAGTTTTCTGCAGAATTTACTGCTTTAGAATTTTATGCTTTCTCTTCCAGTGCAGAATGCACTCGCTCAGCCACTTCTGCAGCTCTTTCCCCTGGCCCGGCTTGGTACTGAGCTGTCTGAAAACAACACTTTCCTCACCAGTGGATTGGTCTAGACTTGATGTTGCAGTGAATTTAGTTTGAATGTGGTGAGTGCTGCAGAGGTGGCACAGCTATGGGAAGAGGAACTGGAGTCTGTTTGTTGTGCACTGTCAGCGGTACCATCCTCTAGTGGCAGGATTGTTGGGAAAGATATGTGAAAAGATAACACAAATGTTGAAAAGGCTCCAGGAGGAGCCTGGCATTTAGCAAAATGTCTGTCTTTGCAAACTGACAAATTAATAAATGATGGAATCAAAACTGGAATCCTGCAGTGTCACTTCAGAGTTGGTGGTAGGAACAGAGCAGCACTTTAACACTTTGCCTGAAGGGAGTGAAAAAAAAAAACCTGTTGTGAGTTAAAAGGAGAAATGTTCATCCCATAATTGCCTGGCACAAATTTCTCATTTACAATAAACTGTCAGTTGCAATTTTTAGCCTTCAGAAATAAGTGGTCTGGTGTTCAAGACTGCTAGGTACCAAAAGTTGAGTGGGTCAAGTTCTGTTGAGAACATAATCCGAAAACAAAGTAGCAAGACAAATGTTATGACTTCCATATCTTCAATTAGTGGGATCGATGTACAAAAAGAGGTAAGTAGTCCTCTCTCTCTTTCAGAGCCCACTCAGAGATTTTTAGAGCTGCTTTTAAAACACAAAATCAAATAATTTTATTACATGCAAAATGAGAGCATTTGATTTTGAAGCCTTTAAGACATGGTCAGAAGGGCCCAGGATGCCATTAGAGGCACTGAGGTAGTTCTGAGTTTTAATGTTAACCTGTCTATCTCAGTATGATACTACTGACCTGTCCCACGTTGTGAGGATTAATCACTTAGTTTGCACTGCCACTTTGAAGACATAAAGCACATCTCACGTCAGGTAGGGTCTGCATCAAAAGATTCAAGAAAGCACTAAGCACTGTTTGGGGTTTGTTTTCTTTTTAAGTCATCTGGCAGCACCTTTCCAATCTACCAATGTGCTACAGAATAAGTGTATTTTAGGCTGAAGGGAAGAGCAAGCTGTTTTGAGATGTTTTCAGTTCACTCAAGCCATTTTTGCTTGCTTAGCTTTAAGTCATAAATTGATTTATAATATGTTAAAAATTGCTGCAGGTTGTGAATAGACATTTGAAATGCTGTTTGAGTGAGTATGTCCTTAATGCCATAATCTCCTCAAGAAAAGAATATCCTAACAGGCAAACTTCAAACCTTTTTTCCTTTTTGTGTTTCATCATATCGAAGAACCAAAGCAGTCCTCCTCCCAGCATTTTGAGGGGCAGTCATGCCTCTCAGCTGATCATCTGGAACTGCTGTTGGCTTCCAGGGACAGAGAAAAATCAAAGCAAATAAGTACACGAGGCCCCTGAATGTTATGGGAGACTATAGAAGAGCAAAAGGGATGTCCTAGAGATTAGCTTGAACCAAACTCTACCATGCTCTGAAAAAAATGAGGAGTGCAGATTCCAAAGTTTGCAGAAAGATAAAAGAATAAGTGGACTGGCCTGACACCTAACAACCAGTTCCTGGTCCTCTGAATTGGACCAATCTCTTTGTGAAATTAAAGAAACCGTAGTGGACAAGCCAAGGGTCTCCCTAAACCACTTTGACAGTAACTTGTGTAGCTGAATACCAGCTCTAGACTCAGAGACTGTCTTTGGTTCTTTATTGAGACAATTGACCTACAGTCAATGGATAAGTTCCTTTCAGCAGTCTGTTGTGTGAGTGGTGGTCTGGTCTCCTAGGTCTGAGTGAAGCAGTTTCTTTCCAGATCAAAGCGATTCCAGCAAATGAGATATTTCAAGGTAAGCTCTTTACCATGAGGGTAGTTGATCCAATTGGTTCTTTTTTCCATTGCTTTGCTAGTCCCAGCCATTTATACTTGTTCACTTTGGGCTCTGATGAAGTAAATTCTCTTTTGCAGCGACCTTTGCTTCAAGTGTGCAGTAAATGGCCCAGTCTGTCCATATTCCACTCTATCCGTGATACAGCTTTTCAGTTCTGACTTTTTCATATTGAAGATACTAGAAGAGAATTTCATACTACATATTGTATACCATGACTTCAGACTACCCCTGAGCTCCTACTTTAGATTTTAACATGTTAAAAAAGTGACGGTGGTGATTGTCTGCTCTAAGCTAATGTATATTTGTGTGGGTGTAGGTACGAAGTATATCACCAATTGTGACATTCCACTGGCATTTCTCCAGTAACATTTTGCTCCATTTAGGATCATTCCAGTGAGATTCCATGACCAAATATATGGTCTTTGTCAAATAGATACTGTTTTTTACTGATGTCAGCAGTCAAATCTAGGGAGGAGGTCGGGTGGAAGTAAGCTTAGGTTTTACAGTAGTATTTTATACCTGTTGCGTGTGCAAATACTCCATTCGTCTGTCCACAAGTTTTATCAGCTCTCCAGGAAATCACCCGCTCTACCTAAAGCAGGGGTCTTTCAAATGAAGGCAGATTTTGGACCTACTTCTTTCCATTTTCTCCCTTGGGGACATAGGTAAAGCCCCAGTCTTACGTGACTACCGTTAAAATGTCACAAAACCAGATGACCTGGAACATAAGTAGAGGAAAATCTAGGCGAAACAAATGTTTTAGTGTGCTTGTGCTCTTAGAAGTCACCTTTACTGCACTAGTGTGCGACACACATTTTCCCTGCCTCCAGTGAAGCAGTTGGAAGGGGTGTTGCTATAACAGAATGCAGTAAATTATAGGAGGGGGGGAAAGGGGCAGAAAAGTAAAATTCAGGACTACATTGTTATTTCTTGCTCTCTTTTCTGAATGAAGATGCTGTAGATAGTTATGTGCTTACCTGATCACCTACCTACTATGGTTTGTGTTGTACAGCCAGCAGACAAGCCAGTTTTGCAAGGTGCACTCAGGTTGTATTTGTCTATGTTGTGCTTGTTCACAAACCCTATTCTTTGCAGGTTTTTTACTTCTACTTCCTGAGTGACACTTCTGTCACATTTTTGGACTAATATAATAGTGGTTGACATTTTTATATCCTGAAGGCTTGTAGAGAATTTTAATACCGGTAGAAAAAGGTGCAAATCTGGAAATGTAGATTTGGATGGGGGGGTAAGTCATTCTACATCACTGCTAATTTAGGTTGTTTTGAATGCCTGTTAGAAAGACCCCCTTTTTCCCTTTGGATGTAGCTTCCCCTCGACAGCTGTTCTAGCATAATACAAAATGCCATTGCTAAGAAGAATCCTCTCTTCTCCTTTCCACTGAACTGATGTGACATGATATCCAGTCAAAATAGATGCCAATGGCAAAATAAATCTTTCAGGGAAAACTGAAACACCTTCGTGAATCCAGAAAATGGTGGCTCCACAGTGCTTGGATGGGAGACTGGCAAAGCTGCTGTCATTGTTTCAAACACGGTTTTCAGTGGGAGAGTTGTTGTGGTTTAACCCCAGCTGCCAGCTAAGCCCCACACAGCTGCTTGCTTACTCCCCCCTGGTGGGATAGGGGAGAGAATCAGAAGGGTAAAAGTGAGAAAACTTGGGGGCTGAGATAAAGACAGTTTAATAGGGAAAGCAAAAGCCATGCGTGCAAGCAAATCAAAACAAGGAATTCATTCACCGCTTCCCAGCGGCAGGCAGGTGTTCAGCCATCTCCAGGAAAGCAGGGCTTCGCGCCTAACGGTGACTTGGGAAGACAAATGCCATAACTCCAAATGTCCCCCCCTTCCTTCTTCTTTCCCCAACTTTATATGCTGAGCATGATGTCATATGGTCTGGAATATCCCTTTGGTCAGTTGGGGTCAGCTGTCCCAGCTGTGTCCCCTCCCAACTGCTTGTACCCCCCCAGTCTGCTCACTGGTGGGGTGGGGTGAGAAGCAGAAAAGGCCTTGATGCTGTGTAAGCACTGCTCAGCAAGAAGAAAAACATCTCGGCATTATCAATGCTATTTTCAGCACAAATCCAAAACATAGCCCCATACTAGCTACTATGAAGAAAATTAACTCCATCCCAGCCAAAATCAGCACAAGAGTCAAGCAAGGAGGAGACAACATGTGTAAGTGCCTCCAGTGAAGGAGGGCATAGCCCACCGTGATGTCTGATGGGAGGAAGTTCTGCAGGAGATGGGTTGCTGCCAGTACGATTTCTCTTCTCCTCTGGGAATTATTCCTTTTTGTGTGTCTTTGGGACTGCCTAGATTTCTACTGGCTGGAGCAGGTCAGGAGACTTCTTGCTCTGTCCAGGTTAATTTGGCAGATTAAGCTAGAGGGTTGCAGGGTCTGGTGTGGGTTTGTGCAGCAGAAACCAGGTCCCTCAGTCAGACTGTGCATGTGTTTCTTTATTAATAATGCTTTGAGGGAACACGGAAATGCTAACAGACAGACGGGCAGATCTCTCAATTTTACACTGCAATAGGAATGAGGGAGTCCTGCACAATAATTGGCCAGAAAGAATGGCAAGGTCTCTGTGGCCCCAACTGCTCTACTAATTGCTATTCTTTCCCCTCAACTCTCTGTGCTACTTTGGGTGACATCACTTCTGCCAAGCCTCAGTTAGTTCATCTGTGAAACAGGGCTAATCAGATTTGCCTACCTTATGGAGATTAATTTATTAAGTTTATATTGCAAAGCGGTGTGAAGGCATAAAACGTTATGGAAATGTTGAGTGGTAGCCATGTTATATTAATTTTGTTTATTGAGTCCCATCACACATAATGTCAATGCGCTTCCGCAAATTATGGCAGCACAAGCTAATCAAAATGTAGGCTTTTCTAATGCTGTTTTTATTTTGCAATACTCTTGCTAGTTTTCCAAATCAATATGAGTTGGGTAAATAAATAATGGCCTAACTTTTGTTTAGCAGCACAGGCCATTTTAAAGTCTGCTCTGGAATCTGGCTGGGAGCTTCACTTTTTTCTGCTTCCTGTATTCTGATTGTCTCACAATTTTAACCCCTCTGTTCCTTGTTCTGTCTTGCTCTTCCTGTGTTTTTTTAAGTGATTCTGCTGTACTTAAATCTCTTTGGCCTTTCATTTTAACTTGCTGGTTCTAGTGCTGTCATTTTCAATGATTTTGATTTTAATTTCACTGTATCTTACCGTCCTGACTGGTAGGCATAAGCTCAGTACTAAATGTTTACATGTGTAGACCCTATGGGGAAAAAAGAAGCCCTTCTAGTTCATCTACCAGGGGATGCAGTGATTAAGTGTACAAGACCAAAAGTTCTGCTCTGCTGTCCTCTATTGTGAACAAACATGCTTTCTCAAAACCACAACTAGGGAAGGAGGCAATACTTGGCAAAGAAGCTTCCATTAAGAGCACTTGCTGGAAATGTCTGCACATTGTTCCTGAAAAATACACTACAGGACACTGCACTCTTCAATTTGCATTCTTTAAAATGGACAGAGGAAGAACTTTGTCAGGGGACCTAGGTGTCTTGTTCAGGAAGCTGTTGTAAGATACAGAAATCCATCACAGCCTGAGCCACTCCAAAGGCAAAGCAAACCCCCACACGGTCCTTGAGTCCCAGAGGTGGGTTGTTCAAGAGAGAAAGGCATTAACATTGACACAGAGGGCATAACGTCCACTACACGGAGAGCGCTTGTCTTGGTCTTCAGTGTAGTGGCAGAATGTAATTAGGCATTCCTGTAATCAGACCATTTTCAAGCAGAACCATTTTGAGATGAAAGAAAAAGTAGAGGTTGGAAAAGTAAGTACAGTGCTTGTATGTGAATGATACATTCTCCCAGAAAACACTAGCTGGAGAGAAGCGCCATGTATAGTGTAGGTGTTTTCATTCTATTTCTACAGAAAAGCTGTCTTTGAAGGCGTGGGCTAGGTTTTCGTGTACCTCTGCGGATGCCTACATACCAAGCAGTGTGCCAGGGACCAGACAGTACACCATGCACTTGGCATCAACTTTTTCAGCCCCAAAATGTCTGGTATCTCCCAAAGCTGACACATAGCAGTAACCCCAAGTGGATTGGCCTGGCCAGCAAGCACTGCTTCCAGAATCAGAGAAGATGATCTGGCTCCTGAGCTCCTTAAACTCTGGCTTATTATGGGCCAGATTTTGATGTTAGTAAGATAAGTTTAAACCCAGAAGAACTTGGCTGATATTGGTGGATTACTTCAGGGGCCATTGCTCCAAGTCTGGTACTTTCCCCTGAAAGCGGAGTAGATTTTTCCTTCAGTAGTGCTGTCTCAGGCTTCCTGGAATAGAAACTTCCCAGTGGCCCATAAACATGTTCTCCTAATTCAGGGAGGTCCTGCAACATTGGCACTTAGTGTCTTTTCTGTATAAAGGAGCAATTTCAAATTCATTTTTAATAGGCTTCAGTGGTTTTCTCTTGGGACTTGTGTAGTTAAATTCTTAATAACTCATTTGTTGAGCTATTCATTCTCAGGGAGTTGAATGTTCTCCCTGTGTTCCTGTGGGAACACGCCAGGCTCAGACTCTGTGTACCAACCCCACATGGACAAAGACTTGATATGCCATCCGCTGTCACATATTCATTCTGCGCAGCTTTTACTGAGTGTTTGCTTGCATGTGGGGAAGTCTTTGATTGGTCTTAGGATAGCGGTTCTGTTGAATGGGTATCCCTCCCTCCATCAGGAACTCCACAGAGGGAAAGTTTGGTTCTCTTGTCCAGGCTGTGGAGATAAATGGGTTTGTGATAACATCCAAAGATGGTGCTCAAGAGCAGATCTTCATTGTGAGATGAATTGTACAAATGTCAAAATGGACAGAGGGCACATGGGCAAAAAGGGGTAGAGAGGAGGAAAGATGATGAAACTAGGCAATAAAAAGACAAGGGAAACAGGCTGGACTTTATGCAGTCCTATCGGCGATGGAAAAATATGAGGCTGGAACATTGCAGACCCACGGAGTATTAAGGGCCTGGCTACCAGGGGCTCAACATAATTAATGATCTTTGTTTCTTTAGCATTTACAACATATGGTATCAGAAGCCTTGGAAGTGCCAGATTTCCGAGCCTGGAAACTGCAGTTAGTGTTTTCAATGCACACAGCTTTGGCCTTGCTCTTTTTTTCTCACATCTTAATTAAAATGCTCCTGACAATGAGCAAATGAGCAGAAAGTTGAGCCAAAGAGGTGCACTTGAAGTAACTTAGGGTACGATTTTATTCAGCAAGCCAGAATGTTGCCACCTGTACAAGTGTGTGCCATGGCAGCCTCCTGACGCAGAAATCGGCTGTGCAGCTGTAAGCAGACAGCTCAGATAGAAACTGAGGCATAAAGAAATCTACAGAATGAGAAGCAGGAACCTAATTAAAAGGAGGTCATGGTTTGGGCCTCACAAAGACCAAGCCAGACTAGGTTGATGCATCCCTGAGCAAAAGGAGAACGGACGGGCAGCAGATGTTAAAATTAATAAACAAAATGAACCACGTACAAGGCAAGAGCCGTTTGGTTTTCTGCAACATACGCAGGTGCTGCATTATCTTACCATGGGAGATGCTGCGTCAGAATATCGGTCTGTCAATTTTCAACATGATCTTTCAAAATCTACTAGACGCTGGCCGAATTGTGATCCCTGAGGTCATACAGAGGAAAAACCACTGTATCTGACTGTGTTGCTCTCATGAATGCCTGTAGCATTTCACTGAATGCTTTCATACGCTTGTATGACAAACTACCTCCAACCAATAACTCTTTACATGTACCTGTAAAATCAAAATGAAGTGTGTCAGTACAGTAGCTAGTACAAATTAAATTCACAGATTGAACTGGCAACAATGAAGAGGAAAAATCACTGGCTATGAGGGAAACTCAAGGAATATAAAGTAATACATTTTTGAGACAGAATTTTAAACGTCATCGGTTAGGCAAAACTGATATGATTTCATAAAATCCTTGTAATATTGTAAATGTGTCTACCAGGCAAAACATTAATATTGCCAGTATTTATTACACTGAATAAAACGTGGTGTTTTCGGATCATGGGGAGTCATGTAAAGCTTGTTCCTGTTTACATGGGTCCACATCTCCTGGGTCTTGTGCAAAGAAGGAAACCCAAGAAAGCTTAGAGCAAATTTCAACTGAAACCTAAGCATTAGGGGTTTATTTATTTATTTATGATCCCTAAATATTATTTGTTGATTTAAATTTAATTTATTTGTAAGCCAAATCTTTATTTATGTGTTTATTTTTAGGATTCCCATATGACCATAAACACTTTTTCTCCAAAAGTTATTTAAATTTATAAAAAAGTTGCCAAAACTTGGTTTTTTTCACTGCAGAATTCTTCAAGCTATTCTGTTAGTAATAGCATCTAAATTAAGTGATTTTTCTATTTGATGTACTGTTTTTGAACAACTTTGGCGTAAGTAACTGAACTGTGTACTTTACTTGCTTGGAAGCAAAAGATGTTGTGAAGGAAAAATTATGTTTGAGATATTAAGTAAAATTTTGCAAAGTGACTTTACCGTCGTCGGCTTAGGTCAGCGATGGTATTCGTGCTTCTGAAGTCAGCTGGATGTAGGCACTTGCACATTCCTGTGCGTGTGGACCTCAGGCCCCTTGAAAGCAGACCTGATGTTCCTAAGCTCTGAAAGGGCCTTCTGAAAATGTACCTATTTTCAGTAAGTCCAGAATCATGCCCCATTATATATATTTTTCCCAACAAACCTGTCATGTTCCATGTTGTACATAATGAAACTTGGATGCCTTGCAGAACAGGTAATGCTAGAAGGATCAGACAGGTTTTTGAGCGTTGCAGCTGCTTGTGTCCCCTAGTGTCTCCCCTGCCTTGTAAAAGTTTTGAAGTGCGGGTACTTTCTTAAGCTAAAATGTACGACTGTGGAAGAAAGACCGACTTGTTTGAAATGATTGTTGCTGTTGGCAAAAGAATTTGAGGCTATTTCATAAAGCAAATACAGGGTGTGAATAAACCTTTCATTGTGGTAAGTGGCATGAAGTAGGTCAGTGTGTGTGTAGCAGGCTGTAACAACTGCTAACTTTTGCTTGAATTACGAAGAAAGCTCCAGCACAGATGTAGTGTATTTTTATGGAAGACACATCTTCTGAAAGAAGCCAAAGTTTAGTGCTTAGACAAGGTCTTAACATCAGATGTGAAAAATCACAGTTCCATCTATTTTTATTTCAATAACATTAGAGAGCAATGGAGGGGAAAGAAATCTACTTCTGGGCTGTGAGAGTAGCTTTGACTGATGACTAAGTGCCAGCCTGGGGAATTATAGTAGCTCTGTGTGTGGTATGCTTTACTTTTCCTGGATTTTGAAGGAACTGCGGAGTTTGACCTGCAGGTGCCAGCTTGGTCCATTTTTAAAATTTACCTGAAAAGGGCACTTAAGCAGAGGCAGCATGTGCTGTCTTCAAAAGCACCATCTGTCTTGCTCTTTACTGAAGAAGCTGAGCCACGTTGGCTACTACAAATAGCAATAAAAATTTCCTCGGTAAAATTTCCGCAGGGCCAGTGGAAATCATAGCCTCTGCATTAATAAGCATCAGCCCTCCCTCTGGCTCTCTCTTGCTGGTTAAGGGCTCTGAGGACACTGGGCCAGAGTCTGCAGAGCTGGTTTGTTCCTCCAAGGCAACCTGGCTGCAGCTAGCCATGCTGCTGAGGGCACTGGGCTGCAGGACCATCACTGTTTGTTTCCAATTCCCCCTCTGGTTTCAGCCTGTTGCGAGGGTTTGGAGGTGTCTTGGATGCCTTGATTTTCAAACCTGCTTCATACCCATGTCTTCATATCCCCCATTAGTCTCTGGGGGGCGAGCTGTGAGAACCGGTACCATCAGGAGTCTGAACAATTTCCTGACCTTATGGGATGAAAGGTGGGCCCCAGAGAAGTCAGCAGCAGTTCGCTGTCGACTTCAACAAGATTGACGTTTCACCTGTGATGTCTGCTGACAGCAGGGAGAACGTGACAGGGGCTTTGAAGAATGAGTGTCTGAATCCGTACATGCGCTGTTAGTAAGACTGATGAAAATACAAAAAGCCGCTGAGATTTTGTAAGCTATGAAAGCAGGGAGACATTAAGGATGCCTTGGATATTTCAGAATAGCTAGCTGATTTGCTCATGGGAGATCTAATTCTATCAGCTTCTGATAGAGGTCCCTTGGGTACCTCAGCCAGGTTTAAAGCCAGGTTTAAATGAGTCGCCTTGTTCTGGAAATAGCCTAGCCACCAAGAACTGGGGTATGTGTAGGTTCATCTACCTATGAAGAAGTGGGGTAAATTGTCCTGCACCAGGCACCGTGCTGTTGCAGCTGGATCGCTTCTGCTCCAAACCTAGGTCTAGTAACGCTAGCTGAAACACCTCTGCATTGCTCTGTTGTCTGTAGTGCCAATGTGCCATCTATCAGAAAGATACCTGCAAACAGTAGCTCTGGGAGGGGTAATAAAGCTTAAACGTGTTTGAGAAGGAAGGAGGTTGGAGCAATATGAGCCTGTAAATTGCAGCAAGTTGCCAGGATTTTTGAAGGAATCTCAGACTGAATAAAGTGACTGTGCTGATAATGAAAATATATAATCCCTTGTGAAATTCAGCTCCTGTGCAACCTACAAGCCCTTAAGCCTTATTTTAGAATGAGCTAAACTCATTGCGGGGAAGAAGAGCAATGACAACAATAAAATTTATTGGGGAACATGGCTAAAGAGGGATAACTGCCTATCAGAAAGGAATATTTTGTCGTTCTTGCAGATGTTGATGAATTTTAAATATACAGAGTAACTTTAGGAACAAATTGTTGATGGCCTAGGAAGTAGGACTGCTGTAATTTATGACTTTGACATAAAGAAGGATGCTACATAACACTGCAAGTGCTTGTGTGTGTAGGTAGTTCTGCTGATGTAGGAGAGAGTAGTCTTTTCAACTTACTGTCAGTCCTTAAGGAGAACTATTTCTCAGCTGAAGTCATATATCCTGCACTTTGATTTCATTTCCTACCTATTTGATTGTTCTTTGTTCTCATTAAAGGAAATGAAGTGAAACATGGTTGCATGCAGCTGTAAATATTATGATGCTATTATATAAATTGTGGGCCCGTCCCCCTTATGAGAAGGTGTGTTCATAGCTGGTCCTTGCATCTTGACAAACATCAGGAAAAAAATATCCAGGCTGCAGAAGTTGTCTGAGATATGAAAATGCACGAGACATGAGGATGAATGAAGTGTATTAGAACTGCTTAGGTTTGGGGGGGGGGCGAAACAAATAGCAGGTGACATGACAGTGGAATGTTAAAATAATTAATAGCGCAGAGGAGGCTGGCTGCATGCTCATACTTATGGATTTGCAGATATAACAAGAATATCCAATGCAATTAGAAGGCATCACATTCAGAACAGTTAAAAGGAAATTTTTTATGACAAAAGTGCATAAATAATCACTGACACAAGAATCTCTTGAGCAAAAGAGCTCCAGTGGGTTTGTAAGAAGATTAGACTAACATATGAATGAAATCTTTCTGCTTTGGTACATAAGCCCAGTCATGAATGGATGAGAAAAAACTTCCTCCATTGGCTTGTTACCAGAGAAATGTTCTTTATTGGCCATGGGACTGCTTTCTCAATGAGCTGGTACTGGGTGCTTGAAGAGGACTCTTGATCCATCTTACAGCACTAATCCTTCTGTTACTGTAAGTTGTTTAAGGCTCAGTCCCCATATTTCACCTCTGCTATTTGAGTTTTTTTTCTGTGGGTTAGCAGAACACTAATTTTTAACTCACTTGCAGATGACTACCTCCAGATCAAAGCAGCACACAATTCTTGTTTGAAGTTTAACTCAGAGAGCTAGATTTATCTTTCGGTAACTTCGCAGTAGTCAATAAAATTACCAGAAGCACTAGCTAGGTTGAAGTTGTTCAGGAAGAAGCTATTTTTATACTGAATTGAACGCTGTTGTGTGAGTAGCAGTTGCAGAAGTAGCAAGGTGCAGTGCTGGCATTTTGTTGCATAGTTAAAGTGATATGGAAGCAAAGATTAAAGTGATGTGAAAATAGTGGACAGGGCGAAGATACAAATTGAAGGAAACGCAGCCACAGCTCCCACATTATTCCAAATTTAGAGTCAGAGGCTAAAGGCACCCCGTGGCAGCAGGAAGGAATGGAATCCCTCGTAAAGGCCAAATAGGGTTTTCAAATACAGAAGTATCTGCTGTATGGAAATGAAAAGCAGAATTTGGGGGTTTTTCAAACCTGAAATAACTTTTCACAGGAAGCTAGGCTCAATCAGATACTTTGATTTTTGGCAGCACAAGAAAAATATTGACAAACCAAGTCCCGCAAAGGGCCATCAAGATAGTCAGGGGTCTCGAGCACACGACACATGAGCAGCTGGGGTTGTTCAGGCTGAGGAAGGTAGCTAGTATAAACTAGAGCAACCTCGAGAGTGTTTTAAATGAGGAGTTCCCAGCCTCACTGCTGCAGCTGTCTCCTCCTCAGTGTTACCTCCTCTCCTCTGACATTGCTGTGGGGTTAGTGAGGCCGGTAGGGACAGCCGCACCAAGTAATGCTGTTGCTCATGTCATCACTGGCCTCCATGAAGGCCATTAATATGGCAGAGATTACCTGTGCCTTTTAACCCCTGTCATGTTCTGTCCCAGAGTCCTAAAAAGTGTCTTCACTGCAGGGTGCTTCCCAGTGAAAGGATCCTCCCATGATTAAGTCCATTTTTGAAAGCGTGTCCCCCGGTATTATTTGGAAAGGAGAAAATCTGGGTCTGTATTTTCAGACTGGAATCCTGTGCCGTCCCTTCCTTCCGAGAACAGCATGCCGTCAAGGACGTGATAGGATGAGCTTTCCTTTTTGCCCTGAACGGACTGCCAGTGAAGTTGGAGCACGTGATCCCCAGTGCAACAGTGAAAGAGAAGTTTTGAAAGATTTTTCAATAACTTTTTATCCTCCCTCCAGGAGGACAGAGGTATTAAAAGATCACAGAATAGTTTTCCTCATTTGATTACAAAGATAAAGTTTCTAGGTGCCTTTTTCCTCCTCTTCTTTTTTTCTCATCTTTAAAGATGAAAGATGAGTCTCCTGTTGGGGGGTTCCCCTTGGTCCAGCTGGAACAAGGATTGGCCACTGTTTCTGTCTTAGGTAGGAGAAAGAGCCAGATGAAAAAAGCTCTGGCATTTTGAAGGGTCTTTCTTTCTTTCTTTCTTTCTTTCTTTCTTTCTTTCTTTCTTTCTTTCTTTCTTTCATTTATTAACATGGTGTTTTTTCAGTGTCATGAAAATCTTCAAGAGAAAAGACTCTTCCCCCCAGAGATTAAGTGTTACCAATGCAGTTCAGCTTTGACTAGCATATAAATGTGACTACAGAGTTTTCATAAATGCTGAGCTCATCAAAAGGACATCCTTAATATCAATAGCTATAGCAGCTAAGCATTTAAAATGCATTCTGCAGCCTTATCTGTTTTCCTTCCTTAGCCCTTTGCTCCTTGCTGCGTTCATAGGATGGCGAACTGACTAATCAGAAATATCATCTGTAATTGAATTCAATAAATCCACTTGAATTGGCACAACTGCATCTTTGCAAAGAAATTTTTCCCCTAGGTGAGTTGTATTTTTTGTTTTACAAATGAAAATGTTTGCGGTTTACTGCATTAAATCATAGCAAAATGAAAATTCTTAACAATTTTCCAAGCCTAGCTCTGGGTCTGATCCTGTGAGCTGATACATGCGTTCAGCTCTTAGTGAACCTAGAGGGACATAAAGATGATTGCAAGCTGCAGTTCAGATTCTTATGCAGTGTCCACAATGAAAGTAAATTCCACACTCACATAAAGTAAATTCTTCCTGAATACAAATACAATTATATTTCTTCAGCTAAGTGTTTAACAAAGACATTGCAGCATCGAAAGTGTTAAATAAGCTTTATCTAAGTGCTAATAAATGAATGCTTCCATTGTGCAGAAGGTAAGTCCAACATTTGACATAGTAAATGTCCTGAAAAATATATGTTGCATTATTGGATAGGGGTTTTGTTTTATTCGTTACTCAACAAAAAGTATTTCAAAACCAGTGAGTAATGAATCATTTAACAACCTCATTTGTAACGTACTTAATATACTACTTTTTCTGCTTTTCCATTGAATTAGTACATTGAGTGATTTAGTGTTTTCTGTTTAGACCTAGCCAATGTCTGATAGGATTTACATCAAGACAGTCATAAAATTAAAACAATAAATAAGTAGTCCGACAGATTCTTTCAATATTAGCTTAATTCTTGCTCTGACTTATCAAGGGTGATATTTATTATAGACCTAAAGGGCATGGAATTAAAAACCATATGAATTAGCAGAAGAATCCAAACCAGCAGTGAAAGTCGATTTCGTAGCCCGTGTGCTTGCTTGCATGGCTAAGTAGGAAGGTTATGGCATTAGAGCCAATAAAACAGCTTTGGGATAGATGGCAGGCAGAGAGAAAAGCGTGCAAGTGTTGGATGTCCATGTAAATATGTTCTTATGTCTATGGGCTTACGTGGATGAGCTGAAGTGCGGGAAGCAACCACCACAAGTTTGTGCCTGAACTTTATATCCTGATGTGCACTAAGCCCATCCAAACAGCAGGTGATATTCTCACATTAACTGTCCATTTCCCCTCTGTCCTCTGCCTCCACAACAAACTGTGGAAAAGTCTTCCTGGTAATCTTCTAAAAGAAAAAGATACCATCTCTACAAAGAGACCATTGTAAAACAGCAGCCTGTTAGAGAGCTACTTGCAGGAGGGAAGCAGAAAAATGTGAAATGGCGCTTACTGCCAGCACTGCAACCTGCTGCCTGTGGTGGTTGGGAGGGCAGTGACTATTCGCCTGGGTGAGTTTTGTGTGAAGAGGGTGTGACTGGAAGTTGCTTTTACTCATGTTTTGAGACTAGGCTTCTTGAGACAATGTGTAGGTACAAGGTTCTGGGCTTGGCATTCCCCAAAGGGGAGATCTTAAACCCTGTACTGGGATTTTGACAGTTTCACGGGTGGAAGGAAGATGGTTTAAGTCTCTCTTTGGAGTAGGAGAGCTGGCTAAGTTGCCACACGAGCACTTATCTTCTCCCCAGCTTTTCTCAACAGGTCTATTCGCTTTGATTTTGTGTTTTCATGCCTTGTTCTGTTAGGCACTGACAGAAGAGCCGCAATGCACAGTGCAGGAGAACTCAGCAGGGGTGGCTCTTCAATTTTTTGGTTTGGTTTTTGCCTTTGTAAAGGAGAGCATGGGCTCTGAAAAGTCTGTCTCTCTGCCTTTCTTGCTGCCGTAGTCTAAACTGTGTCTTGTGTAACATTAAAATGTGCATTCAGTGCTGGTCTTTTTCCAGTAGAGGTAGCAGCCTTTGCAGAAAGGCAAGCTTTGCAGTGCTTTGTACAACCTCCTCTTCTGGAAAACCAATACAGAAAATCTCCAGGGCGGTTCATCAAAACAGATGTATGAAACCTTCAGGGGACACCCTTTTCCCAAAAATAGGCCCTTCCTCTATGTGCACACAGACATGTTCCTTTAAGCGAATTTTCCGGAGACATATCTGACAAGCATTTCCTTCTTCTGTGCTGCATGTAATAAAATCTGCTGCTTCATTGAATTGGGATCAACAATTCCTGCTTTAAACATGAGCTTGGACTTGTGTTGCACTAAATGAATATTTTCCTTCTGGGTTTCAGGAAACACCTTACCCAGGCAGGAATTCTTAACAAGCCTGCAACACCCACATTTGGCAAGTGTGCATATAATAGGTGCACCTGGAGTCATTCAGGTGTTCAGAAGTACAGTTTACTTGTTTTGCACCTGGATATAGTGTCATAGCTGCAGAAGTCTCCCACTAAAAAAAAATGGAAGTTAAATAAGATTTATTAGTTGTCTTTAAGCTATTGATCCTGTAGTAGTTTTGTGCCTTTTGAAGGAGTACATGTTTAATTCCTCATCACAAAGGATACTGCCTGCAGCACTGTCCCACTGTAAATGAGCAGGAGGAAAGCTGTAAGGCTGCCCACTCTCTCAGTACACCAGAAAGAAAGAGAGGTTCATGGAAGGACTGAATCCTGGTGGGCTTGCAGGTTTTGAAATCTGTCGGTCATTCCTCCACTGACAGCAAAGGAAGGCTTGCAATATCACCTGACATTGCTCTGTCAGATCAGGGGAGGACCCCAGTCCAGGATTCCAAGCATATCGCTCTTGGATTTGCTCCCAAATTAAGACTTAAGCGCATATTGGTTACCAGCTTCAGGGAGTGCTTCAAGCGATCTCTTTCATGCCATCCCACCCCACATTTCCCTTATCAGTTTACCTACTCCGACCTTCAATTTTCTGGCGTTACTCCTGTTCCTCTCAAGTGGAGTCAGTGAACGTGCCATCCTACTTACACCTTGTCTGATTTTCCTCTGTGACCTCACAGTGATTTGTGTCATGGGATAGATGGATGCAACACTTTGCTAGGTCTGCTGCTCCCTCCATATTCTGAATGTTCAGCAGTAGATTTTGGTTCTGCTTTTCACGGTAGTACTGGGCATCTCATTCGCTTCAACAGAACCATGCTAAAAGTAAGGTGATATTTGTTTTGTGTCAATCTGGCACCTAGTAACTTCCCCTCTAGGGAATATATATATATGTGTGTGTGTGTGTGTGTGTAGGGCTTTTTTTGCTTCCCACCTACCTTTCCTTTCCGAATTCCCTTCCTCAGGGAATTTCACAAATAAATTACTGATGATCTAGGCACAGAGGAGCAGACTGAAGAGTAGGGTTTAAAAATAGCTTGACGCCTGTAAAATGGATCATTTTCACAGTTAAAGTATTTTTGCTCTTGTCTCAGAGGAACATTGAAAGTGCAAGGAAAATGTTTTTGCAACAAAAATTATTGGCAATTTTCAGCTAACACAAAAGTATTGGAAGTACTTGGGGTTTTTTTGTTTCTGAACTCGACATACTCTACTTGAGCACTGTTCTGTTAAATGTAACAAAATACAATTGTATTGTATATATACATCAGTTAGAACTGTATTTCCATCTTCCCAATTACACTTACTTTGCTTTTCATTATAAAGACCTACCAGTATGGAAGTTAAACCAAGATATGTAGTTGTTTCCCCAAAATTCAAATCCAATATTTATATGGCTTCTTTGTGCTCTTTTAATTAATTATTTGGAAAATCACACTTGTCCCTTTAAAAATGTAAATGCAAATGGAAGATATAAATAAAAGGCTTGCCTTGCTTTTAGAAAGCCTGTGCATGAGCTAGTTTGAGGACAGGGAGCAGTCTAACACAGCAGTACAGAACCTGGCGCAGGCTGCAGACTTTCCCAGGAAGCAGGGCAGGTTTACTGTGTGTGGGCATCCCCACGCTCGCCTGCGATCAGTTGTTTAATCACGGCTCTATTTTGTGATTGTTTGATGGCTGTTGCATATCTGAAAGGAAACACAAATGAATCAGATTCTCTTATGCCTCCAGCCAAACAACCCAAATCCCACAAGCCTCTACTTGCTCTCCCATGAATCTCTGCAACTGCGAGGAACAGAAAAAAATTTGCTTACAAAATGAAGGTATTGCAAGGTGAACCCACTTCAGTGTTCTCTTGATTCTCGGATGAGTTACGAGCAAGCAGTATCATTTACATTGCAATAACTCACACTGAAGTTAGAGGGATATGAAGGATGTTTTCAGTCAAACTTAAGAAAGGCCAGGTTAAGACTTTCAAGCATTGGTCCTAGGTGGTACCCACTGAAGATACCACATTTGCATTGGCAATTGCTTATGAGAGCCCAAAGCAGGTAGGAGCTGAGCTGGCGGGTTCTCTGGGTTTGGTCCTGGAACTGTGATCTTAGGCTGTGGCAAAAACTTGTATTTTGATTAACCTTTCCCCATCTTCACTCCTGCACTCGTGCCATCCCCTGTGTTATGGCATCCAAATCGGTGAACTGAATCAGGGGACGGATCTAGCTGAAAACCTGTCCTCTAAAAAAAAAAGCAAGGGGGGAGGGTTGTGCTCCAGCTGCGTGGGTATCATTTGGCTGCACAACCAGCTGTGTGGCCACAAAGCAGGGCTGGTGCTGCCACAGGAGTGAGCAGGGCAAGGGCTGCTTCAGCTGCTGTTGCTGTTGAAGACCTTGCTGCCTGCTCTTTCCAGAGGAAGAGGCTGTGGTATTTGCTATGGGAAGAGAATAATCCGTGGCTCTGGAGGATGTCTAGCAGAGAAATCACACGGATGCCCTTTACCTTCTGTTGGAGACTGTGCTTTTCATGCAAAAAATAGTTGGTTACTGCCTTTCAATTTTGCAGGTAACCTTTGCAGCCATTGCTACATCAAAGATTGCAGTTTAGACTAATCATATTTGTGTTTGGACCTACTGCTGTCCTCACCATGATGGATGAGGAGAAACAGACTTTTTTTACTTATTAAGCTTGAGGGTGACAGATCAACTGCTAGTCATTGCTCTCAAGTCTAATAAACTGCCCATTTAGTCTGCTCAGATATTTCATAATAGACTGCTTTATTCCATATTGAAATATCTGATGAAGAGGAAATTTAAACAGATAAGATATTACTTCAATAAATATATTGTAAAGCATTTATGCACAAAGTTTTACCCTCCTTATATTCCAAGGTTCATAGTAGGAGTTTTGTCTTAGCATGTGTTTCCACTCCACACTGCCCGATTACCTCTGACAATCCACGTTGTCTCATATAAGAGTTGAGCAGTCCTGCAGCAGGACTACAGGTATTAACAGAGATGGTCCCGCACAAGAAATCCAGGTATGTCAAATGCATATATTTCATTCTTCAAAGATTTCAGAGCCCTTTATTTGGACGGGAGCTTCTACTGAATTGAGCTTCTTAGGAAGGCTAAGTGAGGCGCCTGCATTTCTCTTCACAAGCAAAGAGGTTAAATGATTCATTGAATGACACACAGCAAGTCTTTGTCACTCGCTGTCCTTCTCAGCCCTGCTTCCCCTTCTATATCCTGCCACAGTCAGAGATGTCTGATGTTTGTCAGAGATGAACATGTTAGTTTAGGCAGGCCAGGCTACTATAAATAAGGTATGAACTTGTAATTGGAATTGATCCCATTTTTGTAGCTGAATGAATTGCCACCTCTCTGCTCATCTGCATAGGCTGGAAGTTTTCACATTCTTAAATATTTTTTACTGGAGCAGTTTAAGCTAATGTATTTTATTGTATTGCTGGTATGGATAGAACGATGGACATGGTTGCTTTCAGCAGTTCAGCTGAATTCTCAGTAATTCTCTGAAGCTGAAGCATCACAGTATGTGAGTAGACTTAAATTTCATTTTGGCACTGTCTGTAATTCTTGAGACACTCTTCTTGGTTTCTAGCAAAAGACCAGCTAGTTCTTTCTGTCGGTGTTTTGCTTCCTTGAGCCTGCTTTCAGTGCTGCTTTCTACCTCTTAAAACCAAGCATGCCTAGTTTCTGCTCATTGGAGAAAGCAGAGAGAAGGCAGGCATGCTTGTCCTGAACAGAAAGGGCGAAGCTAGTGAACATCATGGTTACTGTGAGTGCATAGGTATGTTTATAACACTAGAGAGGGTAAATTTTCAGCAAGGCACAGGTTTTGTTCATTTCCTGATTAAAACAAATCTCTGTGATTTCATCCTTGTCCATCCATTCTCTTAGTGCTAACCTTTGCAAGCCACATGACACTTCAACTGGGATGTCTGTAGCCCAGTGATACAGGGAGGGGTTTATGCCATAAGCCAAATTTAACTGTTGTGATCATTTGCCATCAGAATTTCAGTATGGATGGATGAAGTTCATCTAGATCAAGTTGTTCTTTTGTGGTATTCTGTTTGAGATATATAATGGAAGAAAAAATGTGCCCTTTATCAAGGGTCCTTAAAAGGGTTGGAAAGTAAAAAAAAAGGGCACATCAAAGCTGCTATTGACATGAAGGTGAAAGAGAGGTGTCAAGTACAAACACAGTGGAGAGATGAAACTGTGAATCCTCTCCAAGTCCGTCCTATGCTTCTATGGTTTGCGTGGTGTTTCTAGGGGGTTACAAGTGAGAGTTGGTACCTCTGTGCTGAAAGTAGTTTTCAGGTAGTTTTTGCAGCTCTTTTCCTTTGAATTTCCCAAGTAACTTAAGTTGGCTCCATGTACAGGATTCACAGCTCAATGCCAGCAAATGCCAAGCCGAAAAGAAAGTAGAAGGAAAAAAAAAGAGTGAAAAGCCAGAAAAAGAAGACTGAGAGTAGTTGTCATTTAAAAAAACCCAAAACAGCAAAACCCAACCACAATACCCGTAAGGGCAGTAGAGTGTGTAATGGTCATGACTGTTGCACTGCCCAAGACAGCGCTGCAGTTGGGAGTAATGCTCTGATTCTTCTTGTGGTGAGCGTGCAAGGACATCTTCAGAAGAGACGCTCATTTTATATGCAATGCTGTCAATGTCACCTTTGAGGAAAAGCACCGGAGAAGCTTATTTGTTAGTAAATGTTCCTCCCCCATCCAGTTTGACTGCCCTTTGTCCCCTTCCCACGTGCTCTAGAGTAGCTGCAGAGACCACCTCTCCCCCTTCGCAGCAGAGGGAATGAAGAAGATGCAGTTCCCCCTTGCTCCTTGTCCTGCCGCTCTGTGCTGCACCGCAGGCTGATGCTACGCGGGGCGGTAGGCGCTGCACAGGCACTGCGCAGGGAGCCTTCGACTCCAAGAGCCCCGGCACTGCATCCCTGAGGATCAGCGGAGAGCAACTCAGCACCGCTGCCTGGGAAGTGCCAGCTGCTGAGATACTGAATATTCAGGCTAAACTCGATGGCTTAATACAAGGGTGAGAAATCATAAAAAGGAGTGCTCTTTGCTGTCTCTGCCTCTCTCTCTTACAATATTTTTAAAATGGCTGAGTTGTGCCAAAAGATACAAGTTGTCTTTGAAACAATTTTTAAGTGTAAATGTGACATTTCCTCCGCTAATCACACTTTCTTCAGGTGACAGATAATAGAGTTGTCTGACTAGCTCAGCCCTGGGTCTTTGCTTGAGTAGTTACTCCAGAATGAATTATATCCATAGTGGTGGTTTCATAAGTTCTTCTCTTTTTTTGTGTTAAGCGCTCAGCTCATTTAGCATCTCAGTTTGAATGTGAAAATATTCTAAGAGGTGAAAGATCAGTGATTTATATGTAGTACCCAGCATCCTTCTGCCCAGTCCTCATTTTACTTTGAGTTGACGTCATAACAGATACCTCAGTGCAGAGAACATACTGTATTTTTTTCCCAAAACATTAAAAATCCATGCTAATTTCATGCCTGCTAATTCTCAGTCACAGGACATCTTTAATTAAAAGATAAATGACAAAATAATGCTAGTGTAGATGGTATATAATTGCATCAAATTATTTTTTATTATTAATTTTTTATTATTGAAAATCCATGTACATGTATGCTCATTTCCATCTTCTTTAACCAAAAGCAAACCATTCAATGTCTCTAGCCATATGGATTTCATATGCCATTCAGAGCAACCCAGTCTTCTATGGTAATGACTCAACAACTTACTGAATCCAGTTAGCAGCTTTATAGTTCGTTACTCAAAGTATCTCATAGTTAAGTTTCATAACAGTCCCACTTAGATTATTTCACATCCTCCATGTAACTATTCATTAAAGGCAACCATGCCTTCTATCAGCAAAGGAGTGATTCACCGTTAGTATTTCTTTCTCTTGATCCCCACACCCTACTTCTATCCAGACTTGCTTCTTAATATCTGAAAGCCAAACAGTCAGCTTGGGCTGATGCCCCACAATACGGAGGAGTAGTTAAAGGCAATGATCTTGAACAGATTCATCTTTAATGGCAGTAACCTCTTAAGCATTGCTGCTATATTTGATTAAATACTGAAAGAGCAAGCTTAGAAGCACAGGTCTCTCGTCCCAGGATCTGTATTACGTTTGCCAGAAGGGAGAACTTCGCTTGCATAGAATGAAATTTGTGCTAGAGCAGAGGTCCTGTGAAGGACCTTACACACATAAGGTCTGCTCAGACCGCTGACCTCAGGCTTAACTGGTGGCAAAAGAGTTTGCACTGTTGCAAAGTTCAGCTGTCATAGCTGTTTTCGCTCACCTCTTCTCATGCTGTCCTGAACACATTCATTCACTTCCTAACTAAACTGGTGTATCATCATTTTTAAGAAGAGGATCCAACTGCCTGCTTCTGCTGATCAGTTTTTAAAACAGTGCTACCCAGGGACCTGTCCCTCTTGTTTTGTAAAACGTCAGCTGAATCCGCAGTTGGCAGAAAGAGATGTCATCCCATTGCCTTCAGTGGAAATAGGTTAGGAGATTGGACTCAGCAGCATTTGGGGACAGCCAAACGGGTTTTTTTCCTCTCCCTTATATCTGAGTCTCATTTTGAACATAATGTATAACACATTTTTACACGAACTTCGGGAAAAAAAAGGAGGATGTGCTTTAGTGCTTATGTGGATTCAGTGAATTACCAGCTTCTGATGTTAGCCCCTGTTTCCACATGTGTTTCTCCTGGCAATGTAAGTCTTGGTTTGTGCTCTTCTCACCCCCGCACTGTGCTCGCACAGTGACTGGTGTGGCCATTCGATGAACCCAATTAGGAATCTAAGTCTTTTTTTCTTTTTCTACCTGGTCATTTTTCAACCACATCAGCTCACTAGTGTGGTTCATCACACATGCAGCCACTCTGGCAGATGTGCTGGTTTAGTACAGTAGGGCAAATCAGAGAAGCAGGGAGAAGCACCTGGAGACAGGATTGGAGAAGGATTTGTGCAAACAGCACTGCTGCTCAGTTTTATTGACTCATCCATGTGCTACTAAAATGCTCACCCGGTATTTTGGGAAAAGAAATAGATACAGGCTCCACCTTTAAAAAAAAAAAAAAAAAAAAAAGAAAAGAAAAAAAAGACTCAAAGATTGATCCAACACAGTATGGATCTAAGCATGGGCTTTGTAGGTGAATGCTGAGCCTGATCCAGATTCTTTCACTGCTTTCCTGTGGAGTTTCTGTGATGTATTGTAGGATATACAGAATCAAAACTGAGATCTGTTGAGATACAAGAGACTAAGCTTGTCCCTGCCAGTGCAGATGTGCTAGCAATATAAGAAAGCTCTCATCCAGCTTAGAAGCGCTTATAAATGTTTTGACTGTCCTATAACTGTCCAAGTACCATGCAACCCGTACTTTGGACTGATGCTTCAGCTTCTATAGTGGGTTTATCCTAGTGAAGTGTGAGATCGTGTTAACCTTTCCTCATATGGATGCTAAAGTAAAATCACAGTAGTATCAAGTATCATGCAACTGATTAAATCCTGTGGATGAAAAGTGGGGGGGTTTCAGGAGTGAGATCTGCAGACGTCTCTCTCCCTTTATCTACTTCATGCTGCTCAGCGATCTGATCTTACTGGGTTGTCCAAACTGTGTCTCTGATTCTTCACCTTTTGGTAGAGGCTACAGCGCAAAATGTCACAGGGCTATTGTAGTCTCCCTCTTCTTCCGCTTTAAGGCCACAGTGTTTTCTCTGTCATCTCTTCCATTTTAAGGAGGTATATTCCCTCACTGAATCCACATACCCAGCACCTGTGTTTTTTCAGCCATCTCTGCAGAGAGATGGTGTCATGGGCTGGGGAGAACAGTTTGTGCGTGTGAGTGCAGTGGAGAGACATGGTGGATACTGATGATTCAGAAGGGAGCATAAGTAGCATCACAGCCCTCTCAGCAGTGGGTGCCTAATAGTTTTCATATTTTTTGGTACTGTGTATGTTTCAAAACACGATGTTAGAACACCAGCCATCCTGGCTAGGTGTGACAAGAAATAGGCAAAGTAGAGAACAAACTCTGCTGATCTGAATGGTGTGGCCTTCCCACGACACTTGGCGAGGTGACTGTTCAGGTGTAGCTACCTGTAATCTCAGAAGGCGCATCTCCTTCCTTGTTTGTTACTGTAGTTCAAATGAAGAAGAACTACTAGCAGAGATGATGGTGTTTAAGGTCATGCCACAAAATTGGTGCATCTTATGTATAATAAATACCAGTCTCCTCTTCTGTAACTCTAAAGTCAGTAATGTAAGAATAACTTGAGTTCATTTCAGTTTGCTGTTGTTGCTGTCTGGGTGCAGCTGTATGCAACCTACACTGAATTACCTACAAGGCGAGTATGTGGGACTGTGGTGCAGGAGCGTGGCACGTACGAGTCTTTCTGCTATGACTTAAGACAATTGTGTCAAGAATTTGATCTTTTTTTGAGGAGAAAGGAGAGTATACATCTTAAACCTGTTTAAGAGAGTCTCCAGTTCAGGGAACAACAGACTGCAGTACTTTCAAAGTAGTACGTGCCCCCATTAAGCCATTCTTCGTTACTGTACAGGCATAAGTCATAAATAGTTTATTTGTTCCTTGGCAACTTCATATTTCATGTAAGAACGAAAGAACACATATGCAATGGAACTTTTATGAGATCAACATTTAATCCCTGAAAAAGATTCAGTAAACATCAAGATTTCCCCCAAACTGGTGATCTTATCAGTCCATGCAAACTTGCAAAGATTAATAAAAAACTAGTCTTTGCAGCAATGGCTATGAATGTATATATACACTTATATACACATATTCTTATACAAGTACATGGGGTTATTTTCCCTCGTAGCAGAGTCATGGCCTCTCATTCTCTACTGCAAAAGGCAGTGTAGGTAGATAAAGTGAAAGCCAGCTCCTTCCTTGCAGCTATTGTATACATAAGGAAGAGGTACACCACGTGAACACAGAACAGCAAGTGAGTGAGAATGGGGAGGCCAGGATAAGATGTATGAATACAAGGGAAACATGGCTGGTTATTCAGAGCATTATATTGAGGCTCTGTAAGATGAGATTTCTATTACATTTCTATGTATTTCTTTTATGAGATTAGCTGATCTGCAGTATGTCCTTGGACATGTCATTTCCTCTTTATTCTTCAGACTCATTACCTGCAACAGGGCCTAAAGTTAATCAGCTTCTATGTCAAAAGGCCATAGTCCCCAGAGCTGTTGTCCTCCTCAGGGCCAACCAGCCTTCATTCAAGGATTGGTGTCTCAGATGTCTCCTAGTCCCTGGACTTCCCCAAATGGCCTTGGGGTGCAGATATCCAACAAGCTTGTTTGCGACATTGTTTTGTTAGAAGAAAGACTTTGTCCTTACTTTAAGATTGCCTGGGGTTGAATGTGAACTTCGAAAGCTGAAAGCAAAGGGTTAACTTCTTGATATAAACTCAGAAAAGTATAAAAAAGAAAGATGCAGTTCAGCCTATCAAGGATATGCAGCATCTTCTGTGGCTGTTCCTTAGAGCTTTCCTAAGGCATCTTTCATTCCCAAAGCAAAGGGGACGAGCAGCTGAGTGACATTCTCCCTTTGGGATACTGTCTTACAGAGTGGACTTTTCTGGGTTTTTTGTTTGGTTTTTTGTTGTCTTTAGGCAGTGAAAGGTAACTCAGCAGCACTTTGCTTTCTTGTTTGCTGTATTTCAACATTGGCCTGTAAGGCTACTGAAAGGGTTGCTGGCCTAAAGAGGTTATGTCATTTTCAGGGCATTCCTTTCCCCTCTCGGCCTGTTGGTCTTTGCTGTTCCCCTTCAAAAGTTTTTCCCTGTTTGCTTTATTTCCCCAAAATCCACACTAGAGCTCTTTTGCCAGGTATAGCAGCAATGGTTTGTATTTCCTGCCTCCTTGGCTTCCTGAACTGGGCTTTTTTCCCTATCTCCTTTTAATGCAATGGGATAAACAAATATACTATGTGTATTCAGCTGGAGCTACAAGGAACTATCTTTGCTACCCAAGTAACTTTCTGCATTTTAAAGACCGTTACATTATTTTATGCTAAAGAGTTGAAGAGTACTGCCACCTAGTTCATCCTCCTACTCCAAAACAGGATCAGCTCTACTTATAGCATTCCTGACAGACACTTGTATAACCAGTCCTTAAAGATTTCCAGCAATGGGGACCCTACCGCCTTTCCAAGCGAATTTTCAAGCTGAACATTTCTGCAATATGAGCTCATTCCTTTCATCTCCTGCAGCTTATGAATGTTGATGAACAGATTATTACCTAACTCTGTGCAGCAGCATTTTATGTATTTGAAGGATGTTTTCATGCTCTCTCTTCTTTAGGCTGAGCAACCTGTGTTCTCTCAGTCTTTTCTTATAATTTGTGTTATCTAGACATGTGCTTGTTCTCATTGCTTCCCAGTGATGTGCCTCCAGTTGCCTCACATCTTTCCTGAGGTGTGGAGAGGGTACTTCAGCTGAGCCAGTAGCAGTGTTGAGTAGGGCAGAAGGATGGCACTCTGGCTGCTTTCCAGCAGTTTGTCCCAGAGTGGTGCTTGCTTAGCTTAAAGCAGCACACCACCACCACAGGTTCACCTTCAGCTCATGATTCGGTGTGGTCCTTAGATGCTTTGTGCAGCAGTGCTGTCTGCTGAGTTGTTCCCCATCCTCTGCATGCAGCTGGTTGTTCTTGGCTAAATACAGAAGCTTACACTTGTCCTGGTTGAATTGTATCCTTCAGCTTTTCCAGTTTGTCACGATTATTCTGATCTTGTCCGCAGTTATACTTACTGTTTTACCCAGCTTAATGTAATTTGCCAGTTAACAAACACTTCTGCTGCATCACCTATTCCATTAATGTAAATATTCCATCATCTGGGAGCCAGGATGAAGAACCCTACAAGAACGATCCTTCAGATTTGGCTATGAACTGTGGGTAACTGCTTCCAGAAACAACAAATTACTGACAGCTACTTCAGGCATTTGGAATATCACCTTTTAGTAGTAATCTTATTGATCACCAGTTTTCTCATCTACCTTCATGCAACTCCCTCCAAGGTGAAACATTTAGGAAGACAGATTTTGTACCACCTAATTTTATGAACTGGATTTAGTATTTTTCTTCCTTTTTTTTCACTTTTTGTTACAACTTTCAAAGATTTTTCCTAAGATTTTTCAACTTTGTCTGAAACTGCTTGCAACTGCCAATGGATCCATGTTTTGTGGCATGTTGATCTTAGACCATTTTTTCTTATCTGGTTTAGCTGACTGTGAAGATATGTGCCATATACACGTACACACCCCTACACACACACCTGCACCCCATGGTGTTTGCTACTTCCTGCAATTTATTGTTTCATTTATTGATTATTGATTTATCAGCCTGTTACCCCTTTATAGAGGAAAATTAGGTTGTTTTGACTAGATTTGCTTGATACATCCATGTTTTCTATTTTCTGTCTTTTTTATTTCCATTGTGTGCTTACAAGTGGTTTGGTTATCTGCACCAGAGTCTTTCTGGGAATTTAAAGTAAAAGCAAAGGGTCTATAGCTCCTATGGCTTCCTAGGTTTTTTTTTCCATTTTCAAAAATAAGCACTCTGTTTGACCTTTTCCAAACATTTGGTACCTTACTTGTCCTTCATGAACTCTCAAAGACAACTGATAACAGCTCTGAGATTTCTTCTGCTCATTCCTAAAGTATCTTAGGGCGAAGTTCATCTCTTGGACAATTTGAGAACATTTGATTTACTCTAGTGCTCCCTGTGTGTTCCCCATTCTGGGCTGAAATCTTACGCCTTCTTTGCTCGTATTAATTCCTGCTAGTGAGGAAGTAGAGTCTTAGCAAAAATGGTATTTTGATCTTCCTAGTGTAATGTCTCAATGGCTTTCTTTCCTTTCTTGAGTGGCAGACCAACAATTTCACTGTACTTACAGAATGATGCACCTCCTTTTGTGCCCTGACCTTTTAGTCTTCATGCCCATGTGGTGTTTTATTGCATGATGCTCATTACTGTAGGAGGTGTTCACTATGCAAACAGCCTGTCACATTCACGTTTTTCTCTTCATTCATCTTTTCATAAAGAATAGCCATAATATTAGGGGGGCAACATGCCAAACATGGCAGTTAGAGTTTTCCAAACTAATGCTCATTTTGACAGCTGTAAAAGTTCTGGCCGGTGCACCTGATGGGTATGTGTTGTCATATGTGACACATTCCCCACTATTATACTCAAAATAACCAGGCAAGCCTCATCTACAAGACATGGGCTCTTTGTCCATCATCGTGGTCCAAATGTATTACCTGTGCAAATGGGACCCAGCAAGAGAAGTGTTTAACAGCCAGACAGTTTTCCTGTGTGTTAACAGTAGTTTAATCTTCTGGCCAGTAGGTATCCTTACTTTGAGGACTTTTTCTGAGTTGTCTTCCCAAGGCAGCAACTGTCAGAAAAGCAATGAGTACAGGTTTCTTGTGACTGTCTGTGTGGAACCACACTACCCTCAGGGAGGGAAAGTGGGGAATTTCTGCATCTCCAAAACAAATCCAGTTAGCCAGATTAAGGCTCATAAAACCTGACAATTCTGAGAGGAAAAATAATGTATGGACTGGAAGGAGATAGTAAACAACACTTAATTGTGCAAGCAGCTGCAGAATTTTCACTAGGTTTAACAGATACTGTAAGCAGCCCCATTGAGAACGCCCCTATATTTGCACACACACAGGTACAAATGTTTTTAAGTTGCTTTCTAGTGCTGCAGGCTGCCCAGGGGGGCAGGTGCTTTTAATGTGTTGCTTTTGCATGAAAAAGGGTAAGTGATTTCTTTTAACCACTGCTTTCAATTTTTTAGCCCCTTCTGTCTTCTGGTCTCAGATTAACTCATCTTTTCCTGCTCCCTTCTTCTTCTCCCCATCCTGTTCTCTCCTGATTTTCGATTAGTTTGTCACTTAACAAACAGCACATTTGGTTATCCTTATGTTGGCTCTGTACTTTTCCCTACCCTGTCCATTGCATATGGGGTGAGTTGCTTTTTCCTGCAGTAGGCTGTTTTGTTTCCAGGGCTGCTGTACAATTTGCAGAAAAGAAGGGTGACTGGAAGTGTGTGTGTGGGGGAAGAGTGACTTGAAAGAAGGGTAACTCAAAGGGTGTGTGCCCGCATTTATCCAAGTCCCCCCTCTCTCATCAATTTGCTGTGTGACCTTGGAAAAATCATTTAGGTTCTTGATTTGAGTCCAGAGCCATGTTCCTCTCTACCTCAACTCTCAGCAAGTGTAAAGGGAACTTATTAAACACCTAGCTCCTGGGCATGGTGAGGACAAAACCACTAATCTCAGTGATGAAATCTATGCAAGTACCTGAAACAACATTCAGTCCTTCCCATGACCTTGTCTGCCATCTAACTTTGTAGACCCTGAGTTCTGCTAGTGCTCAGTGGAGACACATCTGAACCAGCTGTCACTCCCATCCATCTTCATTTCTTAGGAGAATGAATTGTTTTAAATTCTCATATAAATTCCCTTTTTACTCGATTATGAAATATGTTTTAATTTGACAGCGATGTTATTTTTAGTAATACTTTTTGTAGCCTTTAGTATTAACATCTAGTTGGGGGAAAAAACTGCTAAATATTTATACTTCTCTTCTTTGATCTTTCACTCAGAAGAACTGAAAAGGTATCACACTTAACATTTTTACTATAAATATTTTAGATAGCATTTGAAGGAGTCCAAATTCACCTCTCGTGTTAGATTTGTTTGGATTATTGAGATAGGTTGTCACTCTTAAGTGCTTCCAGATGGCATTTCAGTTGCCAATGGTAGGAAACTTTTGAGCGATACTGTAGTGGCTAATGACCAGTGATGGAATCATTAATACTGCTGTTGACAGAAGGAGGACCAGCGCTTCTTCCATCCTCTTACTTGTACAGTGTGGCTCAGAAGGACACGAATATAATGTCTTCACACAAGAAGCACAACAACTCTGCAAGCACACTGTGTCTTCCAGAGTTACTCTTTGCAAACAGGTTGTGTCCCTGACCCGCTCCAGTTGCCCTGGAAGGGCACAAGGGGTTGTGAATGAGGTATCTAAGTCACGAAGTTCTGCCAGACCCACAGAGCCTGTTGCTGCCGGAGCTGCCTCATTCTACCACTAAATTACTAGGGATTTAGAAGGTCAAAGAGAAATGTGGAAAAAGTGGGAGAGCCAGCAATGACAGAAAATATGTTGATTTGTTGTGGTTTTACTCACTGAAAATGTAAATTTTTCTGTAAGAATTTTCTGGCTAGCAGGCAAAATGCTTCAGCTGCCGGCGCTGCCAGAACTTCCAGGTATTGCATGCTTCTGTTCTCCTCAGTATGCTCTGATTCCTCACATCAGCTATGTCAGCCAAGTTTCTTTTCCAGAGAGAGAAAGAGATCCATCATAGAATTTTTTTGCCTTGGCTTCTCATGGGAAATGTAGTCCTGCCATAGGTTCTGAACTGCACAGGGAAGGAGAAAGTCAAGGAGCTTAGACAGTAGTTCGTATGAGACACAATATCCAAATCAAGTTATTTTGTTCTTTTGTTTGCTGGGTTGGAGAATGTTTAAGCCTCTAGTGGTCAATTTTTAAACAACAAATAACAAAAAGTATTGCCCCTTGCATTTTGTTTTGGGGAAAACACGATTAGACTTCGAAAAGCATTTGGCATGGAACCTTTTCAGTCAAACCTAGGGAAAGTGAAGTGAAATAAAACCCTGTGCTGTACACAGAACAGGTATTCTGTCCTGTCTGATGCCAAGACTATCGTTTTTTCTCACTTACTTTCAGCATCCAATTATTTTTCTATGTTTATTACATAAAATTAAGTGTCTCAAGTATTTTACCAAACAACCTTCTCTCGTTTTCCACCACAATGGGTAGAAGTTATTTCACTGTATTCTGTATGTGTGTGTTTGTATCAGAAAGTTTGCTTTTCCCATCTTTATTCCACCTGTGCAGTCCTTGTATCTTTCATACTGAAGAAAAAGTAGGTTTTTGTACCCTATTCTGAGCCTCACAGGCTTGCACATGTTCTGATCTTTGTGTGCATGCCCACTGCACAGCTTTCTTTTATTCCTGAAAGGCTCAGCCTTGGTAAGTTGAGAGACTCATTCCATTAAAAGTGCATAATGGTGCATCTATCTGGCATGATGAGTGCTCCAGGGTTGCTATGCTGACAGCAAGGCAAGTCTTGAAGATATTCAGCCTCTAGCCTACTCTTGAATCTTCCTGGATTTAGAGCAGGATTTTGAACTGAGTCACTAGATGGAGTGGTGAGCCCCTAAAAATTGAGGACGCCCAGTATGAACTGAGAGCACAAAGTTCATCTTACAAGAGGGACAACTCTGAGTCACATCCAAGTTTAACTCCACATGGAATGGATTCCTCAGTATTGGCACAGATCAGATATGATGGGAATTCCGTCGCCTGTGCTTGATAGATGATTTTCCCAAAGAGCAGGAGATTGGAGGACAAGCAGTCATCACTGATGCTGGAATCCATCCCCCTGAGAACTCGTTTCATACCTACTTTACAACCATTGATCATTGCTTTATTCAAGGAATCAATGAGTCATTGTATTAAAAACAAAAACAAAAGAACACAGTCCCAAACCCCAAGGCTTTGCAGTTTTTTCCTGGCCTTCTGTGGCAGCAGAAGTCTGTGTCACAGTTAGCTTATGATCCTGTGGGGAGTTTGGATTTTGTTTTGGCATAATTTTTGGTATATATATTTTTTCTTTTGGAGGAGGATATTTTTCTCCTTATTCTTCACCCTAGTGATATTTCATTGTTGCCTGCACATAATGGATTCCATTACTTTTGATGCTGTGAGGCTTAAGAGCTTTTTAATAGGAAGTGCTTGGATCTGAGATGGGTTGACTGTATCATCGGCTGGTTACTGAGATGACTGTAACAGTGCACAAGGGAAATACTCACTCAGTTTCTTGTGTAACTTGGTCTATTTACTAGAGTTCCCTCTGCTTGGGAGCTGGCGGAAAGCAGCCCTGTGCCACTCATATTAGTTCTTCTTTTGCTGGCATGTATCAACAAACCAAGGTGGTCTGTTGAAATGAGAAAAGGTTATTAGGGGCCAAAGTGCTGGGCCAAAGCATAAATAATTGCTTGAATTGTTTCACTAAACATTTAGTGAGTATATCTAACAGCCAGGAGACTTTCTCTTACAGGTGATGCTCTAGGAATTTTTTTTTTTCAGTATATCTTCCCATGTAAGAAATTAGGTGATAGATTTAGGTAGAAAAGGAAAATCATGATCAAAACTCTCTAACCAGTCCAGTGTTTTCGGATACTTGACAATGGCTTAGCTTCTCTTTATGGCTATTTAACAGTGTCTCAGTGACTGAGAAGCTGAAAAGTTTCTAAGTGCTTTCATTTTTCATCTATCTTTCATTATCTTAACTAGCAAGTGTTATTTATGTCCTTTGGCACTGCATCCCATACCGTGTTCTTCATCTCTCTCAATAAGCTGACTATTAACAGAATTTTGACTTTTTTTCCTACATTAAGAGAAAAGCTTGAAATGGAATTAATATTAACGAAAGAAAGAATGAAAAGGCCAAGCAGGTTCAGGGTTTGGTATTCAGATACAGATTTCACCAAGTCCAATTAGAAAAGAGCAAAAAGTCCATTACTGTCTCAATTTTGTGAAATAGAAGAACAATATTTCAGTCCAACCATCTGTCAGTGAACATGCATCTCTTTTAAAGTGACCACCAGGAAAATCCACAGTGGTGAAATAACGTTGACAGTCTCAACATGGTTATGTTGACCTGAACTATCTTTGAAGCTGAACCATCCTTCTGCCACGTGTCAGCTGGAAAAGATGTGCAACAGAAATGACCATTCCCCGCTTTCTGTGGGTTTAAAACAATTCTTTCTTCTGGAGGTGATCTAGTGCTTTTCACTAGCATCAAAATCACCTTAAACAAAAACATGTCCATTTTTTAAAATATGCTGTTGTATACAATACACTCTTCCAGAGCAATGGAGTATTAGCATTTGAAAGGACTGATGAGAACGCATCTTTAGGAAAGGCCTTTGTTCAGAGAATTACTGCTATATTCTTCATGCATATCACCATGGTAATTGAATTATTTGCCATTGACAGTAAGGTATATAGCACAAACCTTTTGCCATTTTCCATTATGTGGTTCCTAGCAAAGAATGCTATTTGTCAATTTAAAATTTATTGTATAACATTTAGCAGTTGTAGATGTGGTTTGAAAGAATGAAACAAAAAGGAAAAGGTAGTTGCATCATCATCTTCTTCTTCTTCTTCTTCTTCTTCTTCTTCTTCTTATTCTTATTCTTGCAGTTTAATATTCCTCCCCATTTCCACTTACAACATGAACTGTTCTGGAACTGTTGGAGCCACAAAGCAAAACCAAAGCTGTGCTCTCCACATGCCTTTGGCAACTATGATGCTAGTAATGTGAGACAGTATTTTCATTTCTTCCCATCATTATCCCTCTCAGGACATTGTTGCAAAAAAAACAAACCTTTCTCTTTCCCGAGGTCATTTCATGCATACTCAGAGCATGATGTGATCTCTGTGAAGCATGTAGTAGTCATCGAGTACTGTGTGAAGGTTTATGTAAGGTAATTACATAATTAATCTTTGTGGAGGGATATAGGTTAAAAACTGCTATGGCAGGAATTGAGAGACCCTTAAAGAACCTCATTAACACAACTCACTTAACAGAGAGAGAATAATCTCAAATTCTTGCGTTACTATGTGTGTAGATCTTTCTTTTTAAATAATATTCTGTAGGAAAAGGTTCAATATAGGTATGGTGGTGAGTAGTACTGCTTAGTGCACTGCTCAGAGTACAAAAGAGGTGGTACTCTTTTTCGCTCTGTGATGCTGTGGGAGACCATCATCTCTACTTTTCTGTTCCCCAAAGTAAATCCAGCTTTCTAGAAAAATGTCTGGTTCTGTGTGTCCTCACCACATAAGAGCAGGGATAACCTCCCTACAGAGGTCTCTGTGCTTCTGTGTTTTATTTAAGACAGATGAAAAGTAGAACACAGTTAAAAAGTGGGGGTTTTTCCCCACTCACTGCTGCCCCTTTTATGTCCCTCTTCAAGTACAGGATGGAGAAATTTTCATTCTTGTTATGGTATTGCATGTGGATGAGACAAATGCCAGTACCAGGCATTTATTCTTTAGGCAACGTTTTGGTTACCAAATGACCTGTGGCTTAGTCTTACCTACCTACTGAGACAGATTCCCCAGTATGTTTAGGTGTTTTGCTGTTGGTAGCTTCTGGGTTCAGCTTTCTAGCCAAGTTGTGTCTAAAACCACAACAACATCCTTCAGTGGACTTGGTGCAGGGAAAGCTAACACACAGGTATTAATTTATATTGCCTAACATACCCTTTCATTCTAGCCCTGGTCCCAGTGTCAGGTTGCTTTCAGGTTTGTTTTATGACACTAGTGGCAGACTAAGGCCCCTTAATTTCTTGCTGTGCTCAGATATCAGGCTGAAATATCGAAACGTATACACTGACCTTCAGGTTGGCCCCATGCAGTGAATCTGACCTGGCAGCGAGCAGCTCCCTTGCACGTGGAGGCGGCTGCATGCCAATTCCTGAAAATCATGAGGCAAAGCTATTTCCTCAAAAAAATGTACGAAAGAGCATATTAGGCATTGTTTCTCTCCAGCGTTTGTTCACGGACCGTATTCTTGTTTCCTCCTGCGGCATCAGAATAAATCCCTGTCTTCCTTTTCCGTTTGAGCAGTGCTTCACTGTATTCACTGCGTTTCGTTACCTGAAAGCCGCAGGCTGGTGCAGAGGAGACTTGTGACACTAAGATCAGCTGAAGCCTAATGGGAGTGGAGTCCGCGTGACTGCGAACCTCATGGACTTGTCTGGCAGTGCAGTTTAGGTAAATAAAGCCCAATGCGCTCACTGTTAAGCTTCTGATTTTATTTTTTTTCTACCTGGTGAAGCTGCTGTTCTAGGTTTTGGCCTCAAATTTTCTGTTGTTCAGGCTAGAGAGCTACTGCTTCTGTATCGTCAGGCTGCAGCATGACATGCAGCAGAGAGTTCATTATGCATTAGCAGAACCATCTTTAAGGTAGGCAAACACTCTGTGACTCTGCAGAACAAAAGGAAAGCAAGAAAGGGAATCAGCAAACATGTATTATTTGCTGACAGTAATTGTTTCCAGCTGCAGCTGACGGCAGTGATTAATCACATTGTCTTAGTATTTTATTTGGGGCAGGGGGTAAGTATTAGGGGGAGAAGAGCCATGAAGTACTCTTTCCCATTTCCCCTGAAAAGTTAGGTAATACTGGTCTGAAAAAAATGCTTAAGGTTTTGAAACTTACAGTGTGTCTTTTATTGAAATAGCATTGGACCATTATACTTCTTTCTAATTAGTAACATAGATGCAAATAAACCTAGCTAAAAGGATGTAACATACCAACCATGTGAGTTATGTGTAGCCAGAGGTGTATTAGTAGTTACATCATCTTTTGGCTATAATTAAAATAGGTAATTACATTTAATGCAATCCCTGTTTTATTTCTCCTGCACCAATGCTTAACTTCAGCTGCAGCTAACAGAGCTCTAGTCCAGTGCTGCTCTTTAAGACCTCTACCGTCTCCTAATTTAAATGCCTCCTAAAGATGCTGGTTTTCCACAACACCCACAAGAAACTATTGCATCCTATTCTGATCTATTTAATTTGCCCCATGAATGAACTGCTCACTAGGATGGAGGGAGGGGGAGACATAAGCACGTGGGTCAAGAGAAATCATTACCTTCAGTTAACCATGACCAGTGAAGAAACAGTGCTGTAGCTACCCCTACAACAGCTTAAATACATTAAGAAAACTTGTGTTTACATCACATTAAATGGTGGTAATGAGTTTTCCATCATGGGATATATTCCCAGTATATACAAGACTTCAGGCCTGTGACTGTACATCTTCTAAATAGATTTTCAGCCAAAGCAATTTGCACGTTTTTGATCAGGTGGGTTGCTGTAGCACGGTTAAAAGCTGAAATACTACCAGCTGTAATGGTATTTGCCAGCCTGGTTTTGAACATTGTTTCTGTTGAGTACCAATTCATTATCCCTCTCTCCTACTCAAATTTCTCTCTTACAATGTAGCATCTGGCCAAACCATTGTTATTCCATTTACTTGCTTCTCCCAGGTCTGTCCTGTTGACTGCTTTGCAGAGGTGGAACAGAGCAGAGCAACACCTCTGCAGTTACGCCTCCCCCTCTTTTCAAGAAGATCACTTCTCTACAGCATTTAACCTGCACACAGGGAAACCTCTTGGCTGGTTTTTAGCAGCTAACTGCAGTCAGCTTAACACTTTATGAAATGCAGTTTGCCCTTTCCTATGCTAGTTAGATTTAACTTTCTTTATCTTCAGAGCACACAAAAAGAGAGAAATGCTTTAATTTGACATAAACCTTTTTGTTGTTCACTGCCAGTGGGAGCAGGGCAAGCTTCCCACCCATGTTGGGTGGGACAAAGTTGGTATCAAATAGCTATTCTGAGATAAAAACTCTCTGTGCCTGTTTCTAGCAGGATTTGAGGTTGAAATTAGTATCTTGAGAGTTATCTTTTTGTATGAGCACATATAACCTTAGTTTTAATCAAGTAGTCATAATAAACATGGTTTCTAACATGAAACAATTTTCAGGAGAGAGATGACCTGAAGCTTGCTCGATGCTTTTGTGTGCCATTAAATGCAGAGTTCTACCAGCCTGGGAGATCCTTCTGTCTAGTACTTGATCTCTGGTTTCCTGTTATTTTTCCCCTCAGATTTTCTTTCTTTCACTGAAGTGAGTGTTTACCTTTGAAAGAAGAAGCTGTGTGGGCTCCATTTGAAACTAAAAGTAAAAAGGATGCCACAACTGCCATTTAAATTCAGTAATACAAGCACTGCAATTGTAGAGATGCCCTTGCAAGAGCTATGTACTCCAGCCTGTTTTTGATGGAGAGCAAGAATATTTTTTGCTGTCTTATTCAACTTACTGGTTTGCTCCTGGTTTTGCATTAACTTGTCTTCGCCTAACTCAGCAACTCTTAAATACTCCCCCCCCACCCCATTCCCTCTTCTCTGTTCCTTTTGCCTGCTCTCTTTTGCTTTTTCCTTTCCACAGCAAGGGGTAAGAAATTTTGCCGTGTGTGTGTGCTGTCATGTCTCGCCCCATTTCTTCCTGAGTTTGCTGGGACGCTCCTGCACCTCAGGTGCAGTGCAGCCAGTGCCGTGGCGCTGCCCTTTGGTGCTCCGCTTTGGGAGTGATGGCTACCCTCATCCTGAGTCTGTCCTCCCACAAATGGAGACTTCAGATGCATTTTGCCCTTGTTTCTAATTTCCAGTGAAGGCAAAGTAGTCACCTGAATTGAAAAATAAATGTTTTACTCTGTTTTGCAGCTGTGTGTTCAGTCTCCTCCCCAGGCTGGAGCCTGGATGGCGAGGCTTGTGAGACGCCCCACATTAGCTAGCAACATTGCTCTCCAGCACGCAGAGGTTGCGTGGTATTTTCCTTATGCCCATCACGCCAGCCCCACTGGTCTAAGGGGGGCTATGTATTCACACTGCTCCCTCGAGGTAGCCCCATTAGCATGGAAATGAGAGAGCTGTGGTGTCAGCAGCAGTGCAGTGGTGTTAGCATAGCCCTCCTCCTGGGCTTGTTTGCTCTGGTAAGTAGCTACCACATCGCAATACAAGTTGAGGTATAAGGTGGACTTCAGCAAAGTCCTCTGCCAAAATTAAAATTCAGCTCATTCCCACCTCTCTGGACTGTGTATTTTAGCATTAAGGTGATTTTCAAGCAACAGGAACAAAATTAGACCACAGATAAAAAATGATCCAGAGGGTAAGTGTCTGGCCTCATGTATTTGCATTTGTAGGCACGTGTATTTATGAGTCCTCTTTTGGTTTATATTTTGTAGGACAAAGAAGGTCAGCCATTGCTACCGTATCATTTACCGCCACCCGGAGAGGACTTTAACGCAGGACGAGGTGCATCGCATCCATCAAGCTATTGAGGAATCAGCAGTTCGAGAACTTGGGGTTGAGGGCAGGTTCTAGCAATGCTGGTCTGAAGCCCTAATGACAGTTGCTTTTTCCTTTTTTTTTTTTTTCCCCCATCTTTTTTTTTTTCTTTTGGGGGTTGGGGGGTACAAGTAGAGAGAGGGGGTTTTTGACTGAACCTAGCACATGGAAAACGATTGATAAATGGGCAATGGTAAAACTACCAGATAATAAACATTACTACTGAGAAATCATTGACAAAGCGCTGGCGCTTTATTTTAAGAAATGGGAGAACAGCAGTAATGTAAGATTTCCCTCCTGTTACAATAAGAAATACACTGCCTGGTGGTTTTCTGTGTTGTTAATTGGTCCCTGGGTTCCATTAAACTGTAAATACTTGGCATTATTTCTCTGTTGACAGGATCTTCTGTCCATGTAACAAGTGAAGCAAATCAGAGACACAGATTAGCTCAGGGAAGAAAAACACATCCCTCCCTCTTTTTAAAATAAGAAATGTCAGGTTTTGCTTCAAGAAGCCTTCCAAGAAGTATGTCTTGCGAAGTTTGGCGCTCTCACCTTCAGAGCCCATGGGTTTTGCTTTCATCTGCTACAGAGAAGGAGCCAGTGTGGCTCTGGGACCAGGCTTGGCTGTCTTCAAATGTTGGGTCATTGGTGAGTCTTTCCTGTTGGACCCCCCTGCTCCCACAGTGCTGAGCAGAGCCGCTTGGCGAGGCCCTGCAAACTGTGCCACCTTCCCCAGGTGAGGAGCTCCCTTGTCTCAGTTCTCCTCACATAGGCACCAGTGCAAGATAAGTCTGTTCCCCTGTCACTATCAAAGGATTAATATCACATGGGGCAGGATGGCAGAAAAGAGAAACTCTTCCCTACAATGCCCTGAAAAGCAGCTGCCTTGATCTCTCACAGTATCTTACTTTCTAGCAGCAGTGTCTGCTCAGAAATTTGACCTTTAAGGCAGGAAACCAAACTAAAATGGGATCTCCTACTATTTCAGGCACCAGTCGCTTTACAGGATGCGTGGCTTTTTCATTGCAGGTTATAATAAGTAAATTCTGGCAGTGGTATGATGCTAGGACCTGTAGAACTGTTCAAATGGTCTGATAAATACTTGATGAGCCATTGCAGATGCTGATATGGAATATGGGACCTGTTTTTGCTTGTAATGGTATTTCGTACAGTCTTACAGGTCACATCTGGTTGCTGTGCAGGCAACATTCCCTCCTTCAGGGTAGAAGGCAGTAAAAGCGCTGCAATAAACAGCATCTAACACTGATTTATACCTTATCAAGAAACATCTGTGCAGCAGGCTTGTACTCAGCCATAAGAAGCCAGTTACTATTGCAGATGTGACAGAAGCAGAGCGCTCATTTTAATTTCATTACTCAACATATTTAGCTGTGTAAACAAATCCTAATCTAAATTGCTGTTGTGTTATCCAAATAACTTGATTATGAAAACAATATGCTAGACTTTCTACAAGGCAAAAAGAATGGGTGCCATTTAGGCACCAGAAAAACCTACCTGGTTATTTTTAAACCATGATCTACTAAGATCCATAAATGCAGCCTAGCCCATTTGATGTTTCTCTGTCTCCTTCATCCTTTGCCTGTTCAGGATTCTCAGTGAGGACCGCTGAAGAGGAGGAGCACTCCCCTGAACTGCACTGAGCAGTAACTGTTGCAAGACAGGGCCTGATCGATGCTGCCACATGGGACAGCAAATTATGTGGATGCTAATCGATGGGATTACCTATGGAGAGAGTACTAAAACATGCCTGCTGTATGAAAGAACTGAGTCTCTTGGGAAAACGAGAGACTATCTGGGGTGGAGTAGATTGCAAGATTCCCCTTTTAATTTATTGATTAGTAAAGTTTCCCTTTTCTGCTCCCCAAATCCTTCAGTACTTCTCTCATTCTGATCAGCTAGTTTTGAGGGCATAGAAATCTGGGGAAAGCAAGGAGGAGAAAATTGGACAATGAGCCTTTGTCACTGCAGCCACAGACTACCATGTCCAGCTTTGCAAGGAAACTTGGGTGTTCTTGAGTCGGCCAGTCTCCAGCCACTAACATCAGTTGTGTTTGATGTGTGTGCCTATGAACTGTCCACACTCTGGTGAGGAGGGGCTCCCTGCAACAGCCAGGTCTTGGTGGAGTAACTCTATTCTTTAAAACCTAAAATATTAACCTCATGGGCTAATAGGATAAGGGGGAAACACAAAGCTTTCCCTGAAGTTGACCTGACACCATGGGATCATCTTCTGGAGTAGGTGTTTTCATAGCAGCAACTTTCAGACAAAAATGTGAACCATTAAGATGAAAAAATAACCAAACAGCTTCTCCAGGAGCAAGCATGATTCACTTATATGAAGGATTTTAAGGCCTGTAAAATCAGATGGACTGGCAGTCAGCATAATATGAAGACTTGTTTATGTTTAGATTAGGTAAGCCTTTGTCATATATATTTTAGGATTAATCTACTCTAAAGACATATTGTTCTGGCAAAGATTTGCCACTACTAGCAAAGCAGACCTGAGATCAATAGGCATCAGAGATGCATTTTTATGTTTCTGTCCTTTGGAAAATATGACTTTTTCTTCAAAGCCTGACCTTATTTTTACTGGGGAAATTTGCTATGGGCAGTAGTAGACTCTCAAACCGTATGGTCCCTTGTGGATACCAACAGAGAGCCCATGGGAATCTAAGGCTATAATAGCCATGATTTATTTTACTGCTGCTGATCAGAGACACATGATGCTAATGATATCTCAGGGGCTGGGCTGATCCTTGGAGGGAGTATAGAAAACTTGGCTGAGGAAGGTCCTTGGTACGGTCACTGACCAACTCTGTCAAAGAAATGGCTACCCTCAGCTGTCACTTGGCTTTTCTCAAGACATATTTAGCACAAAGGTAGGTGAACTAGCTTGAAGACCAGGAACAATGTAGCTGCCAAGGTAAGTTCACTTGTAAGTCTCTGCTACCCTACAGTCTGTCTCATGAACATGCCTCAATCTTGGATGGGCTAGAAGTTGGGTAAAGGTGGATGAGTTCCTAAATATCAAAGTGATACTGTGCCATGTGGAAATATTAAGGGGAGCAGCATTTGAGTAATTAATGTGCATGCTCACTGACTAGCATAGTGACAGGCACAAGGCCCTGCTTCTTGTTTTTATCAACTGCCTGTGTTTATTTTTGTGTGCTGCTGGGTTTTATATCAGCATCCTATAATAAAAGAGAAAAAATTCAATGTAGCAAAAGAAGCTACACGTCCCCAGGAGAACTGGCTGTGGATTTCTATGACTGAACAGTATGTACTGTTTTAATGTTCTGGGTGCTGGTTTTGTTCCTAGTTGCCACTGGTTTTCAAGCTAGCTGTGATTCCTGGAAGACTAAAGATTTAGCTTTAACACCCAGTTTGGGATCTTCCCAGTAAACTGGCAGCAAATTTACAGTGCACTGAGACTTACCTGGTTTTGATGTTCTCGTTAAGGGCGGTGCAATGGAAAAGTGTTGCGAGCTAGAAAAGCAGAAAATTGCTCTGCGTTCTCACCCTTGAGACTTCAGTGACCTCTGCCATAGTATTGCCAGGCACGATCAAACAGTAGCACAAATCTGAAAGCAGTTTGGTACTGAGAGTCCAAACTAGATTAGTAAACCACCGGTGGTGGTCATTTGCCTTCCATTGAGAGTGTTCTCCAAGTTGGTGGCCATACTTCAGCGCTGAATTTACTGTCTTCTTACTCTGTGTACCTGTACTGCATTTCTCAAGTATTGACAAATTGGCCTCAGGCCTTGGATAATTTCATGTGGGGGTTAGCTTTTTTTTTTTTAAGTGGGGAAAAAAAAATGGGCTTTTTATTTGTTTGGTAGTTTTTATCTGCAGTGACTAATGCATTGCAGCTGTCCCAGGTAAAATTCATGGCCAAGACAGGACTCTTTGGTGGTCCATTGAAGTAAACATGGGGAGTCTTGCCCCAAAAAGCAGAATTATGTCTGTCTTATTGAGTTCATATTTGGGTAAAACTAAAGAACCTCATCTTCACTGTCAGTTGACTAAAGGTTGGCTGGTGCTCATTAGTTAAGCCAAGGTCAGAAAGCACTCTGTGTCTTACCACCACCACCCCAAACACACACAGAAGTAGTTTTATGCACAAGGAAGTTCTGTCAAATTCAGTGCAAGCATATAAAATGGTTGTGCTGGGTATTTGAGGCCTGCTAGTTGATATCACTGAACTATCTCCATCAGAATTGGTACCATCTGGGAGAGAAAATGGGTTTGTACTTCAGCTCTGAAATATGTAGCCATATTTTTAAAGCTCAGAGCTCTCTTCAGATATTATCTGCTGTGAGTCTTTGCTAAAAGAAGACTGGTTTTGTAAAACAGATTTGCTTTCTGTGTAGACAGGCCATACTGACTAATTACACACATCGTGATCAAATTTTAAGATACAGGAGCGTTGTCTCTGAAGGGCCACCAGGACTGAAGCAATCTTGTGAGGACGTTGAACAAATTTGTAGGGGACACAAGAAACCAGCTATTGGCACTTGCTGCCTGCTTTTAAACGTTACTGCAATTACATCTGAATTTTAAGCTGACTATCTCGGAAGAGACGATTACAGTTCAACACAGAGTGCAGGCATATGCTGGGTGAAGGCACTGACTTCTCCAGAATCTGTTGTATAAGGTTTGATCATCATTAACATCTGATGCACTCGCATATTTGGCAGTTTTCATGCTTTTGTGCTTTTGTCAGATGGCCTCTGTTACTCTATTTATGCCCACTGTTAACTACGTAGAGTCTGTTTTAGTCTGCCTTTTATACTTGGAAAACTGTGCCTAAAATCACTTCTGCCATGACCTAGCTTTCTCATTTCAGTTTTGCTTACCTTCTCTTACAGTTCTTGCTCTGCAAGTTTGGTATAACTTTGGTGAATAAACAGTGTCAGGCTGTAGGCAGGGAGATTTATTATACCACAGCCTAAAGCCTGTGCTCCCACACCGCATTACTGCAGGGTCTCTCTGTGCTCACACTCTGGATGCAGGTGATTAACACGCGGTCCAGGGAATTGTGCCTCTGCCTGCTCAGTAATTTGCTGGGCAGCACCGCAGTCATCCAGAGCAGCTGCCACTTAAATGGGCAGTAGATTGTTCTCTTTTTATTTTAGCGTCTGCAGCTTCACTTGTATCACAGTATGATACAGCCAGAAGCGCTGTGTTGGTATTTGCTGCAGCTAAGCATCAATTAGATGCATCTTGTGATGTGGTGGCTGTGCAGCCATTTTTCAGGAGAAGCGCTGTGTGCTCGTGAATGGTTATTACCATTTCCATCTACAGATGTGAGACACATTGAGACCAAGGGTCAGGATTAAAAAATCATTAGACCCCAACAGGTACGGATAACTGCTTGTGGGAGTTTGTTGATGTCTGTGCACGTTTGAAAGTCCCACTAGGCATCTGTCCAAATGTTTGGTCACTTGAAACATTTTGTAACCCAGTACTCGGTGACCGTGGTGACACTGGTGTCATTTTGGGAGAGAGGAGCAGGTTTAGCGAGGGATCGCAGGGTAGCTGAGCAGCAAGGCGGGAGGACTTGTTTTCTGACGTCCTGGGCTCAATGCGCTGAATTACCCTCCCTCCCACCATGCTACCGGGAGGCACGGATGTGATTTTGGCTGCCTGCCTTTGCATAGGCACATAGTAAATAATTAGTATGCATGGCCAGGCTTTTTGGTCATCAGTTATTTTTGTAACTGATGATTAATTTAAGGGATTATTGATTCTCATGCCAAATCTTTACTCACTGGTGGTAGAGAAACTAACAGTCATTCACAGGGTCTTTATTGACAGATCTCAGTATATAAATCAGCGTGGGAATGGAAGTGTAGGTCTGTAGGTTGGTTTGTGTCTTCCAGATCATGAGGGGATTGACAGAGGTTTAACTCAAGTCAGAGGTCTAACCTCACGTATCTACTCTGAGGCCCTTTTTGTTGGGTGTTCAGCAGCTTGCCAGGTGCTTTCAGGAGGGATGGGGCCATCTGGGATCACCAAAGGCTCTCCAGAGACGTCTGCCCAGTGTCCATCAGGAAGCCCTTGCCTGGGCACTGGGGGCTCTGAGCACACGTGGTGCTTTGCACAGCGACACCGGTGGAGCCTGATTGCCTTCAGATTTCTGTCCTATGCTCACAATACACGTAAGCCTACCTCCTTGGACCCTCCCCTGAAACGCTTCCTTGCTTCTACAATCTCCTAAGTGCTCTTTAAGCTCCTTTCCATGACCCCAAACCTCAGCTCTTCACCCCTTTCTACCGCAGTGCCCTGCTCAGTGCCCAGTGCCTTGCCAGAAGCTTGCTCGGAGGGCTTTCACGCTGGCTGCCCAACTGGGCAAGCAAACCAGATAGATGACCTCTGCGCACGTGCATTAATGTTGGGTCTCCCCTCTCAGCACAGCTGCTGTTTTTCACAAAGTTTGCCAGAACGTCATGCCTCGGAGACCCTCACCTTTAAGTCCAGCATGGATGGGTTTATTCCAAGGGGTTCAAAAGTCAGCGAAGGTCACTGACAGTGGAAGGACGGACGCCCGTCACTATTGCACACACCCTCGCTTCCTTAAGATGAGACAGAGAAATAGCAGGGTTGTGAGGAAGGTTGTCAGCGTAAATAGGTGTATCCTGACTGAAAGTTCAGACAGGGGAGACAGCATATTAGTAAAAATCTGATGCCCAGCGTGGTCCCCTGCACGTACTTCCAGAAAATTATTACAAATGTATTTTTGATAAATAATAACAGCAGCCTTCTGTGTGTGTTTACAAGCTGCTGTGTTATTGTGCTATATAGTCTGCATCACTTTTCATTCCTTTCCGCTTGCTAGAAACTGAAAAGTTTGAATTTGGTTAGGAATTAAATGATTTCCTGTTGTTCCTGGTCTTGCAGCATTACCTCTTATTTTTGAAAGAGGAGGGCAGTCCAGCATTGCTAAGGAGATCTTCAGCACCTTGCCAAAGTATTTTATTCGTGTGCTGCACACACACATACGTATGAAATCGGTTGGAGTGGGTGATGTGAGCCTTATTTCTGTGCTGTGGATACAAAAGCAGAGTTGTTGTTCCCCATACTCTGTGTGATTAGAGACTTTTCTCTCCTGCTGCTTTGCTCCGATACACAGAAAATCACCTTTTTCTAAGAAAAATTCAATACTTTCTGATGCCTCCTGCTGTCAGAGAGCCTACAATCTTCTGAGCACTCTCCCTTCAAAGAGCAATCGAATTTTGGGCAGAGAACTCCCTTTCCCACTTGAGACATTTTCCTTTCAGCCTGAAAGACTTTCTGGCACCTGTTTCAGGCTCCTGTGCAACACCTGCTGCTGGTGACAATGCAGGTCTTTTTCTGCCTTGTGGGAAGAAAGGTGACTTAATAGAAAGGCCAACTTTATAAAAGAAATTTGAACGACTTAAATGTTCTGCCTTAATTAAAAAAAAAAAAACAAAAAACAAACTAGCCTCTTAAAAGTTATTAATAACAGTCAGTTTTGATCTTTACTAGAGGGCGGGCTCGTGCAGTGGTAACATTTCCACATCAGTGCAGCCCATGAGGCACCAACAGAGGACAGACAGCTTTGCCACTGAAGGCTCTTTCATTCATGTTTGGAAAATTGCTTGGTAGTTTTCTGGCTTCCTTTCTATTTGGTCACACATCTGGAGTCATTGGCTGCACCTTCTCTGCTTATTCCCTAACACTTTCTGTGGTACTTTACGGATTGAATTCCTTGACTGTTCACAGGGTTGGAGTTGTTAAGCATCCTTAGGGCTACTGTGAAATACATCGCCAGGGGAGTCAGGACTTCAAAGGCACCCAGCTCCTGGGGTGCTCTCCGCATTACTCGCTTGCTCCTGAGCAGCCAGAACAGCCACCAGCCCAGCCACCTTTCCCAGGCAGCCCAGACTGCAGCTCAGAGCTTGTTCTGCAGGAGCAACACAGACTTCTGGAGGGCTCTTGTGCACGGGCAAGAGTTTGCCAAACTGAGCAGGAACCAGTGCATCTGTGAGCGCATTTCTGCCCAGACAGTCGGGTGGGCTGCCAATGACACCTGGAACGAGATCCATTTTAAGGCCGAGGATGACAACACATGGTTGGGACAGGGAGGAGAAATTCCTACCTTGGGTTCAGTGTGTTTCAGGAGAGCCACTGTAAGATGTATCAGTTACATCCTTGAAAGGAACCTTGTTACCTGCCAAGAGGAAAAGGCTCTGCAGAGGACAGGGCAACAGATGGGAAAATGGCTCTTAACTTGCAGGTCCTCTCGATTGCTACCACTTTCTCTGGGCTATAAAGGAGATTGGCTGGAGGAGAGGTTGTCCAGGCACAGCGGTGCCTCTCCTAGTACTGATGTTTCAATGGAGACATGATGAACAGAAAGAAAAGTACTGAAATTTCCCAGTGGTGAGCAGATGTGATATGATCCACATGAAACAGTCGGCCCTGCATTCAGATAGCAACTGTTACATGCTGCTAGGGAAGAGGCGATTTGTCTGATGTAGATGCAGATGGCATCATGCACGGCCATGTCCACCTGGAAACCTCCTCTACAGTCCAGGCTGATGTTGAGCCAAGCCAAGAGCCTCCTTTCAGTCTTCCTGATTCGGAAAACCTCAAGTTCGAGGGCTCTGTGCAATCCTCATATAGACTGTAAGGTCCACTGTAGGCCGTGGTGATCCCAGTAGGCCTTTCCTACGCGGCCATTGAGTTATTTTGTAAGTAAAGCCAGAGTACTGTGTATGGGGCCCCATCCAGAAAGCTCTCTGGAAAATCATGCCCTATAAATGGGGTGGAGAAGGCTTATTATGAAACTCTCTCACTTAGTGACAGACCTAAAAAGGAAGACCAAATTTGACCATAAATGTGAGACTTCTTCTTAATAGTGACAATAACCCTGAGCTTTCCCACAAGATCTTAAGGATCTTGAAACATTTTTCAAATTAAGAACAAACCCTACACATTTATCAGACACATGAACTGAAGGCTGGAGAGGCTGAGAGTTTTGTCTGGTGCTGCAGATTAAGTCCTGAATCCAGGTGTCCCAGAGTCGCCTCTGATCCAGTACCAGAGTCCCATTCTGTAGGTGGTGCCTGCCCTCAGGAGGAGAGGACCTTAGTGCTTTACCTGATCCTTGCAGCACTGGGCAGGATTACGCCCCACTTCACTACTCTGCTTCTCTGCATTGCAGTGGCATTTAAAAAATTACACTGGATGCTTTCTCCTCCTGAATTTGCAAAATCAAACCAGAAGTGTTAGTGACTGAGCGAGAAAGGATGAAGGAAGGAAACTGGGAGACGAGGGGGGTCACCAGGCATTAATTTTCCCCACACGTCCCCAACCGTCCCTTCTTTTCAAAGCACATATTGGGTGAGGCTAAGGGGGCAACTGGCAGCAGGTCCACAGGACCTTGGTCCTCTGTGGATGTGTCTTCTGCAAGGGCCTCAGTCTGGTGTGTGTACTGAAACTATGTCAGGAGGCACACAGTTGCTGCCTGGAGCTTTAGCATGCCTGGTCTGCCAGAAGATTTAACATTCCCAATCAGGAGCTCTTGGGCACCTTGGATCTGCTGTAAGGAGGGAGATAAAATGCGTAGCGGTAAGGCTTAGCCTTGCAGGGGCATCACTCCAGACATGACGGTTCAGAGAACCACAGTGCTTCTCCTCCCTCTGGTCCTTCCCCCCACCGAGGCCAGTACGCACCACCAATGCTTGCATCAGAGTGACTTAACTCAGACGCATCTCTATAGGGTGCCATAAGAGCTAAGACTCACGTGGTGGTGACTGAAACACATTTCCTCTTGTGAAAGGCTGGTAAGCATACTTGAAAGCATTTCATCAAGTTACTGAATAGCATTTTGTTCTTCTTGTCTCAATATGATGAGCATAGCTTGGCAGTCCAGGCACTTAAGTACAAGATCATGTATGTAGGAGTTCTCAATACATTATTTTTCTTCTGTTAACTTACTCTGTTTCCCTTTGTACCCATGCAAACTTCTGTCATTCACGTCCTGTGGCAAGGAGCTCGGTTTAACTAAGCTGTGTTAAAAAGAAAGTGTGCTTTGGATTGGTTTGAACCTGCCATCTAGCTTCACCTGGTGTCCCAAATCCCAAAATAACTGGTACAGTCAACACCAGGCCCTCGATAACCAGAGAGGTACTGACAAATCTGGAAAATTTCTGGAGGAGAGTGACAAAGCTGATCAGGAGAGGTGGAAGTACAGGTAGATGAGTTCAAATATAAAATGATGCAGAGCTTAGCTCAGGAATGACTAACAAATGTGTGGTTTGTGAGACATGTAGCGCTCTGATGAGTATGAACACCCTCCCACTCTCCTGAGCGTGAGAGAGGAATTTTTAGCATGACACGCAGGGGTATAACAAGGGCTAATAGTGTGACAGTCAGGCTGAATGCAAGGTAAAATTCCCTGACAGTGAGATATATTGAGGAAAAAGGCAGGAGCCCAACTGCTTGGTCCTTTCTAAAGCCAGACTGGACAAAGCATTAGGAAAGGTACTCCAGAGAGCAAGCATTAATTGGCAGGAGGATGAACTGGTGATCTAATAGGTCCTTTCCATTTCTAGCTCCTATGATATGCTATTCTCTGTAATGAGTTTTGACTGGTTTTAAGCTCAGAGGGTAACAGGGAGATAAAACTGAATGAAAAGATTAACAATAGGAACTAAGAAAAAACTGTAAGTTTGTTTAATAGTCATGGAAAGTGCCAGATTGAGAGTTCCTTAGGCCAGTGGTGCTATTCGAAAATAACGTTGCAAATGGGAAAGTGAAAATTGTTACGTTGGTAATGATTATGGTAATGACTTATTTTTATAGGGCCCCGGTAGTCCAGAAGGATCCAAGAGCACATTTCAGATTGGGGGTGTGCACGTATGCATCCATATAATGGGAGAATTTCTGCAGCTGACACTGAAATGCAGCAACCGCTGGACTGAAACAACCTGCTTTAATGGCAAACAGCAACGCAGGGCAGCAGTTTAAGATGGGATATAAAGAATAACCTCTGTAATTGAAACTATAAGAGAATTGTTTTGGTTTGGCAGAATTTCATTAACTGATTAATTATCTAGGCAGGAGTTTCTTTTGCAACTGCCTTTCCCCATGTCTTTGCTTTCAAGACAGCAGGGTCTGGCAATAATCACCTGGCTTCCCTGGTTACTTTTGGTTGGGCAGGGAGAAATCTGCTGAACTAGCATGACCCCGAGCCAAGCCACGCTGGACTGGCATCAAGGATGGGCAGGAGGTCACTCTCGCTGGTCATGACATTGCTGGTTGTCTTGGCCCACGTCCCCCTCACGCTCTTACCTCTTGGAGGCTTTTCAAGAAGGGTTTCCTGCAGATGCTGTATTTTCCAGGCTGTTGGCCATAGGCATTTGGTTCATGTAGTAGTATCTTGCTCTGGGCCTGATGCCTGAATGTGGCTGCTGTAGGCAAAGGCTGCCTCGTTGTGTAGTTTTTATCTCCTTCTCGTGAATCCTGATTTCCAGACTCTGAATTCCTGGAGGACAAGGGGCCTCATTTATTTTAGCAAAGACAACAAGGAAGCCCTATTGGAAAAGAAAAGTATGAAAATGTGAAATAGTAAGGTCTGTGTATGGAACAAGAAAAAGCAATTTGGAAAAGCCGAAATATGTTATTAACTGTTTTTAATATTGTCATTTTAAAGTGAACTGTGTTGATTACCATTCATGTGGAGAACAATTCTTCTTTTCCCTTTTTTTTTTTTAAATAAGCAATCACAAATCTAAGAGAAGGAGTTAGAAAGTGGCCAGAATACAGATGTTCTACATTGTTCATCCTCCATGAAATTAGACTTTCTTAGATGACATCCTTGAGGAGTCATTTCAATTGAAAGAGGAAGGAAATGATCTAGGTGAGAACTTGCATGTTGAACATGTCATCCTTCTGGAGCCACATGCTCACCATGGAACTGACTCACATGACATTAAAAATTGTTTGTTCTCATTCACGCTGTCTGCAACACTACGTTTAATGTAATATTTGTTAGCTTCACAATTAATCAAACGCTATCGGTTTGTTAATGAAGGTGGCAAACATTTCTGTATAAAGTGCCATTGACTACTGAATAGCTGAGGTATTGTAGAGTTTGACTACCTCTATTTTTTAGACAGATTTATCCAATATTCAAGATTTTTGTTCAATAGTCACTGCAGATATAGTTTTTCTGGCTGTTAGCTAGTCATGCATAAATCAGTCGAAATTTTCCTTTGAATGTTTTTATTATTCATAGGGGATGGTTGGAGTTAGAGTTCTCACTTTATCCACCAGAAATTTTAGCATTTCAACAAAATAAAATACACATTCAGGCCTGAGATAAAATCCTGCCATTCTCATGCTTCCAAAAAATATTTATTTAAAAACAACTGATGTGATAGTCCTTTTCTTTTTCTTTTTCTTTTTTTTTTTTTTTTTTCCTCCCAGATTGATGAGGCATTCAGAGACATTAGAGGAATTGCTACTTCCTTATATGCTGGTGAGAAGTCAGCTTGAACGCCACTGTAAACCTTCATGATCTGGGGTTCCCAGGGCTTGCAGGTTCTTAGTGTTATGGCAGCTGACAAAATGGTTACAGCAACAACTTTCATTATGTGAGCTGCCAAAATTGCAAGGTTCCTCTGAAATGGCTCAATTTTTTTTCTGGACCAACTTATGGAAAATTTCTCTGTCTAAAAACTTTCAACTAGTCCCAGGACTTAGACTGTAGATTGGTAATTGACCTTCAGTAGGACACATGTTTCTAGACTTCTTTTTTTGTGAATGGGACTTACATTCCTTTTTCATTTAGGCATCTTAGCAATCCTACCTTTCTTAATAACACGATAGAAAATCTCTCAAGCTGCGGCTTGTTCATCAGCTGCTGTTACCTGATAGAACATTCAGTCTGGGTATACTGTCTTGTTTTGGGAGAAGGATAGCCTCTGGCAAGAGGCTGTAGATCCCTTCCCTCCGTTTGCTTGGTGACTGCTGGCATGAGAAGGATGGAAAGGGACCTCATCTGGGATCTAGCAGCAAAACCATGGCATGAGTGAATCAGAGATCATTGTTTCCTACTTAAATGCTAAATTCATATTAGGTAAAAGGAGGGATGTAATTCCAAAATCCAGGCACACGGCAGATCCTGACTAGTCAAGGAGGTCTAAGTAGCATAATAAATTGTGTGATTGACTAAAAAGGGAGTTGGGGGCTCTGCTTTTTATTTCCCACAGTGGCACGGACCAGTGAGACCATGAAAAATTCATGTCCCCTCAGTTTGCCAGTCTGTAAAATGGGAATGATGATGCCAGTTTTCCTTTGCCACATGTTTTGAGACTTTCAGAGGTAACACACTGCATAAACCCACTTTATTAGCATGGGTATTTAAAGAGACGATGCTTGCATTTACATCACGGCACTTCCCAGTCGTACAGGGACCATCTACAGTATCTGGTGCAGTACAGTGAGAAGGGCTACTTGGGAAACAGTCCCTGAACTTCAGCCGGTCGCCATGGCGACAAAACAGCTTAGCGCATCAAGGAAAGAGAAAAGCAATACATTCAGTTAAGGATAACTTACGGCATCAAGGCTGCGGTTTGAAATATCTCTGGTTTTCTGGGTCTGGGCTTGCAGGACACAATGCTGAGCTCTGGGATTTCCTCTCCCTGAATCCTCTTCTCCAGCTCACCTATAATGAAAAAATATGGGCCAAAAAAAGGAAAATCACGATGGTGAGAGATATGCAGGGTAGCTTTCCCTTGGCTTTTTGTTGATAGGGTGGGTGGGAGGAGAATCTGCATCTCTGAAGCCCTTCTGCAAGGACTTGGTGTCGAGAGCTGATGAAAACCATCTGCTGGCCTACTTTCTACCCATCATTTCATACATGCAGCTGCCAGGTGCCTCTTTAGCCCCTGGGTCAGCTACATTTCTAGTGCAAGGACTTTTCCTCCAGCCAGCCCCAGGGGCATCAGTCACCCTCAGAGCCTTAAGAAGAGAACAGGGAGGGATGCCCTCATTGTTCAAGTTCCTCAGATGGAGAAAGGCTCTTGCCTTGCACTGGGCGGTGGGATCTGGCATTGCCTGCCCCGTGGGGACCTGGTCCCAAACCCTCATTGTGGGTTTTGCAGCAAGCACCTGGCGCAATGGGACGAAGTCTTTGGGGAGAGGACTAGCAAGAGCTGATACCACCCCAGAGGGGCCCGTTCAAGTTGTCCACATTTCTCTGAGTAAGCTTGACAAGGGAAGGGGGGCAGTACCCTGACGTCTGTAGCATGGTGTGCATTAAAGGTTTCATCGCCTTTAGCCAGGGCCTTACAAAGAGGCCGGGGGGGAGCCAAGGTGGCTGCGCAGAGGTGAACTCAGGTGCCTTCTCACAGAGGAAGGGCTGGGGACAGCGGTGCCTTGGCTGCCAAAGGCCTGTTGAAACATGCAGCAGTAACCAAGGAAACTTCATGCTAGAACCAGCTCAACATGATGAATTGCTGCCTAATAACTGGCTGCTAAAGGGTCCAGGTAATTCAGCTGCTTCTCTCGGGGCGGGTGTTGTGTGGGTAACTTTTTGTCAATGCCCTTTTGTGCTAAACATTCCTAGCATGAACTTTACCGTCGTGGTGAAGCAGGAAACCCACTGCCCGAAGCCCACGTGCCCAGCACAACGCACGCTTGCCGCTGGAGGGGCTCTGAAAAGCCCCCACACCAAGGCAGCTCACTGCGGCTGTGTGTCTCGGCTGTGCCGTCAGGTGTGGCTTCCCTGGCCCACAATGCCGTGTTAGCATCTTACCTGTGGGCCCCATTCTTGGATAATTTCTGCTGTTTTCAGGATTGTCTGCAGCTGGTCGCCGGGAGCGGGTTCTCCAGGCAGCGGCAGTGGTTGGGGGGATGCAGTGGTCATTCGGCGCCGCATCCTGATGGGCACGTGAAGCCTTTTCCTTGGTGGCCCGGGGCTGTGTGACTGGGATCTTGCCTGGAAGAAGGCACTGAATGGTCTGCTGGTGGTGAAAAGCTGGTGAGAGGCAGATGCTAAAAATTGCTTTAAGGTAAGCTAGAAGGTGTAAGAAAGGTCCCTCTGGAGATGGGGAGAGGGCCAAGTGGTTGACGGTTGGAGGGTGCCATGTTAAGTGACATGAACTTCCTTGCTTTCTGCTGCTTTTATGTTATAGTCTGGAGGAAAAACTGGCGAGAACTTTCCTGCTAATGAAGCATCATACAAATGGACATGGTTGCAGGGTAGGGGCCATAGATTTTATAGAGGAAATGATGAAAAATGCCTGGTGGGCCACACTTGCTGGTGAAAGTATGACTGAGCTTCTGAAGATGGGAGGAAGAAGACAGGGGTCTAGGAAATCTCTTTAAAAACTGGGGAAAGCATAGCGAAACTTAAAAGAAAAACAAGATAAAATGGCAATTACATATAAGCCCACGCATGCACTCACTCTCTTGCTTTCTCTCTTACACCCACGCACTCAAGCACATCTTTCTGTCCGAAATAGTAGGGAAAAGACATCATAGGCTTTATTGTCAAGAGTAATTTCTCTTCACGTGTCACTACGAACAAATTCTCAGAGCAGGGAGATGTATTGCACAAAACTCATCTGCCTGCTTTTTTCCTTTTCTAAACCTGAACGAAACAAAGAAAAAAGCCCCTGTGAACTGCTGAGTTGAAGAGCTACATGCTGACAGCTCTTGGATGGATGAAGTCGGAACACAACGATTTGTATGCCAGTAATGCGATGGGAGGCAGCAGGGTGATTGTGTGGGGAACCAGGGCTCACTTGTCCTCGCAGGAATGGCTTTTAGCCCATGCCCCTTTGCATTTGGGGATGTCAGGGAATCTGGCTGCAGCTCTGCTGTGCATTTCCCTCCCGAAATGCTTTGGAAGCTGGGGGTTTCCTACCCATCTTGTTCAGCCTGCAAGGAGCATTGTTGAAAATAACCTGCTGGCGGCTCTTGCCTGGAGGTAGGACACCCCACAAGACTGATGCCTTTTGGTTGTACGGGCTGCACAGTGATTTTATGCAGCAAGATGAAGACGGGTGGCTGCCAGCTGGGTTTAAACTTGTGCCGTCCCTCCACGCTGTTGGCAATAGCACTAATACCCTGCTCAGAAGGGCCAAACTTTGGGTGTCTCTGGGGAGACGGGGCCATTGTGCGCTCAGGTAAGGTTGGTGTAGTCTGCCCGGATTACACGAGCAAAAGCTTGGGCCCACGCTAAGCGTGCTTGGACTCTCCCTTTCCAGGGATGAGCTCTTAACATACACTTGAAGATTCACACAGCGGACTCCAGGCAATTTGGGTCTTTGTCCTGTATTTAACTGATACTGTAAACTTCCCTGCTGGATATTGGCATGGGCCCTCTTGGCTTTGACTGGTGTTTGTTTGGTTCCATGAGAGTCCATCCCAACATGCTTGGGTGAAAGACTTCACCAGCTGATTTAAAAATGAAGTTTGCTGATCAGAGCCATGTCCCATGCAGAGAGGAAAAAAAAAATCCCTGGACTGTTGTGGATTCCTCTATTCTGTATATTCATTCCTGGCTGATGGTCGGGAACTTATAGTATGCAAGAGAAGACCATTATGGTTCCTGGCAAGGAATGGAATTTGTATTAGCAGATTTGATCTTATCTTACCTTATCTTATCTTACCTTTTATTTTATTTTATTTTATTTTGCAAGGGGCTAAATAGTACCCAAGATTCCCGCATTCCACTTCCAGTGTTCCCTTCTCACTACATGAAACTACTGAGTCTGAATTGCAAATATGTGAAAAAAAATGTAGGGTTTTTATATGATGCTTGGAAGAAAATGGATTTGCAGAGCTTCTCTCTTTAAATGTGTCAACATAAATGACATCCTAGCAGGTCTTGCAGATTGCATGGCATAGGCAAATAACTGCTATTTATTGCATGGGCTGTGCAATTTTTTACCTAGCTATTTCTGCTACATGCAGAATAGATGAAACAAATTTTCCTTGTACATTTATATAGTGCCTGTCAAGTGATGCATGCAGTGGTCTCCACTAATGCTCATTTGTGCCATGATTCCTTATCCAGGATTTAACCCCTCCCAGAGGAAAACTGCATCACATCTGTGATACCTATTACAAAACAGGCCAGATTCTGTGCAACGTTCTAACAGGTTACACGTGGCATTTTCCTTCCCTTTGGACTCCCTAGTCTCCTCCTCTGTAAAGGCAGTCTAAGGCAAGCCTATCGCAGAGTTACAGGAGACACACCTTGCAATTGGCATTAGAGAGGCCAGCACTAACTCTTTAAGGTCTCTCAGTCTTTAGCTACCAGTTTGTTTCAAACGGATAGAAACATAAAAAAGTATTTGAAAAAAAAGAAGAAAGATAAGTCAAGCGAAGCTCAACAAGGAAACTTAAAGGCTCTGTGCATGGATGTCAGTAGAAGCTATGTATGTAAGCATGTCGGAGTTAATTTCATTGAGAGTTTTGATACTAAGGAAAAAAATTAAACTATTTCTCTATTTCTTCTCTCCTTGCCATCTGTATTACTGCAGCTGTTCGCCCCACTGGCTTTGGGTATTCTCTACTAGTATGTTATTTACAAAATGTATTATGCCCCAACCAGTCCTTTGGATGAGAGTATTGCTTCTGTTTCTTACAGCTGTCATCAGAGGGACAATGCATGTGTCTAAAGGTACCCCTATATTTTGCTGAATCAGATTCTGAGTTTCCTTCTACAGTAACATATTGCAATTCTCCTCTCCACGGCTGATCTAAATATCTCTGTTTAGTGATACATACAAATTATAGCTGTGATACAAACATTGTGCGTGCATGTGTCTTTATGCTGTTTACTTGGGCAGAGCTTTTACCACTCACGTTTATTTTTCAGAGTAAGAAGAATAAAGGTCTCTGTACTTAGCCTACGATGACAGTTTTGCAGTAGGAGAACACTGAACAAGAAAAATGAAGACTGCAGAAGTGGAAAGAGGAAATGAAAGTTGCTTTACCGACAGGGCTACATGAATTCAGCAATGGGTGGATTAGGCTGAGTGTTATCAGTGATGATGAAACACAGCAGACTGAGGTAATGAAATATTTATGAATGGGGAAATGATACTGCATTCTGCAGTGCAGCACAGGGGAAAGTGAAATTTCAAGAATACTGTAATAGCAGAGCCCTCCATTAATTATCGAAAGCAAGCTGTAATGCCAGTTACTATGACAACAGGGTCCCCTATGTATTTTGCACCATTGGGGGGGGGACAAGGGGGCTGCTTTTATTTACTGGAGTGCATTGTATTTCTTTTTCTGTCGTTGTTGTTAATTATGACTGTCCCAGCCTGTGACTATGTGGTTAATTTCAATGATAAAATTATAAAGTGACTATTGGCTAAAATGTAGGGAAAGTCTTTAATAGGTAGTAGTGGTCTTTTTATTCTGGAAAGAGCTAAAGATGGCCCTTCCCATATTAAGGGACAAACTATTGTCATTATTAATAATCTTATATAATATTAATGCATGGTAATGTAATAATAAAAAGTGAACTGCTCCTAGAAGTATTATTATTAATAATAATTTTGACTGTGTTAGGCTTTCACCCACAAAGCATTTTAGAAGCAGTGTTTAATTAAAATGTCAATATTGGCATACTAAATCCACCACTACATTTCCAGATGGGGCGAGGGAATGTACAACCTCTGCCCACTTATTTTTAATTACTACTTATTTGGTTTCTTAAACCCATGACCCTCTTTGAGATTTCCACTTATCCTCAGCACAGCCGAAGGGTTTTCCTGCCAGCACCTCTGCCTGGCGCAGCGCATGTGAGGAAAACAAGGTATAGACCGTGATGAGGAAGAAAGATGTTGGCTGAAACATGTCTCAGGTCTGTGGCAACGTGTCCCGTTAAAGCAGCTCGGCTAACTCTCTGTGTGGCACACGTTTGTGGATGATAAATCTATAAATAGTTATTGAACTGAATAGGCAGAGATGTGCCCTCCAACCCCTCTGGTCCGATGACTCTAGGTGCTGGGGATGGATGGGGATAATGGGCCACAGACGGTGGCCAGGCTGACCAGCTCTCACCAAGTAGCATTTTCTGCTGCCACTGCAAGAGGCAAGACCACTCCTCTGCATGGACCGTTGCTCCGGGCCAATCAGACAATTCTTATATTTTTATCTTCTTATTTTTAGACTTAGTAGTGCATTTCATCAATTGTTATCAAAGGGCTGTACAGATGTTCTTTCTGTAGCTCCTTTCCAGGTGGGCAAAGTGTGCTACAGATCCACTAAATGGCTTGCCTAAGGTGATACAGGGAATCAGTAACAGAGGGAAGAACACAAGCCAGATCTCCTATTTCCAGCTTCAGGACCTTCTTCCATGGCACGCAACAAACTCCTGGTACTCAGCCCTTCTAGGAAGGAAGGTGTTGCAAAGGTAAGACGGGAAAATGGTTGGGAAATTGCAGTGTGAGTGCTCTCCTGAAAGTAGCTACATGCAATAAGTTTTGTTGAACATTTCCTAGTCTTACGCAACAAAACAAGCCAGAAGTAGGCATCTTAGGCCTGTGCGTCTGACTGGGCACAAACCTGACTGGATAAAGAGCAAGTCAAACGTGGTGGTAGCAGTAGGATTTCTGTATCACCACTTAATAGGAGATGCCGTGAAGGACATAATTTCTTATGCGTGGGTGTATGTACATGCATATACATGCAGACATGCATACATAAACATATGTTCTATATGCATGGAATACAATGGACTGTGCACTGTGATGGACATTGGCTTAGAGAGGAAGGATTTTGCCTGATTTTGTTCATGATGAGTTTACTGAGTGGATGTGGAGGAGAAATCCGTTTATTATTTTTTTATTACTGCAACCCTCCCCATCTTCCCCTCTTTGCAGTTCAGAGCCCTCAGTTCATCTTTGCTCAGATCCCTTATTTTCATCCTAAGGCAGAAATCACCTGCCTTGACATGGGTCAAGACCGGAGCTAGGAGTCCTCCATGCCCTTTAGTAGCCTGTACTTCCTTTTTTAAAAAAAAAAAAAAAAAAAAATCAAAAAACCAACCACAAACCAAAACACAGCACTGTGAGAATGATGTGAACCCTGTGAGCAATAAACAAGGGAGTAACGTAATCTGGCCTCCCATCGCCTGATGAATGACTGCGGGAAGCTGGCGGGGAAGGCAAGGGCTCGGTTTTCACTGTGATGAGAGCTGCCCCAAAGGACCGATACGGATGTGAGCTTTCCTCTCCTTGGCTCCAAGGCTAGAGGCATCCAATAAATAGCTCAGACTACAACTCACTTACTTACAAACAACGGGGGGAAGGACAAGCCTGGTAGGTATGGGAAAGAAGAGCAGGTCATATTGGTTTAACAGTTTCGGAAACTTGACAGAGAAGAAAAGGTTCTGGTAACTGTTTGTTTAGTGCGGAAAAGGCAAGATGCAGCCGTGGGCAGGGGAAATGTAATAATATTCCTCAAATAGAGTGTGCGAAAGTCTGCCAGAGACAGGTCAGATATATTAATCCTGCCCCAGCACGCGGGGATGGCTGGACATCCCCTGTAGCTCTCCCCTGTGTCGGGAGCTCTCCATTCATATGTGTCTTGTTGGAGGAGGGTGTCTGTCAGTAAGGGGCACGGCTGGGCTGCAGAGAAACCCAGCTCCAGCATTCAGAGCCATGTCATCTGGGACAGAGGACAGGGAGGGCCTTGTGTGCTGCAGAAAAATCATTAGTCCTAGGGCTAATTTTAGTGTAAAGGAAATCATGCCACAAATAATTCCCTTTGCTACCTAGAGGGCACTACCTACACCTCCGTGTATTTGGTGATGTCTGCAGGCCCCTACAGGAAAGAGCCTGAGCTGGGGATGTCCCCTTTTCCTATTCTAAATGCTTTTTTGGTTGACAGTCTCCTTGGGGTAAATCTTGAGAGTGTGCACATGCATGTGTGTCTGTGTGCACGTGTGTGTAAACTTTAGTTAATTAATTGTCGCATACTTGGGGTCATCAGGGTGACTGCAGGAGTAATCTGGCAGCCACGTAAGCTTTGTCTTCTATGGGATGGAAGGTGTTAGCTGATTTGTACATCTTTGTGTGGAAAAGACAAACTGTGTCCCTAAGATGCATCAGCAAGCTGAGGTAAGTCTTGCCTGGCCCTCTGGGCATGCTTTATCCAGCTGCTGCCAGCTACAGTATAAATTGCCCCATCTACACAAGGATTAACCCATGAGTCAACCTGTGTCGAAAGTCATCCTTGTTGTCTCAAGTGGGATGGAGCTGAAAGCTACCATGCTACAAAGATTTGCACCAAACCTCGGGGTCAGTCTAAAATAAATGTCAAATGGCTATAACACAAACATTTAGAAAGAGCCCAGACCGGTGTTTACAGACAATTTAACCTGTTGAAGTGAGAGCCCAAGTCACCAAGCTTGGGAAGGCAACCTCCGAACAGCCCTAGGAAAAGCAGCATATGAGCCTCGGCAAATGAAGGGCTGTGTCTGCGCCTGCCTGGTGTGTAGGAGGAGGGGGGGAAATCAGAAGGGGAGTTAGTTTCTGGTTGCTTCTGCTTCTGATAGCCCCTAAGGTGTTAGAGGAAAAAAAAAAAAAATCCTTGCATTAGACATGTTTGCATCACTCCATAAATAATGAATAACAACAGTCAGACCGAGCAGGGGCTTCCCTCGGAGGCATGAAAGCCGTAAGGGAGGAAATCTGGAGCGGGAGGCCATACGTTGCGTTAGTGGCCCTTTTCCCCCAAACTCCGTGTCCTTGTTGCAATTCAGCACATGCAGGCGGCCAGCCCTGCCTGAGCCTGTGGTAGGAGCCCTATTTCTACTAAATCAGTGAGCAGAGAAGCCCCCTTCATTAACTGAGGGATTTTATGTTTGTGCTTTGGCTGTTTGTTCTTTCTAGTGCTATTCTGTTTGGTTGCTGCAGGGACTGCCAAGAGACGCAGGGGATCGGGGAGCACTTAGTCAAGGGCAGAAATATTTGGATGCAGTCAACAATAAAAGGAATCCCTGAAAATTATAGACATTTTCCAGAGTAGCTATTTTCTCTGCCTGCAATGTTTCATATGCTCCATGCTGAATTACCCTGAAGTGCAATTAAAATACTTTAATGTTTGAAATCTGGAAATCTTCGGTCCCACAGTCTTAATATCGTTCCTAGCTGTGAAAGAGGAGGGGAGGAGGAAGGAATTTATTCTCACCAGGCTGCAGGGGGATTTACACCAGCAGTTTTCATCCACTTCAATGCAAATCCTTTCCGATCAATATGCAGGCGGTGCTGGTGTGCGGGAGGAAGGCAGAGGTGCCGGTGATGCCGGCATCTCCCCTGCTTCCAAACAAGCAGGGCAGCTGTGACACCCTCCCTGCGCAGCCCCGAGTCAACCAGCCGCTCTTTGCCCTGCTTTTGGCAAACCTGGAATAATTTTATATCGACTCCTGGGGGAGGAGGTATAAAGCTAAGACTGCAGTTCTGCCTCTGAAAGTTCACATTTTTCTTTCTTCCAGAAGCGGGTAAGCCCTGACCTTTGAATGCAGAGTGAGGGGTTTGGTTTGGCTCTACGAGTGACAACCAGAGATGAGATATCAGAGAACGCCGTATCCCTCTGCCGAAAAATATTGGAAAGCTGCAATACACAAGGTCGCTGTGACCATCAGGGAAAGGAAAAAAGCTAGTTTGTTCTTCCCTCGGCTCATCCTTGGCCCTCTTGCACTTTTGCTTCTCCCCACAGCTGCCAGGCGGGCTGCGTGTATGTGTGTCTGGATGCGCGTTATAGAGAGAGAAGCACTCAGTAAGCCAGAAGGACTCTGCATTGCTGAGCAAACTTTTAGATGAGGGATATCAGACTTTTCTTAAAGAGTGTGAGCTTAATTTAAGACGCGGCAGCCAGGCTGAGCCAATTCACATGTGCTGGCAGAAGGCTGCCTGGGTGAGTGATGGGAGCCCCCAATACCTGGAGCGTAGCCTGCTAAGTGAGAGAGGCTACGAGTCATCAGCTGGGTACTTAGGAGCAATGTCCTTTATGATCCTCTGATTCATGGGCAAGGAGTATCACATAATTCAGGGACACTTACGAAGCCCTGTGGTGCCATCCTTCAAAGTTTCGCTACAGCGACTTCAGGAGTGACTCCAGGCAACTCTCTAACTCCCGGCCCGGCTGAACAGGGGCTTGGCTCAGGTCTTCACGCTCATAATTAGTTAACGCGCTTACTGCTACAAGACAGAAAGAAGCCATGGAGGAGTTTTCCTGCCTAGGAAAATTCATGGCGACAGAAGCATAATTAACACTGAGCAGCAAAAAAGAGAGAGAAGAAAAAGCAGATCCCTATGGTTGATGGCATAGCCCCTAAAGCTGCTTACAGCTCTCTGCTGCTGCTGCCAGTTTATCCTCTGGCCAGGGGTCTGCCAGAAGAGCAAAAGCCTTACCTGCCTGGTGCTCTCAACACTCAGATGCGAACAGGAGAATGAGCGAGGATGGCCTATGCAGTGTCCTGCGGCTAGAGGAGTATCAAATGAGACACCCATAATTACTGGCAAATCAACTGGAAAAGCACAGACCTCCGGGCTATTACGTTGCAGACATGGGTGTACCAGCGACAGTGGCTGGGGGCTGTAGCCCCCCATACCAGCAGCTGCTTGTAGCCAGCTAGACTGTACCAGTCCCAACAGCTACGGTCCATTAGCAGACTGTGTGAGCCCTCTTAATACACCGGCACAAAGACAGGTACGATGTGTCTGATGGTGATTTAAATAACCTGGAAGGCTTGGCACAAAAGCAGACAAGAAATGGTCTTGTGATTCACCAACAACTGAGCTGCAGGGACAGTGAGATGCAGCACAAGGAGGGTTAAAAAATTGTAGGGACTTTAATGTCTTGAGATACCATTAGCTCTGCACACGTTTGTGGGCATCTTATCAGTTGAGAAAGTTTTGGAATTTCAATCATTTCTCCCTTTTCTATGCCCTAGTAAAAGTCGCTCCTGGTTAACGGCATAACTATTTGGGAAAGATTAGCCAGACGAACCGTATTTCGGGGGCAGCAGATTTTGGTGCTGCTAGTACATTATCACCTCATTGCACTGCTAGAACAGTCTTTACCCAGAGTATGTGCTGAGTTGTTAAGCATCTTCTGTAAAGAGCTATTTATTAAGCAGAGAGAGCCTCGAGATAGAAGTAAGTGTCTAGATTTTCTGGGAGGAAAAATAAAAATCTTTGTAGGTTAAAATTAGCTTTCAGATTGCAGGGGTGAAACCACCTGAGGTTAGAGCCTTGCTGTTTTTTAATAGGCAAATGAGATATTTCATGAGGAATTGCCTTTACATGACTATTGAAATGAGTGTCATCTTCCAGCAGCACCTTCTGCAGCATGAGGTGTCTCTGTCCACGGGGGGAACAAAGCAGGGAGCCAGGTGAGATTGCTGGGGAGACAATGGATTCCCTCCGCACCACGGGACGCTTCGCGGTGAAGTGGGTACTGTCATTTATTGTAAGTGCCCTGTCATTAACTATTCATTGTAATGTATTAAACGGAGGGATCTCACAGGGCTCTCATACACTTCCTCAGAAGTGTGCCCTGGCTTCCCTGAAGCATTGTTTGAGCTGAGCATGACAGCGCTTGTCAATGGAGCACTTGTGGTGACACGTTTGAGAGTCCTAATGCACTTTCTAATTCTCCTCCATCGGTCTCCTGCACTTTCTTTCAAATTCAGATGTGGGTTTTTCCACAATGTCCATCCCGGAGGATGAAGGCTGTGTTTGCCACGGTCTTTGTTCTGCTCTGTGCCTTTGACGTGAGCCGGTCCCTGACTGTCTGTGCACCAACCCTTTACCGGAGTGTGTCCTAGCTCATTTTCCTCTCCATCTTCCTTCCCAGAGGACATGTCCTGGCTCCAGACACTGAGGACTGGCCACCACAGCAGGGACAAATGACAAGGATGACCAGAGATATGAACCAGCTTCCTCAACAAGAATGAATAAAGAGACTGGGGGTCTTCAGCCTCCGAGACTGAAAGGAGGTATGGTGGAGGCTTGCTGGAGCCTGAATGGTGTGGAAAGGAGAGTTGCAACCATTTCAGACAGTTCCTTACTCCTTCCTTCATACTACAGGCCATACACATAAGCTAGGACGTGTCAGGCTCAAAGCCCGCAAAAGGAGGTAGTGCTTCACACCACACAGCGTCAGGCGGTGGGACCTCCTTGCCACAGGAGGGTGCCGGTGCTGGAAGTTTCTGTGGGCTCAAGCGATCACGAAGCATGTTCACAGAAAAGAAATCCGTTGAGAGTTATTACATACAAAGGCTTTGCCTCAGGTTCAAGAAGTCCCTGAGCTGCAAGTGATTGTAGGCTTAGAAAATATTTGAGGTAGTATCACTCTATGCTTGACTCATTTTTATGCTCCTTCCCAGGCATTTGGGTTTGGTCACTGGGGGAGACTTGGGTAGATGGATGTCTGATCTAACATGAGGTGGGTCCTCTTGTGTTTACTCTGTCATTACCACAGCACAGTTCCCTTTAGAGTGAAAAGACCGAGGCCGAACTACCTCATGACTTTCAGTAGGAACTAGGCTAGGGAATGCATCGTCACAGCAGGGTAAAGCTGCTGCCACCAGCTACAAATCTGCTCCTCTTCCAAAGTCTGTCTCTTTCCATTTGCACTTATGGCCTGCATTTTACTGACAGAAATTAGCCCCAGCACCCACTAAATATCGGATGCTTTATGTACCTGAGGTATGATTACTTCTGCAGTACAGAAGGCCTTCCCTTTTCACTGGCCATTGTACTTAGCAGGCACCACTTGCCACAGATAGAGGACCACTGAGCAGGCTCTATTATACTATTATCTTTGATTGTTATATGTACTTATTGTGATCACCACCACATCATTATTATTATTATTATTATTATCATCATCATCATCATCATCATCATCATCTAATTGCTATTAAGCTTTAATTATAATAATGTTATTAAAGTTATATAGTAAGTTCTTGTTTAACCCTTGGTTTTCTGTGATGTTTGGTGACTTTCCTGTGCTGAAGCTGACTTACATCCATTGGCAAGGTTACAACACAGTTCAATAGCTCAAAACCTTGTAGGACTTGCTACCTTCCTGGGCTGGAAGGGAAGGAATGAATATCAGGGTGTCAGTCATATCAGGGTGTGTTACCAGGGCCTGCCCAACCTCCCAGGGTGCCTTGGAACTTCTGGGATCTCAATGATCCCCAAAAGACATGAAATGCAATGGATGCAATGGAGACAGATAATGAGGGAACCTCTCTGTGGCACCAGCTTCATTGTCATGAACACTATCTCTAAAACAGCTGATTTATTTTCTGTGCTGCCTATGATGCATGAAGCAGGGGGCTGAAAATCTATTTTAATGCCAGTGAGTGGTGTCAGGTGAATATGAGCTGACATAGGAATCCAGACAATTAGAGCAGCTTCCCTTGACCCGACATTAGCTGAGGGTTTTCTGCAAGCTGTGATAGATGTAGATCCTCAACCATTGATTTTTTTGGTACCTGTCCATGAATATTATGATAAAGTGTTGTTTTTGTGAGGTTATTTTTTTTTTTTAAAGAGAGTTGAGTTGCTGCAGCTTTGTGAAATATTGGTGATGTAGTTATCTATGAGCTATCTAAGCACCATGACACACAGAGCATTAGAATTCATCATGTTTGTTATTGTCCTTTTACAAATGACTTTATGCCAACCAGTCAAAGCTTGGGACTAAAAATGCAGCTACACAGAGGTAGTCGCACACCAACTTCTGTGCAAAGGGTCTGATTTCCTCATAAAAGAGGTACTTCCAGGGACCATGGAAATGAAGTTTTTCATGAAGCAGATGATAGGAGATGTGGACTAAACTGAAGTCAGGAGAGGACTGCAAATACAAATGTGACAGGAGGTTAGGAGAAAATATTTGTCAGTGAAAGGTAATAAATGCATGTCCAGAAACACAGGGAACTAGGTAAAGCAGAGAGATGCGTTTTTGTTTGAGAAGACTCCCTGATGGCTTCATGACACCCCTTCTAAGCTTGACTGAGCTTTAGGGCTCATGGATTCTTTGCAAATAGGTTCACCTGCACCTGAAGTCTTCTGTTTTCCTCTGACAGCAACACCTTTTTAAAAGCCTCAATGGCCAAATATTTTTCCCATTACTTCAGCCCTGATTATCGATTCTGTTCCCTGGGGTAAATGTCCCTGAATGTACCCTTTTCTCCTCTCATCTTTCTGTTGTGTCTGTCCAGGAATTCTTTCAAGTTTTGGCTTCATTTTCCTCTCTCACACCTGGATGACTTAATCATTGAAACATCCAGCCATAAATACATGGCGTCCCTAGAATTGCCAAGGACCCTTTGCACAGCCAGTACAGCCCTCAGAGACAGCAGGGTGAGGGGCAAAACCCCTTAAGGTACCTTGGGAACTGAAAAAGGTGTGCTTGTGGCAGCCAAGACCAAACTAGCTCATCTGAGAGGCAAGTTTTATTAATTGAGGCTTGGGGCTGTGGCTGACTCCAAAGGACACTAGTGGAGGAGTCTCTGGACTCCACCACGCTGCATAAATGAGAGGATGAAGGTGCTCAAATTTTCTGCATTGAAGTACACAGGGTGAAAGACTTTGGTTCAGGTCTTCCAGTAGTGTAATCAGAATTCAATCATCCCTGTTCAAGGGGTTAATCCAGTGTAAAACTAGCCACAGTGCAACCAACATGTGTCTACTTTCATCGTGGGGAAGTTTATCTTTTATATCCATGGGGGAGTTAAAACAAGGGGAAGACTGTATCCTTTAAGTGGAGAGGATATTATAGCTGGTGGGTGATTGCTGAACAGTTTTGTTGAGTCCTTATCCCAGTACTACTGGCCTGAGGAAGAAGAAATTTTATTGGAGAAAAAATCTGAGTCTCACAGGAGTGAAGCAGGTAACACCTAAACCCATTAGTTGAATCACCTTTTTTTGAAAACTGCAGATAAACCAGAGCACATTTTAAGGCACAGACTTTAGAAAATCTGAAAAATTGACACTGAAGCAACAGAAGTGGGGGATAGAGACATTGCCATTATACTTGTACCAAGTATTCTGTCAGAACAGAAGATGAATACCTCTTGTCTGCAGCTGGGAGAGGACAACATTGCTGGGGCGACGTGTGCCACCAAGGAGAAATCCTACCCAAGCCTGCTCCTGCCTCTCTGGGGTGGTTACAGTGAGTCCTCCCACCTGAGAAGGTGCAAAACCAGGAGCAAAACGTCAGCATTCTCAAGCAATTTTATTTTGGCAAGCTTCACATGACTGATGACCTCTTTTTATTTTGCCAGACACCCGCTCCACAGAGAGGGGGGTAAGAAATAGCACTGTGGGCGATGAAAGCTCCATCTCTTCTGTCATCCACCAATGGCCAAACAGCTACGTGCACCAGCTTGCAGCTGAACAGGGACCCAGAGGTTGGAAAGGCAAATGTGCGGGACTTGCAGAAGTAAGCATTGACGAGGGGCTAAAGAGGAGGTCTTATGTCGTGATCTGTATCAGAGCCAAAGCATCAGAGTCTCTGGCACACGTCATGCCCCAGATAAACTGGGTCAAAAAGCAGACCAGGTCATATACAACATGTACATGCCTCAGCAACACTCTGTTTAGCACAGGTTACTCCAGGCTTTCAATACAGTTGGTAGAGTTATCGTTAATTATCTTACTCCAATTGTCCTACTCTGCCCTGGTTAAATTAACTTTTTCAATCACTCCCACTCTGTCAGATTTCTTTCTTATTAGATGTCCTCCAGTGTTTCACTTAAGACGTTATGCTTTCCAGGGCAAAATCATTTTCTGCCTTCTGTACAGCAGTGAGAACTCCTCTCCCTGCTTATTCCTTGATCTAGCCTAGCTGCTACTTTCTTATGTCATTATACAATCAGTGGGGAATATTAATCAAGGCCTGGTGGGGTCATCTTCACGTGGAGTGCAGTCGGTGAAATGCACTATCTTTAAGCCATAAAAAGTATGTCCATAAGCAGAAGAAGCAATGAGATGTAGTTTCCTGAAGACCTGTCCTGAGATTGAACTCCACTGTCTAGTAAAGGCTGTATTGGCACTGCTGTTTTCCCCTCAGTGAGGTGATTAATAATCCTTGTTTCCACTGCTCCATGACTTTTATCTGTTAATTATATAGGAACTTCAGATTTTTTAAATTTCTCCCACTCTGTCAGCTGGACACTGGCTTCAAAAGTGATGGGGAAGGGACTGGTTGTGACAGAAACACAGACATATTATCAGAGAGCTTAGTAGTGGACCTAGTTTCCTTAGGAAATAAGTTTAAAAATCTGCAGTAAAAGTGTGCTTTTGGGCTTGCTCAAACAGGGTAGGTGGTAGGACATAAAAAGTCTTAATTATTAGTGCACTGGATACCAGTATATACTCGTCTCATCTTGGCTAGAGAAATAAGCCTTTAGCTTTCAGTGGTGGTAAAGCTACTGAAGAAGAGTGAAGTGGAACAGATCTTGGTTTCCTCCATCCCAGCTTGGCCTGCCAACAAAAAACCCATGCAGCAACACATTTTGCAGAATCCTTGTGAACTATATAAAACATCAGTATCAAAATATCTTTGATGGCTGTGCCCAAGCAGCTCTCTGGCATGTTGCTAGGAAGTGTTTCAATCCCAGGGGGATTTCTGGGAAAAGTTCAGGCCAGTTGCACTGCAGATGTTTCTGGGTGAGCTCCTGTGTTTCCACAGGTATCACTTTCACAGAGCAGAATTGCAAAGCAAACTCTTCTTAGAGCTGAGGAAATCAGTCCCTGGTGATGGACGTTATCACATTGCTGGCAGTGTGACTTGCCAGAGTTCAGCAAAAGGCATCAAAGCCAGCCCCAGCAACTGTACTTTATTTCTTGGTGGCTATAGTTTGTAAGAAGAAATGCGCATTGGATCCTATCATCATTGTAACCACCATGAACTTAGGTGAGCTGAGTTACAATTTTTTTTTTTTTTTAATGGATTTATCCACATTAAGAACAAAAACTATTGCCTTGCAGGATTAAAAGAAAGGTGCATCTAGTCTGGTATCCCATTCCTGACAGTGGCCAACAGAGGATAATGTGGAAATAGTGGATGAACAGAAAAAACTTACAGGGATGCAACTTCAGGCTCCAAAAAATTGCAGGTCAGACATTTCCTAGGTCAGATGTATTGTCTTTGTATTTAATAGTCCTCAGCAGATTTTTCTTCCAAGTAGCCATCCAGTCCTTTTTGAGCCATGTAAAAATTAACATCCACAGCATCCCAAGTCAAGGAGTTCCACAGCCTTGTTAGGCACTTGGTGAAAACTATTCCTTCGTGTTTGTTTTGAACCTGCCAGCTTTGCTGTCCCCTGCTTCTTATCCTGGGAGGGACAATGACTAATCAACCCCTACCCCTCAGAAAGGCATCCATTTCTTCTGTTCCTGGTTTTCCAGGTTTTTCTGTTTTCCCACCAATCTCGTTGTACTCAGCATTGCTGGTTTTAGAATTAAAGGCACCAAGTCATCACAAAATTACCTGTCTTCTGTTATGGAATCCCAACCAGGCGAGCAGGATCCTCCAAATCCAAAAGCGTGCCCAGCAATGACGCGTCAACAACATCTCTCATGTATCTTCTCGGCAAAAGGAGCTCTGGCACATGGGAGCTGCTAAGCGTTTGGAGGAAGACAACCCTCATTAAAACATTGCTGTGGCACTTCGCAGAGGTGGTTCTAAATGCATCACTCTCTGCCTCATGCCATGTTTGTGTGATTTCCAGGGATATAAGGGAAAGCAATTTGTACCGAGACTCTTCAATCAACAATAAAAAGCTATTATACAGCTGGAATACTTGGCCAGTGTTCTTGGTGCAGATGACAAGTTATGAACAGCTGTGTTGCAATATGAGAAATATAATCAGACTGTCTGGTGAAGATGGTTGAGGGGCAGTCTTTTGCAGAAAGTAGGGCAGCCTCATGTTTGCACAGGAGGCTGCTCGCTGCTTTGCATACATCGTGATGCTGAGGAAAAGTCTCTGTTTCCCAGGGGCGCTGAACCTGGGTGTAGCATTGCTAGACCCTCTAAAAGGGCACCAGACTCACGATGGCGTGCCTTTGATTTAGTGAATTCCTAACTGTGCAGAAGAGCAGATTTGTTTTTACACAGAAGCTTTTAAGCTGTGATGCTGTTTTCAATTGCTTGTCTGCTGCACAGAAGAAAAAATAGGGAAGACCAGCAAGTGGGTGTAACAGCTGGGTACCTGGACTTTGGAAGTATTGGAAAAAGCTGCCTGCTGCTTCATTCTCAGCCTGTTGCTGCACAGATTGAATCTGAAGTTAGGATTTAAACAGTGAAATCCCTAGCTGGTGTCAAGTCTGACAGCCTGCTGCATACTGTCTTGCTCTGATACATCTGAACTCCCCTCTCCTCACTACCAGTTTCGAAGGCAGGAGAACAGCCCTTGGGAAGCCTCTTCTCTGTAATTCAGGGTGCAGCCTGATAGCAGGAACGCTACTTACCCTCTGTGTTCATCAGGGTGTGGGCAACAGAGAGGCGTTAGTAGGCGGTGGAGCAGAGCCCCTGCTCGGAAGCTCCCCGTGTGACTGCAGCACAGACTGGCAGGAGCTGAAGAGTACTTGGAAGCTATTTCTGTTATATCTCCTCAGAATGAGATATATTTTTAACAGCCTTTCAGCAGTCAGAGCTCACATCCAGAACCGTAGCAGGGATGTAGGACGGACAGCAATTTTCCCCACTAGCATCTTACCGTCTCAGTCTGGAGAGGTCTGGTTTTTGGTCCCTGTGTTCAGTTCCACCTGTGTCAGTGGGGCATTCCCTTTAGGGCAGCCACCTGGGGAGGCAGACTTCGTGAACAAATGCCAGGTGGGTATTTCCCAAAGAAGAGCCATCTGAGGTTGAATATTTGTAGTTGCTTCCCATCTCTGGGGTGTGAACATGTCACCTGGATGTAAAAAGCGCATACGTTACCCATCCTGTAAACCTCTGGTCCCTCAGTCTTAGACAGATTGCTAGTCTCTCCATTTGTTTTGGTCAAGCTACTGTGTAAATGAAGCTATATCTTGTTGGTCATACATATAAAAAGAAGAGATTGGAAATTCCTTGGGGCGGAGGCTGTCTTTATTGGTGCCTGTTATAGCTCACACACATCCCTGAGAGGCAATGCCTCATAATTAATTGCTAAATAATTAATAATAATATGAAGCAGATACTACTCAGGAAGTAATTAACCTCCTTATGCTTACAGGGAAGTCCTCTGGAATGGAAGAGCAATTAAAGGCTCTTTAAACGACACAGAAAAACTGTCCCACTGACTTCAGTCAGGGCAGGTTTAGGAATTGAGTCCAGTAGGATTTTCTTAGACATAAAATAAAAATAACTTTGTTCCTGTAGGTAAAATTTCTAAATCTGATATTCCTGGTTAGTCTATATAAGTGTGCAGCCTGGATGAATAATTTTATTTTCATTTCATTTAATTTAGTATAGTATGAAGCAGTTAGTGATAAGGAATGCTGGAATGTTGCTTGGAAAGCAAGCAGGTGGCTAATTCATGTTGGAATAGGGGGTTCTCACAATTTCATTCAGGCAGTACCATACAAAGGACAAAATTAAGGCCTGGATGGCAAAATTAGTTTGCAAGAAGTATCTGTATGTAACGTGATCCATCCACAAAGGCACAGAGAGAGTGTAGCATCTTTTTTTTGTTCATGCCTGAATGAGACTTTTGCAGTCATTTTAATGTTCCTTCAGATGAATTCACACAGTCAAGCAGAGGAGATATGAATTTTCTGGGACTTTGGAGCTGTCGTTGCTGAGAGAACTGAAAACATCAGCTAAGAATATCAGGTCACACAACCACTCGATATTACTTAATCGAGGTAAGCCTTGCAATTCTTGATTTGTAACTTCATCAGTCTCTTCTTGCAAATCAAAATGAAAAGAAAGACACAACCTCCCCAAACTCTTGCAAGGTATTTTTAAAACAGTGTGAGTTAGAGCTCTGAATTTCATTGCTCCCAACAGTGCTCATAATGTGCCCCCTTCGAGGATGTGTGTCTCAAGAGTGTCTTGATGCACTGATAATGAACACCGTCTGGTTTTCAGGATTCACCAATGTCCTTTGTAAGCCCTTCAATTTTTCTTTATCTTCTTATTATACAGGCTATTCCTCCTCTCCTGATACCAGGTAAAGGTGATTGCATTATGCTGCTTTTGTCAAATGCATGACAGAGTGTATGAGAAAATGTCAGTCATTTTGGTTCTGTCTTTGGGGCTTTGAGGAAGTTCTGGCTCTCAAGAAACTTCCTATTTTGTCACTTCAGATGTACATGGCAAACTTAGAGGGTAATACTCTCTAGTAGTGCAATAGAAAATGAAATTGCCTTATATTCTCCTGAACCCACTTTTGATGGGAACTTCTACATGGCATAACTTTACCATTTCAGATAATCCAGTTTACCTGTGTTCCTGTCCTGGTGCTTGGCCCCAGATAAATTGTACCAGCCATCCTTGGGAAGAGGAGTGGCCCAGGGCTATGCCGTATCCCTGGTGCAAGTCTAGGGAAGCCCACTTGGTCCCTGCACTCCCTATCACCCTTCACCAGCACAGCTCAACCAGCAGCTCTAGGCTTAGCCCTGCTGGAGCCCCTGGTCCCAGCCCAGTGCATTCAACGCCCAACCTGTCCGAGGAAATCTCAGCCACATTGTTCCTTCACATCTGGGAGGCCAAGAGGTCTCCCCACCCCGGCTCTCCTGCTGCCACAGGCCAGCTGTCCCTTCTCCTTTGAAGACCAGGTGCGTGAAACTTCAGGGGCTGTGGAGGAATAGAAGAGACCAATTAGTGGTGGAGGACACTGGCAGGCACCCTCCACAGTGAAATCTAACCCAAGCCCTGGTGATCACTGGATCACTCTGCAGTGACCTTCGGGGAGAAGTTCCTTGAACATCCTTTTGCCTGCTGCTCATGCCCAATCTGTTTTCTGTGACCTCTGTGGCAAAAAGTGAGCACCACTTCTCTGAAATTTAGAAGATCATAGAATCATGAAGTAGTTTGGGTTGGAAGAGACCATTAAAGGTCACTGAGTCCAACCCCCCTCCAATGAGCAGGGACATCTTCAACTAGACCAGGTTGCTCAGAACCCCATCCAACCTGACCTTGAATGTTTCCAGGGATGGGGGATCTACAGCCTCTCTGGGCAACCTGTTCCAGTGTTTCACCACCCTCATTGTAAAAAATTTCTTCCTTATATCTAGTCTAATTCTATGCTCTTTTTAGTTTAAAACCATTACCCCTTGTCCTATCGCAACAGGCCCTGCTAAAAAGTTTGTCCCCATCTTTCTTATAAGCCCCAGTTAAGTACTGAAAGGCCACAATAAGACTCCCCGGAGCCTTCTCTTCTCCAGGTGAACAACCCCGACTCTCTCAGCCTTTCCTCACAGGAGAGGTGTTCCATCCCTCTGACCATTTTTGTGGCCCTCCTCTGGACCCGCTCCAACAGGTCCATGTCTGTCCTGTGCTGAGGACTCCAGAGCTGGATGCAGTACTGCAGGTGGGGTCTCACCAGAGCAGAGTAGAGGGGCAAGATGGATGATTTTAAATGCTTGCAAGGGCACAGCTTGTCGACAAGGGGCCGATATGGTCACCAGCAACTTCCCTATCTTTAAGTCACCTCCCAAAATGAATCTCCCTTTGACCTCTCACTCTGTGGCTTCAGTGTGAGAGGCTGCATTTTCATGGCACGCTGTCACACAGATCAGGGAGAGGGCTGGACGCCATCAGCCTTGGGAGATGCTGCAGTGAAACCTGCTTCTTCCCACCAGCCTGGCTCTTCCACCCCGTTCGGTGACTGTTCAGTGTGGTAACAGACCAAGTAAATTCATACTATTTATTTTAATGCTGCTCTAGTAACAAGGTTTAATATTAAATCTTATTCTTCCCAGTGCAGTATGAACCCACTGTTTCAAAAAAAAAAAAAAAAAGTCCTCCTCTGCGGGGTTTATAATTCCAGTTGAGAAACGGTTCTCCTTGGAGATGCATTGCCATGCATTAGCCCAGGCGCAGGTCATTGAGAAAGGTTTGGAGAAGTCAGGCAGGCACCCACCCGCTGGCAGAGCTCCCCTTGACAGCCCCACTTAGAGCTCGGGCTCAGGGTCCTTCCCATTTAGCAGCCTTCAGTGATGGTGTAGCAGAGGTATTTAATAAGTGTGCTAATGAACATATTTCCATTTGGAAGATGAACATCAACACTCAGTAGAAGTTAATTAAAATGATGTAAAAGGTGACCTTGAAAAGATTAATTGACGTTAGTGACAGCTTGGCTTTCCCGCAGGTTTCTCAACACACAACCTCCTAGTCTGGATCCATAAAAACCTGCTGTGGGGTTTCAAGACAACTTCTTTTTACTTACCCTTCTCTGAGTCAGCATTTGACTGTTGTAAGCATTTGACCTGGAAAAAAAAGAGTGATCAGTTAAAATAATTCTATAAAAAAAGAGTGGTTAGGTTTTTCAGAAACTTTTTGGTGAATTAGGGTCTCCTGTTTGCTGGCATACTTAATCTGACCAAGTTGCTAACTGCTGTGGAAAGGACAGCTGTGTCCTTCTCCTTCCCCCTTGGCCCACTGCTGCTTTTCTGCCAACTCCCTTGCATTAATTGAACCATGATGCAACCACTAACGAGATGAAGCGATTGAAAACACACACCCATGCCCCTGACAAGATTCATTTTCCAGTGGTGTTATTCCAGCGCAATTGCAGAGTCTCTGGATCCAACACAAGGGAGCTGGAACAAACATGAGGGGGAGGGTGGGACTCTGAAACAGCCCATGAAGGGCCGCTGGTCCTATTGAACACTAGTCAGACATTTGCTTTCCTGTGATTTACGCACTTTGGAAAATCCTTATCTGGAGCCAGCTTTCACCACGGTCATGTCAGATAGGAAGGAGCTTCCCAGCTGAGTTTTGTTAGCTGATCTAGGAGCTGCATGCCACTGTTGTGGCTGGGAACAGGGATAGTCAAATGCAGTCACTCTGCAGTACAGAGGGAGCACTGAAAGCTATAGGATCTCCCACAGAAATGCAGTTCTCCGCTTAGACATCACTCTTGTTTCCATCCCAAGGGCAATAGGCTAGTTAGTGAGGTACACCTACCTGACAATACATTATAGCGCACAGTAAATGTGACAAGTATCGAACTAACCTGTACTAATTGTTAATACTACATATGGATTTGCCCCATCCGGGTGGCTTAAGAGTCATTAGGATTAAATTTCAGAGGAATTCACTGTAATGTCCCTGGTGTCTGGTTGGCATCCAAAAAGCTTGAACAAGAAGCAGAAGAGTGGGAGGTAAGGAAAAAGAGGCCCCAGTGGAAGAGATGAGGGCTCAGGTGGTAGTGACATGATAGATTTCCCTGGAGGGAAAAGCAGTTCAGGATATTTCCTTCCTGCTGGTGCCTGTGCTGCAGTTCCCAGTGCCCCGGCACTTCCCTCCAGCCAGGCTTGAAACCCGGTCACTGAAATGATCTGAGTTACAAGAAAACACCCAGACCTCCAACCTCCCATGCCACAGCCACTGTTGCGCAGCGACAGAGAGCCCTTGGACCGCTAACAAACAACCGAGGGCCACTGACATCTGGTGTCACCACATCCCTGCTGCAAGGGTCATCTTGTCCCAGACCCCCAAGGGCATTCCTCCTGAGTTTGGTGAGCCCACTTGCCTGCACAAAGCTACTCTTATGTGCAAGTGCTTGCAAGATCTAGCACCAAATTTAAATTCAGGTGCTCAATAGAGGGATCCACACTGTAAAGTGTTGGCCTATAACTCTGTGAAACCTCTTAAAATTAACTTTCACCCCCAGGGCACTGATGCTTCAGTCCCTTGCTGCTGAGGCCTCTCTGTTTCAGCGTGCCAGGCACCCATGTTCCCCCAGGCACATGGCTGGTGACAGCAGCAGCTGCGGTACAAGCTAGGAGAAAAGCATGGTTTGAGCCTCCAGTTCCCACCCCTAATATTTATTTTAATGTTTTCTTCTGACTTAAGACATTATTGCATAAATGCTCTACCACTGCCCTAAGGGGATGTTTCAAAGTGGTTTTATTCCTTTATGTTGTTTTCTTTTTATTCTGTATGTCAAACAGAGCAGCTGGGAGCCTAATGCAGACACTAGGAAGATGGAAAGGTCCCTGTGTCTCCAGGACGCAACCCTCCCTGCAGCGGCAGGTGGCTGAGAAGGTGAGTTTTGCCTGGAGAGTAGAAGCAGGAGTATTCTAGATTTTCAGTAAGAAATCTCAAGCAAGATTGCATTGAGTAGGGCCTCATGCATACAGCAAAAATGTCAGTGGTAAATTACAACATAAATTCCATGAGACTAGGCATCTAGCATCAGCCCCTTGTTTTACTTGGGCCATAATTTTCCAGCCCTGCTCAAAGTAAGTCTTTCCCTTCTCTCAACCCCAACAATAATGCTTACCCTATTCTGGGCCTCAAAGTAGGCACCCCATCCTCTCAAAAACTAAAAGCTCCTCAGGGATGATTATTTTTGCCACCCTCAGGTTCCTGTGGCAGCCCCTGCCCAGCCCCACACCAAATGTAGCTCTGAGCTTTTTCCTACTCTCTCTCAACCCTAACCATTGACTTCTCAACCCTAGCCACTGACTTACCCATAAGACAGGGTCCCTACTGTCCAGATATTCAGTATTCCTCAGAGATTGATTCTGCTATCAGCTCTCAATTTCCTTGGGCAGCTTCCTTCAGCCCCACTGACACATGTCCAGTGGGGTTGGAGGCTTTCACTTTTCCTTTACATTGGCCCTCACCCTAGTTTGTGCCCTAAAACCAACATCCCAGCCCTCCCACAGACGAGGCTTTCGTCAGCAAAGAGTGCTTTTTCCAGCTTTCATTCTCGTCTTGTGTCCTCCTGCCAGCCCCCATATAACCATAGCTCTGGGCTTTCACTTCTCCTGTCCCTGAGGGAGCAGCCCTGCTCTTGCTGCTCCCTGGCAGGTTGCAATCTCTGCTCCACCCTGAGCCTCAGTTTTCTCAGAGGAGAGTTCATAAAATCACACGATGGTTGAGGTGGGAAGGGATGTCTGCAGGTCATCTGGTCCAACCTCCCCCGCGCAAGCAGGGCCACCTGGAGCTGGTTGCCCAGGACTGTATCCAGATGGCTTTTGGGTATCTCCAAGGATGGAGACTCCACAACCTCCCTGGGCAACCTGTGCCAGGGCTCGGTCACCCTCACAGTAAGAAAGTGTTTCCTGACTTTCAGAGGGAACCTCCTGGGTGTCAGTTTGTGCCCACTGGCTCTGGTCCTGTCACTGGGCACCACAGAAAAGGCCCTGGCTCCATCCTCTTTGCGCCCTCCCTTCATCAGGTATTTTGTACACATTTATGAGATCCCCCTGAGCCTTCTCTTCTCCAGGCTGAACAGTCCCAGCTCTCCCAGCCTCTCCTCATATAAGAGAAGCTCCAGCCCTCTTTGTGGTCCTTTGGTGGACTCTTTCCAGTGGCTCCATGTCTCTCTTGTCCTGGGGAGCCCAGGACTGGACACAGTACTCCCAGAAGTGCTGAGCAGAAGGGAAGGATCACCTCCCTCCACCTCCGGGAAACACTCCTCCTAATGCAGCCCAGGGTACTGTTAGTTGCAGCTCCTGCCTTTCCTTTGGCAGACCCTTCCCAGCCCTGTTCCAGCTGTAGCTCTGAGGGAATGGGATTTATTCAGCCTTAAGAAGAAGAGGGAGAAGAGGAACTTTATTGCTGTTTGCAGCTACCTGATGGGAGGGTGTAGAGAAGATGGAGCCAGGCTCTTCCCAGAGGCGCACAGTGACAGGACAAGAGGCCACAAGACACAAGCTGGGACTTGGAAAATTGCAGATAGATCTTAAGGGAAAAAACTTCACAACAGGGTTGGTCAAACACTGGAAAGGGTAGCCAGAGACACTGCAGGATCTCCATCCTCAGAGATATTAAAAATTCAGCTTGCTGAAGCGGTGAGTAGCCTGACCTAACTTCAAAGCTGGCTGTGCTGTGAGCAGGGAGTAGGGGCAGACGACAACTGGAGATCCCTTTCTGCCTGAGTTGCTGTATGATTATGCTATTATGTACCTCAACCTTTGTAAATTTGGAGCCTCATCAGATTACCTCGATGAGAACAAGGCGTTGTGTCTTTAGCAGCAGATTTAGCCTTTGCAAAGCCTGCTCTGAGTGACAGTTTCACAGGAGCAATATCTAAACAACTGCTGGCCCACTAACATACAGCTTTCCAGCACTTAATGACAGTAGGAAATGATTGTAGCTGACCCAAAATCTAACTCTTCAAAATTTTCTTCATACGGTTTTTCAGACTTAGGACAGGTGTCCAAATTCATGCCTTGCCTATCCTCTACAGTTTAAGCAAAGTGGGGAAGTTGACTCAAACCCTTTTAAAAATCGCTGGCATGGTAATGGCAAGGGGAAGGAATTTCCATGCCTGGAGGTGAAAGCTGGGAAAGTCCCAAATAACCCAGTTGCTGCTGCTGCTTTCCCTGAGTGATGCAAGAGCCCTTCTTGTCTTTATCTCCTCCTCTCTCACCCATAAGCAAAGTAAAACCTCCCCAACATTGCCCGTTTCAACTGGAGGCATTGGATAGTTGCTTCCTCATGCTGTTTCACTGCCTGCAAGTGACCTGACATTTTTCCCCTTTCACACAAGTGACTCCAGAGTCCCCCAGCATTGGGGGTTTTTCCCCCTCCTTTTCTCCCCTTCCTTTCTCCTCCTTTTCCCTGCCTAAACGCCTGTTGGAAAGAAAAGAAGGCATTAAAAATATACGTATTTGCTGTGGGAGCAGGGAGGAGCAGCTGCCCCTGCCTCGGTGCAGTGTTAGATTAGGGCAGGCTCTCTGGGTTCAGTATATCACGGTATGCTCCAACAGCTCATTCGGATATTTCCCCAGAGGGGAAAGCCTTTGCTTTCCCTCTGAATTCATCCATCACCAGGCAGAACACACTCATAAAAAATGTGGAATCTGGCTTTGCTGCAGGATCATTACAGGGGTTTAAAAGAGAAGATTTCACCACCTTATCTATCTTGTCAGACAACACCTGGCAGGTCAGCTGGGGAAGTGACTACCCTTCCCAGCTGAAGCGTTGGCTTGAGGAGTGTCATCTACAGGCACAGGTCAGCTCAAACCAATGCCCCCAAGCTGGGAAACCCAGAAACTCGGAGATAACATAATGTTTGCAGCATCTACCTGACTCTCTATTCTGTGTATGTGTCTCTCTCACAACAGAGGCAAGCAATTGCCATCAAGAAATATTGCATACGCAACGTCTCATCCAGGAGTGCCCAAGGCTGACTCCATTGACCAGCAGACGATGGTCTTCTTCCCTGCTCCTTGTGCCTGGAGCCACTCGTAGACCCATTTTCGTGTGAGTTTGTCTAGTCCCTGTCTGAACCTGCTTACCCTGCTGGCATCTTGGCAATGAGATCCATGGGTGAACCTTATCCCATGTGAAAAATTATTTTCTTCTCTTTGTTTTCTAAAACCTTCAGTCTGGTCTTTTCATCGGCTGTGCCTGAATTCTCTGGTGGCAAGAAACACCATTTCTCCCATTTTGGGTCATGACCTAATCATATCAAATTATTGTTGGCTCGAGCATCTCCCAGCTAGCTGGTGGGGAAACTTCAGGCTTTTAAAAGGCAACCCTTTGCTGGGTATTAGATGTGCTATCATTGCTATTCTCTTCCCTGCCAGAGCACAAAGCATGTGTGGCGGTACTCACAGACTTCCTCAAAAAACCAGTACACAGGCTGACACTACTGTCTGCCCTGGAGTTTCTCTTCACCCGTTGTGTGCTGATGAGTGGAGTCCCAGGCAAGGAGAGAGGCAGGTGCTCCAGGAAGCTAATTTACTTATTTCTTTTCCTGCTTAGGGAATGCAGGCAAACGATTAGTATGGATTTTATATACTGCCTATAGGGACTGTGATAAATGTAAGCTTTCCTTTATGATTAATAAACATTAAAAAATGTGTCCAGAACTGGTCAAGATACTGAAATCGAGATGTTTAGTCAAGGCAAGGAAAATTCTTGAGTACTCCCATTTTGTCTTTACAAAATCAAAAAATAGTGTACTGAAATACAAATGATAAAAAATCAGGAATGTTTGCTTTTCAGCAAAAAAGCCCCAGAGAGTTAACGTCATCAAAGAAACTGGAAGTAAAGCCAAACTCCACATTACTTATGATGTGCTGTTTCTATCAATACGCAGCTGAGCATAATTCAGGAGTGTCTGGTTTCAGTGTAGCCTGTACTTTGTTCTGCTGTCAGTGCTTACTTAAGGTACCAGGCAGAAGCTACAAAATCAGATTGCAGGCTGTTTTAGTCAAGTGCCTGTTGAAGCTAATTTATCAAAGTAAAAAAATGGTTATGAGGTATTAGCGGCTACTGAGGCTTCACTCACCTTTCCTTTCTTTCTTTTTATTGCCTTCAAAATGAAGACCAATTGCTATTTGTCATTAGGCCAAAAAAATTCTTGTTTTCTATTACATTAAGAAAGCACTCTCACTACCCCAGCAAATAAATGCCTTGAAGGTGAGCGAGGGTGGAGAAGAAGAAGAAAAGCAACCTATGGGAAAGGTTTTAGAGGGTAAATGAAACCACTAAGACAAAACCTTGGCGTGAAGGATGATGAGCAAGGCTGCTCCCAAGGCAGTGTCACAGCCCCAGGTTCAACACCAGTGCCGCGGCTGCTGTTTGCATGGACCTGAACACCTGCCCACACTGTTTGCACCATGGCTACCTTTACCCATGTGTGGTTTCACTCTCTTTTGCCTTGAGAACAACAGAGGGTCATAGTATTGTGCTATTTATCATGAGTTTCATTTCCAACAGCACCAAGAAGATTCATGCACAGGAGCGTGGAGCCAAACTAGTAATCTAAACTGTTTTCTCTCTTAAGCTTTCGGCGTGGAGGTGGGAAGCAGACAACAGGGGAACATCTTTTTTCCCCCCGGGTTTGTAAGTGTAAGAAGGAATGGTCTTGTCAAGGTTTTTGTTATAGGGTACATGGTAGAGAAGGGGAGAGAGGAGGAGATAGGAATTTTGGAGGAAGCAAGGGAGGACTATGCAAAGATTTTAGGAGCTCCCTGTCCAAAACAGGTTTAGAGCTGCTATTCCATCACTTTGTAAATTAGCAATATTAGGCATGATGCCTCTTCTGGAAGCATTTATCATTGGGGTACCCCAGAATGCAGGTAACAAGCACATTAGGACTGCAGCACTCTATGCATTCATCTACAAGTGCCTAGCATTGCATGATGCCACAGAAACAAATTATACTTGGTATTCATAAAATGCTGAGGACTTGTAGAAGTATAATTACTGGTTTTCCAGCACGACTGCTGTACTGCAGTAAGTATGGCAGAGTTGACACTTAGTGGAGGGAAATGAGTAAAATATCTTTTTATTTCACCAATACACTCTCCTAACTTCTACTAGTGTTTGAAATCCTGATGCTCCTAGCAGAAGTGATAGCCTGGAAACTTTTTCTTCTGCCTCATTTTTCCTTTAATCATCTGTGGACAATGAATTGCCACCTATTAGCATCCCAGCCCTTGTTAAAATAGGCCCTTTTATTTTTTTTTTACCTGAGTTATAAAAAAAATTTGTTCCAGCTTAGTGCAGTGGACTTGTCATAAACATTTAAGATGTACCATAGTGTCATATTTTCTAGGCAGTATAAAAGCATTCCATTTATTGTTTCCCAAGGACTAAACTTGGAAATGAATGGCTGTATGAAGAGGCTAGTCTTATATTAAAGTTGATTGATTCCATTCATCCTCCAACAGGCTCCTCAGCAAAACAATTTCCCCTTAATTAAGCAAGATGATGTAAATTACATGGTAATTGATTTAATAAAAATATATGATGCAAACTAACATGGGGAAAAACATCTTAAGGAACAGCAGAATGATTCTCTGAACAGAGCAGGTAATGGGAAGACTACTGGAAATGTGGTTAGAAAAACAATAAAAATGAAGTTTTATAGATTTTTTTTCATCATTTCTGTTTCCCTAACAGTTAGATGGATGAATCCCCTGCTACCTCCCTTATTTTCTAGTATTAAAGACGTTTGAGAAGCTGTCCCCTTTTTCTGCCTCCTACCCAATTATTATTCTATTTTTAAAAATAACACCACAATCAGTTCTGATGTTAATGCTTTCTGGGGCAAATAAATATACTTTTCTGACTTATTTTTCTGATCTAGGTACTCTTGAATTTCAAGTGAGAGAGATTTTGCGTTTCAAGTGAGAGATGTTTTCTACTTCTTGTCCAAACCCCTGTGCACAAGTGTGCAGAAAGCGCTGTTGCACAAGTGTTATTGCTTATATATATTTTGTAGAAAACCTATGGGACAATGTTAAGGCAAAATATCCTCTGCCTGCACTCCTCACTTCAAGCACTGTTTGATTAATCTGTGGAGATGGTAGGGAGTACCCAATTGTGAAGATTCATAACACAGTACATGGTAATTTTGGGGCATCCTTATGAAAATGTAGCTATTTGTAGCATATCTTTTCTCTGTGGCACAGTCTTCTCTGGAGCCATGTGAAGGTAGCTTCCTATCTGTCACTTGCCGTCATCCATCCCTTTATGGTGTGGATGAACCCTAGAAGGTAATGTTGCGGAAAGCAGAGCTTCTCCATATTCATCTTTGCCCAGAGATGTTCATACGAGGAAAAGCTGTTTGGTAGTGTATGTGGGCAAGCTGGACAGAGGGAATGGAGTCACAGCAAACTGATGAACTCCTGGAAAGGGATAGAGACATGCTGAAAGGTTGCAAGAACATGAGCAAAGACGGCAAGGACAGCGGAAGGTACCCAGAGAGTGCTGTGAAAGAGCTGAGTGGAGCAAACCTTGGGCAAACTGCTGCAAGTCAGATCCAGAAAGACATGTGATTTTCACATAGGTGCTTGACTCTTCTTGAAAACATTTCTAGTTGGATAAGTGCCTACCTTTATGGTTTCAAGGCCTCAACATGTGTCTGAGGTAGCAATGGATTCACATCAGGCAGTCTGATTTTAGTGTGATAGTTGCAGCTCTCATGTCTGCAAAATTAGCCCAACAGCCTCATAAGCACAATTGTTTTGGAGAGCTAGTATTTTTTTCCAACTTTCCTTTAAGACAAAAATCTCTGATTGTCATTTTGTTGATGTCATTTGTTCTGATCTCAGCCAGAATTAGAAAAAAATAAGCACAAATACAAAATGTTTTCTTTTGCTTTTAGGATTAAGTTTCTTTAGGAGTCCTTTAGAAACACAAATACATCTCAACTCAGGCTGTGGCCAGAGCTTCAGGCTCAGACCTTATTTTAGTTTAATTTCCTTTACTGAAGCAAACAATCAGTCTTTCCTGGCAGGCAGTCCACCCCAACTAGAATATTTTCCATAGTGAGCTCCAGATAGGCAACATCCTCATGTATGCCTTTAAAGAAAGACGAAATATCCAGAGTCCTGATGCCTTCAATCAAAAGAGTAAACAGTCATTTCTGACCAGCCTTTTCCTCAACAGAGTAAACCAAGGGAGAAGCAATCATTGCTTTCTGAAATCAACAATGTCAATCCTTGACATAGAGGAGGTTGGTGAAGAAAGGTTAGCTTTGGTGTCATCGTGCCATTAGGTCTGAACGGCTCTGAGAGATCACTAGTACAACCTGCCATTCACAGACCCCCCAAGGATTTCTTTTTTTAAATGAAAGGTTGCAAAAATCTCATTCCCTATTCTAGCACTGCACACACAACATGTTCCCCTTCCCCCATCAATCGGAAGAAGCTAATGGGAATCAGGTCCTTAATGGAGGGCAATGGCAATTCTGCACAGATGGGAAGGCATAAAACATTCACCAGCCAACCTGTTTTGACTGGTGGTCGATGAAATATTAATACATGACCTTCATCATTTTCACTTTCCATTAAAAACCTCAGGACACTGGAACCAAGGTATTTAAAAACACTTCCGCTTCCTGGTAATCAGTGTTTAATAGAGAAATAAAAATATATCTGTGCTCCTTGCATTTGTGACCAGAAAGCTTCCTCCACATTGGCTCTGATCTTAGATGCCAATGTCCTTTTTAAAGGATTTTGAATGCAACTGAGTGTGAGAGACACGTAACTTCTCTGCACATCCAAGCAACATTTGCCTATGGAGATGAAGAGATAAACGGTTCTTGCTTCAGCTGCACCCGTTGCTGGACTGTTACAATGACCTCTCCTGCACGGCAGTATTCAAGAAAGCCGTGTAAGGTCTAGAAGACTGGAGCTACCTATTACACAAAGGTGGGTTGAATGTAAAGCTTAGTAAATGTTTTGTCTTTTCCTGAATAAGTTGATTCATGTTGCAGGGTGGCAAGATAGATGGTTTAAGCAGGAATGAACTAGTAAGGTTTTACTCTTTTCTTTTTCAACTGATGCTCATAATCAAGAATATTTGCATGCACAAAGCTACCTTAGTGTTCAAAGACACCTTCTTTTCACCAGTGTCACCAACACCATAGACAACTGAACTGGTTTACAAACAGAATAAACCTTAACTCATCCATTCTTTGCCATGCGGATGAAGACAGCTGTCTAGGAGCAATAGGAAAGATGGCTTGGGTGCTGGAAGCACAAAATGTCAATGTCAGAGGTGCATCACCGGTGTTCAGGTTGTGCCACAAGCTTCCTTCATGAGCTTTGGTAAGTAACCTCATTTCTTGGTCTTTACAGATCCTAAACTCCTTTGTGTCTGTTGGACTCAGAATTGTTTATTGCATCATGGCTTCGTGTCTGTGGTATGAGGTGAAATCTTGAAGCAGCTACAGTTAGTAGGAGATTCTGAGACATGGCTGGAATTTCACCCCAAGGCATCTTTATGATCTTGCTCATGTGTGAATGTTCCTAATGAGTTAAAAGATACTGCTCATCTGAGGAAAATTATACAAATGCCTGATATTAGTGATTCTGGGACATGCAGTGTTACAGATTGTCCTGGTTTCAGCTGGGATAGAGTTAATTTTCTTTCTAGTAGCTTGTATAGTGTTATGTTTCGGGTTCAGTAGGAGAAGAACGTTGATAACACACTGATGTTTTCAGTTGTTGCTAAGTAGTGTTTAGACTAAGTCAAGGATTTTTCAGCTTCTCATGCCCAGCCAGCAAGAAGGCTGGAGGGGCACAAAAATTCGGGAGGGGACACGGCCAGGACAGCTGACCCAAACTGGCCAAAGGGGTATTCCATACCATGTGACGTCATGCCCAGTATATAAACTGGGGGCAGTTGGCCAGCATGGGCAGATCTCTGCTCGGGAACTAACTGGGCATTGGTCTGCAAGTGGTGAGCAATTGCATTGTGCATCACTTGTCTTGTATATTCCAATTCTTTTATTATTACTGTCATTTTATTATTGTTATTATCAACTTTATTATTGTCTTCCTTTCTGTCCTATTAAACTCTTCTTATCTCAACCCATGAGTTTTAGTTTTGGTTTTTTTTTTATTCTCTCCCCCATCCCACTGGGTGGCGGGGAGGGAGTGAGCAAGCGGCTGCGTGGTACTTCATTGCTGGCTGGGGTTAAACCACAACACAGATGAAGTGGTGTTAAGAGTTGATATTTGTTTCATGTGTGATAAGCATGCAGAAGATTTGGGGCAGAAATTACAGTAAAAATGAAGATTTTTTTTCGGTGCATAGAAATGTTTTGTGTTGTTTTAATTTGAAAATGATTACAAATACAAGGTCACAAGTTTAATCACTTTCTTTTCCTTCTTTTTTTGGGGGGTAGTAATATTATTTCCCTGTTTTCTATTGCATGAAGTTATCCTACCATTACATAAACTGTCATATGGTTTTGCGTCACCCTGCAGCAAAACTAACCATGGACCAGAAAAATAAAATCGGGAACTGCGTGAAGGAAGGAAGTGTTGTGGGAAGAAAGACACTTATTACACCTGACTGAGCATCAAATGTAGGCTCAGTGGTCAGAGCAGGAAGGAAGTCCTCTAGAGCTTCTTTCCCCCAAGCAGTTCAAATTCCTTTCTCACTGCCATCTCTGCAAGGTGCGATGGAGAGAAGTGTCACTGCTTGGTGCAACGTGGCTTGCATCTGCGGGGCTCAGGGCAGCACCCCGGCATGGAGTGGCCAGGACACTCCTTGACCAAAGTCTTCTCTGATCCACTGTGCAACCCCTCTGTGACTCTGAGACGTAGAGATCGCTATTATGTATGTGTGTGGGTTTTTAATCCAAAGTGCTTTAAGTGCCAGGGATGGTTGTGTCACAGACTCCTCGGCTGGTGCCTGCGTGACGGGCGTGTGATCTGTCCCCTGGGACAAGGCGGGAGGCCGCAAGGCTTGCTAGGACACTGCTGGGGCTTGTCCTGGGAGGGAAGAGCTGAATACGATGGCATCTGTGGCCACAATGTCTGTCTGCACTGTTCCCCCATCACTCGTGCTCAGATTTCCTCTGGGAGGGAGAGAATTGATTTACTCCAGAAGGAATGAACTGCCACACGGGCGCTGCAGAAGGCAGTGGAAACAAGCTGGGGAGAGAGAAAAGATAATCCCAGCTCAAATCTTTACCTTAATTGTACCCTGGGCAGCAATCTCCACAGTAAAAGAGAGCATTGGTCTCTACTCTTTCTGTGACTGTGGGCCACATGACACACAAAGGGCTCTTAAAACATATAAATTGTCTCACATGATTGCTTCCCCAAGCGATCGGTCCCTGCAGAAGAGAGCAAGGCCTAATGGCCCCTGTCCAGTCATGCCAATACCAGAGTGTTTCTTTTCCTCAGCTCATCTTGCCACACGTGGGAATAGGCTCGTCCGTTGATGCTTTAGGCTTTACGCTTTTTCCTATGCTGAAAGGGTGTGGATCATTGCAGAAACCAGCTGCTTTCTGCCTCTGGGCAGTGCAGAGTGTGGTAAGACAGGGCACTTGTGGCTGACATTTGCAGACCCAATCCCCACCCCTAACTCTGGGGTCAGGGGACCGATCCCTGCAGTAAAAGAGCATGTAAAGGAGGAAGGACCCTTCCCAACCTTTGTCTTCTTTGTAGCTATATAAATGCTGTAGCATTCAGCAACGTGCTGGGCTCGTAAAGGTTTCCAAAGCCTTCAAACCTGATCACAGTTATAAGTCAGGGAACCAATCTGTGTTATAAAAGAGCTTGAAGAGAATTTCCTCTTCTCAACACAAATCCTTTCACTATGTCTGTAGGCCTTGCATATTGCAAGAAGTAGTTATGCTTCTGACATTTTATATTCTCCAAGCTATAACTATAATCCCAACACAAACCCTAATGATATTCACAGATGGGAGGTGACCCCCCCCCCCCCCAAATGAGCGCATAGTTTTACCTCTGCTAACATCAGCTGTCCTTACATTGTTGAAAGCCCTACAATGATGTATGCCTCATTAAAGTGAACTACAGAAGCCAAGCCCACCCCATCCCCTGTTCCTGCCAATAGCCAAGAGATCATTTCCTATGGTAAAAGAGAACCTATGGCCTTGGTCATAGCACCACCAGTCCTTTTCCCAGCATTTTCTGCCCTCTAGAATAGACTGGCCTCTAGAAAGTGTCACTGTCCTCACCCTCATTCCAATTCCAGCTGTATCCTTAACTGTGACAAGAGGACCACAACAAAAACAAAAAGAAGAAATTGCTCCCTTATACCATCTTTCTGCCTAATTCTGGGGGCTCTGTAGAATCCAGAAGGAAATTGAGCATTAGAATATATCTTTACCATAAACCCAAATCCTACTACCAGTCCTCCTTGTACTCCAGGAGCCAATAACCACAGTGAAAGGGAATTTGATACCTACAAACATCATTCTTCTCCCTACAGCTGTGGTTCCTGATGTACTCTGTAGTGAACGGGCGTCTTCAAGCTGTTGCTAGGTATATTGTCTTTGTGGATGGCATCAGGCAGAGATCCTGGGGCAAACAGGTGTGGAGGGGCTAATTCCTGACCACTCAAGCCTAGCAAGCTCTGGACTGACCGCAGTCTCCCTGCATAGCAGCTGAAACATTAAAAACACACACGCTCACACCAGTATACACATATATACATGGTGTTTCCTCTGTTCAAAATGCATATATTAATGACATGGCTTTTCTTCCAGCCTTCAGAGAAGGGCTTTTTGTAAGAGGAAAGGCATGCCATTCCCTCTCCCTAAGAAGAAAGGTTCAGGGAGCAAAGTGTGCTGACGTAGAGTTGAAGGAGTTTCTCCTCTGGAGGCAGCCAAATTTCTTGCTTTCCAAGTGCCCTCTCTTTGCCGACCCTGGGAGATGCTGTCCTCTTGAGATGGCTGAGTTTCCTCTTGGATGTTCACTCCCAAAGGCAGCTAACATACATACAGGTTGTGTAATCAGTGGAGCCGTGCAAAACAAGGAGTGCCCCGATTTGCCAGTGCAGCCACATTAGGCGGCTACTACCTTAATTACCTACTGGGTGTCTCAGTTTAGGCGATGTGACAATTTCCCAGTGATAGCAATTATCTTTCCAGGCTGTGATTCACTTTTTGGTGGGTTTATCAAAGCCTCCTAGACAAAATATGCACAAGCACATCTTGCCCATCCTCCACAACCAGGCTTCTCCTACCGACAGGTTAGCAGGCATCCTGGTGTAGTTGGCAACATTGGAAATGTTTTTCATCCTTGCTGCAGCAATGCGATGGTGGAGAGCTTACTTTAGACTTATTCTTGGTACCATTTTCTTGATCTGATTTCATACATATTTTAGTGGAAAATGGTACAAAACAAACATAGGACTAAGGCATAGCCCTTAAAAAATATGGAGAGATGCAGACAGACGAGGTTATGAACACTGTGTTTTATTTTTTTTTACTTTGTCTCATTCCTGAAGCTGCCTTCAGTAATTTCTGTAAGAAAATACTATTATTAGTTTTAGTAGTATTAGAGTAACATTCAGCTAATGATTTTTAGGAAATGGTTACAGAGATATCTATTTGTCTGTATGTGTGTATGTGAAAGAGAAATATGCCATTTATATAAAACATCCTGTCCATAGCTGTATCCAGTTAGTATTGGAAGACTGTTTATAGACTCAGTTGTACTCTGTTGGTGCTAAAATTGATTTCTTGGCTGACTTATTTTGCAATAGGATAAACCCACTAATTGTGCACCTAAATAAAATTGAATTTTAACAAATTGAAGGACTTTTATTTTACCTTGGATGATAATTTATTGACACAAATAGAACTTCTTAATTAAATTTGGCATAGCCAGGTCTGCTGAGGACACATTAAACCCTTTTGCCATGTGATTTTAGTGCTTTTTTTGAATTTTAGACCATCCTGATATTCCTAGATTAAAATGTGTTTATTATGGCTGTACAGGCAGTCAATTATTTTGACTATGCAGTTCCTAAGGATCCCACATGGATTTAGCATAGATCTTCTGTGAAGAAGGACTATTAATTTATAATTTCTCATTAAATACATCAGAGATTGAAATCCATTGTTGCTATTCTGGAAATAGATATCCTAACTCAGGAGTACCTAGCCTGCAATCTGTAAAAATGGAAGGAAAGTAAGGAGGACAGACTTACATTTATCACCATCTCTCAAAGTTCAAATCTCAATAAAGCTGGGAAAATTTAGCAGAAAAAAAAATAGCTGCAGCACCACCAGTGCTCTTAGGGAAGCTGAAGACTCGGGGCATCACCTACACCTCTACAGATACCACCTCACCTAGAGGAGAAGCCAAGGAGGTGGTCCTGTCCTCTGCAGAACGCAGAGCAGAGTGATAATCCTTGTAACATGGGGCCCTGGATCTGTCCAGGACACCAGAGTTGGTCCTTGGGATCTTCTGCTTTGTAGAGTGCAATGGAAGCTTGAATCAGTAAGTAAATGTCCGTAAATGTGCTTAAATTTCCACTAAAGCTTGAACCAGAACTAAATGGCCATAAGTCAGTTTACACATCAAAGAATAAGGTTGACATGACTGACGGTCTGCTCTGCAGGACAAACCTCAAGAGGTCTCTACCAGCACCCCGGATCTCCAGCAGTGAGTAGTGCCAACCCCCTGCCCCCTTGAAGTGCTGCCACTGTCACCAAACAAGCAGACGAAATGCTAAGACCCCTTCTAATGAAAGATTAGCAGATGTCTGCTTGCTCACTAATAGGCCTGCAAGATCAGGGAAGGGATAGAAAGCTTTAAAATTGAATTATTCATTTTGTACTGGGACAAGAAGAGAGGGTTTAAACTCTGAATTTTTTTATTGTGCTTCACTCAAAATAATGACACATTTCTTCTTGATTCCTGTATCCATATCATGTTTAGATCTTATGTTCTTGTATTATACAAGAACACATTGGTACTGCACCCAGATATTTACATTCAGAATAAACACACAGAGAAAAAATGCAGCTAAAACCAGCCATGAAACAAAGATACATGCAATATCAGAGCACACCTATCAGACTTCAGTTAAGGTTTCCCTCTTCCTAATTTTGCAAACATGTTGCTAAATGGTTTCCAAACAATGAAATATCTGGTTTTGTCTCTTTGTGGGAAAAAAACCAAACCAAACCAAAACAACAGTGGCTTTGCTGCAGCTTGACTCAGGGAATCGCCTCCTTCATTTTAAGGCATATTGCCCAAGCAGGCTAGACAGTTTGAAAACCTTCTCTGGGTTAAATAGGACAGTAGGATTTGGGACTGTACTGAAATGGCACAGGTTTATCCACATGTAAATACCTTGGGGGTCACTGGTTACTGCCATCTTCTGCCAGTAGCATCCTCTCTTGCTTTTTCCCAGTTTATAACTTCATTTTGAAGTCTGTCAGCCAGATAGATAGTTTTTCTGCTGTTCACCAGCTTTCCTTTAGTAATACAGCAGGCAGAAACCATCAAGCAGCTCAAAACAACCTCCTTAGGTCTTCAGAATAAAGCTATTAGCCAAGGAAAAGCACAACTTCCTCCCTCCTTTACCCATCTGGTCCCTGCTCTGCAGGGGTGAAAACTGCCAGTGCATAACAGGCTGACAGGGTATTAAGAGGGTGGACTTCTTTAAAAGGGAATTCATATTTGTATGACTTTAAGAATTTTTTCTTCCCTTAGTTTCTACTGTATTATGAAATGGGCTATGTACATGTGTTTGGCAACAGAGACGAGGGAAAAGGAGGCAGGGGTGAGGAATGAAACCATAAACAAGCCAGCCCAAGACAGTCCCTTGTTGTGAGCCTTCCTACTTTGACACATGCTCGTATTTTTTAGAGTACAGCACATTGAATTTGACTGTTTTGGCTGCTCTTGCTCCTGGTTCTTGGCTCCCGTCCTGGCTTCTGGAGTTCCGGGAAGAGTCCATCCCCTGCCAAGCTCACAGGCACAGCCCAGGGGAGCTCACCAGCATCGTCTGCCCTCTGAAAATCTAGTCTTCTGCCGGGCACACGGCGGGAATCGGGTCTCAGGTGAGGTGGCAGGGCTGCCAACTCCCACTGTGAGTTTCAAGGAAGTTAGTGGCACAAAACAGATATGGAAAGCCAAGGCTGATGCTCAATCCCTTGTTTAAAGAAGAATGAACTATTAAAGAACTTCATAAGGTGGGGTGGGGGAGCCCAAACCAACACATGCTTTCCCAAACAGCTATAATACAAAGTTCTGGAAAATTTCTGAAGATATCTCAGCTATAATACCTAGAACAGAAATTCTTAACTGTCTGCTGGCATTCAATGGGTAAATAGCAATTGTTGTCTGCTTGTTGGCCTTTTCTTCCTTCTCTTTCAGATCTGTCTGCTCACCTGATTCTCTCTGTGGCCTGTTAACTCTGAAACTTACCGTTGTCGTTCAGGTCCAGCTAGAGTGTTGCGTCCTGTGGGACACTGCACTTTGAGAAGAGCAAAGACTAACTGAAGATGGTCCAGGGACCCGCAATGAGATATGTCTTCTGAAGAAAGATTGAACTAACAGGAATTGAGGACTATATCATAATTACCTTCAAGAATGTAAAAGGCTCCTGTGAGGGGAAGGAAATAGAGTCACAGAACCACAGAGTTGCTGAGATTGGCAGGGACCTCTGGAGATCATCTAATCCAAGCACCTGTTAGAAGTATGGTCAGCTAAAGCAGGTTGCTCAGGGCCATGTCCTGTTGGATTTTGAATATCTCCAAGGATGGAGACACCACAACCTCTCTGGGAAACCTGTGCCAGTGTTCAATCACCCTTAGAAAGGTTTTGTTCTTACATTTAAATGGAATTTCCTGTATTTCAGTTTGTTCCCATTTCTTCTTGTCCTGTCACTGGGCACAACTGAGAAGAGTTTGGGTCTGTCTTCTTTACTACTTCCCATTAGGTATTTATAAACATGGAGAAGAACCCTCTGAGCTTTCTCTTCTCTAGGTTGAACAGGCCCATCTCTCTCAGCCAGTCCTCGCGTGTCAGATGCTCCAACCCCTTAATCATCTTTGCAGCCCATCACTGGACTTGCTCCAGGATGTCCACATCTCTCTTTTACTGGGAAGGCCAGACCTGGATGGAGCACTCCAGATATGTCTCACCAGGGCTGAGCAGAGGTGAAGGATCACCTCCCTCGACCTGCTGCCAATGCTTTTCCTAATGCAGACCACAAGGCTTTTGGCTTTCTTTTCTGCAAAGTCGCATTGCTGGCTCATGGTCATCTTGGTGTCCACCAGGACACCCAGGTCCTTTCCTGCAAAGTTGCTTTTCATCCAGTCAACCCCCAGCCTCTCCTGGGGCATGGGGTTATTACTTCCCAGGGGCAGGATTTTGCTCTTCCTTCTGTTGAACTTCATGAGACACCTGTCAGTCCATTTCTCCAAAATGTTGAGGTCCCTCTGGATGGCAGCACGACCCTCTGGTGTATCAGCTGCTTCTTTCAGTTTTGTGTCATCTGCAGACTTGCTGAAGGTGCACTCTGTCCCAGTGTTGAGGTGATTAATGAAGATGTTAAATAGTCCAGGCCCTTGCATCAGCCCCTGGGGCTCAGCACTGGTGACTGGCCTCCAGTTGTATTTCATGCCTCTGGTTGCAATCCTTTGAGCCTGGTGGTTCAGCCAGTTTTCAGTTCATCTCACTGTCCACTTCTCTAGCCTGTACTTTATCAGTTCTTCATCATGTAATCTATTTGTCAGCTCCATAGTAGGTAGGACAAGAAGTCATAGCCATAAACTGCAGCAAGAGAGATTAATATTAGACAAAAGAAAAAAGCTTTCCAATGTTGGTGACAGTGAAGCACTGGGACAGGCTTTGTGACGAGATGGTAGCTGGAATAGATTAAGGTTATCTCCAGACTTTCTGTCTTTGATCCTTAATAAGATTTTCAGAAGCATCAACTGTGTGTATTTATCCCTCAGAATGAGCTAAAGTGGGACTCGATTAGCTGAGTGCTCCCAGTGACTGCCCAGGAAATGGGCGAGGGGTAAAAAAGTGGAAAGAGAGTTTCAGTTTAGCGCAGACGTATACCCTGAGGCGGAAACTACCTCAGCCCACCCTGACATCACTCAGGTGTCTGGAGCTCAGGCTGAGACCCCTTGCTCTACAGGTGAATTACTTTTTTTATTCAGACATGAAATATTCCCATATGCTTTAAGCATCTTGATTAGCTACTAGTGCATTTCAGCATAGCAACCATTGTTGTTTATTTGCCAGATTAAATACTATCACATGAGTTTAAAAAAGAGGAAAATACAAATAACCATTATGGCTTATCCTCCTGCAGAGAGGGATAGAGGCTGGGGCTTGGGAACAAAATCCCTTTCTTTTTTCCTCACAGAGAAGCAGGAATGCCTGTGCCTCTAGCCCAGATGATGAAGCAATTGTCAGCAGCAGGAGAAGCTGGAGGGTGCAGATTGCCCTGCAGTCAAGGGATGTACTGCTGGTGCCTATAAATAGAAAACCTCTCTCTCTAGGAGCACCAGTGTAGCTGATAAGGTGGATATAAACAAACCCGGAGCACAGGGGTGCAGCTGAATGTGATGAAGGCAAGCACGTATTTACTCCAGTGGAAGTCCAGCTGGCTTCAGTCTACACCTTCATGCCTGTCATTTACCTCCTTCCTACGCTTGCAAGACAGGGGTCCCTTCTTCAAACTTAATGGGTTTCCCAGACTGTGAATATAGCACGGTTTCTGCACGAGCCTACTGGAAGATGAGTCCACATAGCCGGTATCTCTGCTTACTTTGCAATAGCTTCCCTTGAGCTGCATGTTTCACACAACTGTTCTGGGCTCACCCTCTTATTCCTTTAAACCTTTGTCCAGGTCCAGGAATAAGATAAGCAAAGAAACTACAGAACTGTCTTCCCTCTCTGATTCCTGTCTGAGATAAATGGGCATCTGAGCAGTCTCTGATGAGGCCAACAGGTTGTGAAAAGAGGCAGGAAGAGACACTGCTCAATTAAAAAAATGTAGACAAACACATTGTTCAGTTTATTATGCAATTTCTTCTTAGAAGGGGAAACAGAGAGTTAGATGTGCTGATCTGGAGACACACTGGTGGGGTGGTGGTGCGGGAACAGATGACACAGGGTGAGGTTTTCTCCTTAGCTCTGACCCATAGTTTTGGTGCAAGATGGGACTTGCATGTTCAGGGCTTCGGTTCTGCGTGTGAGAGAAAGGTATGGCAGACTCCGTTAAGGGAGTCTGAATCAGAAGTGATTCATAGCTTGTGAGGTACTCAGATATTTCATTTGAGTGCCATAAATGACTTGAAAAGATACAAAAGTGAAATATGAAGCTGGATGAAAGGGAAAGGACAACGTTGTGATCCACCCACTTTTTAGGCCAGAAGAGACCATTATGGCAATTCGGTCAGACTTCTCCCATAATACAGACTTCAGGACTTCGCTGAACTAATTCCTACTTCAGAGCAAGAGCTGTGATCGAACTAGAGCACGTATTTCAAGAGAAACTGCCCAACTTGATCTTAGAGGGAGAATGTAGTAGGAGAATCCACTACTGCCCTTGGTAAGCTGTTCCTTCTCTATTAAATATAAGTTACTTGTTCTTATTTGTCTTGGTTTGGCTCCTGACAGCCTGACTTATTTCATGCTGGCTAGAGGGACACACTGTTATCCTAACTCTGTTCCCTGGGCACGGGACTCTGAGCATCACTAAAGGCACTGCATAGATTTTTCACTTATTAAGCTAACTAACTCCCTTGAGCCCTAAAGCCGTGGGTGAACCAGGAGAACTATGAGCACTCTCTAACTCTTGATTCTGGGCAAGTGCCTGGGCTGTGACCTGATTTCACATGGAGGTGCACACAGCCTGCCCCTGCCACCACTCTCTGTGCTCTGATTCTGCACCAGAAAAGTCCAGGTGAACTGACTGGGCAGAAAGCCTCTTCATCTGTGTCCCCATGGGAGATGGGAAGCGGATGAGGACCCTATGGTGTACCACAGGATGTGTACCTGAGGTGGGCTGGTGGATGCACAGAATATCCCACCCTAATGAATGCTCAGCAACCTGTGAACATTTTTTCAGGCTCATCGCTGAACCCTCTCTAGAATTTCAGCCTTGCCCTGTGGACCCCATCTCCAGATGCACTATCCCAAGGCCGGTCATGCTGGTGCTGAGCACAGCAGTAATGAAACTTCCTGAGGTAAAATGACAAGCAAATGTTCTGCAGTTTTCTCTCCAGATTTGATTTTGACTTCATTTGAATGAATGCCTAATTGCTTGCCTATAGTGAAAACTTAATGTGTTGATTTTCCAAAGGCTACAGAGCAGCACTTGGAGAACAATCAGTCAGATGTTTTGTCACATCCCAGGCAGCCCTAGCAGCATTTGCCTGAAATGAAATGTAACATCTCTACATTGCAGGCAATATTTTTGCTGATAATGCTTCTGCATATCTTGCTAAACAAAAATAGATTCCTCTTTTTTGGTATAGACATCAGTTAAAAGCAAAAACAAAACCCCACTTGCATTAAGATGACACAGTACCAAACTGGAAGCTGAAGTTGTCCTCCACATTTGACTGCGGTCACATCAGGTCCCAGACTTGATCCTGAGCCATCTGCTAATTGCTGCGGTTTTGCAATTGTATATCCCAAAGCTAATTTAGTTTGGAAGAAGCTGTTGGAACAAGGATTCATCCTTGGAAATCACATAGCATCTCTGTTAATGGGTACTGCAGATTGCTAAGCTGCTCCAGCCTGCTTTGCCACAGGATAAACTCAGATAGCGTCCTGCCTTTTAAAGACTTCTTACAGCCTGGGGTGTTGAGTAGCTTTGGAGGACGCTGCAAGCTAAGGGAAGCCCTGAGGCCATCTGGCCTAAATACCGGACTCAAGGACTGTAGAGACACTGAATGTGTGGGCATGATGGGCAAGTCCCCCAGAGCACCTGGGAACTCCATATCAGAGCATGCCAGCAATTTGCCTGCCAGCATGTGGGAACTGCTTTGTCAGGCAGTTATGGGGCACACGGTGCGTGGGATGCAGGGTGGACCGTGCGTGGGATGCAGGGTGGACCATGCTCCAGAGGTTCCTCTGGCCTGCAGCTGCCAAAGCCCAAACTGCAGCACTGCTCTGCACCCCAAACCACTGCCAGGCACACTAGGAAAAGGCAGAGGGATATTCAGATTACTGAAAGCCTGTGTGTGTCCCTTTGAATGCAGCAGCGGCAACAGCACAAAACATTCCTTGTGCTGCTGTAGCAGCCTCCTCGGGGGCCTTTGTCCTAGACACGGGTCTGTCACGGGTATTAGAAACATCAGGCTAAACAAAACGTGATGGGAAGATAGGCACTGATGTGTCATCATCTTCTGCTGTTATAACCAGTGCTCTTATGATCTCCATTACTCTGCTGCCCCATTTGACTCAGTCTTTTAAGGTACTTGTCCTCACGACACCCCGGTGAGGTAAGGGAAGTGCTGCAGATAGGCACAGACACCATGTCTGTGTTAATAATAGTAACAAACATTCCCAGAGCTGTCTGGTGCCCCCGAGGCCAGGGGCACCATGTGGGCTGTGACGGCTAACAGGCTCACCCCTGAATGGGACCATGAGTTAGTAAGCACAGTCTGTGGCATGAACTGTGTCCACGGGGCAGGCCACAGTCCCCCAGTCCCCGCTCCCCTGCCCCATGCATGAGACACCATGACATGCTCAGGCTCTGAGACTGGGCTCTGCAGGCTTCACCCCCAGGTTAGCAGTTTCTGGTTAAGTGGGTGCTGCATCTGCTTTTGCAGCCCATAAAAGATGATGTCTTTGATGCTTTTGCTGTTTCCCCAGGCCCAGGGGGAAGGGGACAGCTGCCTCCTTTGGGCTGGAGCCAGCAGAGGCACGGCTGGCCATGTCGGATCAATCCCATCCCAGCAGAGAAGAGGGATGCCACCTTGGGAGACTAGAAGTCTCTGACCCTTTCTGATCAGGTACAAGCAGCGTGGGATCAGCAGGTAGGTTGGAGTGGGGCGGGGGGGGGGGGTTGGAAGCTGTCGGACAAACTGCTCCCTCACAACTGCTCTGTGGGGCATCGTCACAAAATACGTCCTCTCCTTAGCTGGCCACGGTCACCTCAGACTCATACCTTCTACAAGGCTGTGGGTTTTCTTCCTCTTCCCTCAGCGCCACTTAACTGGTCTCAGGATGAGGTTGTGAGGGAGTCAGGCTGTCTTTCCTGGAAGAGGTCACTGTGCTTTTGCTGTTTGCAGCCTGTGCCGTACAGACGGGGGATATAGTGCCTATTGCCGCTATCAGAGCCCAACCAGCAAGCAGAGGGTGCTTTCAGAGGAGCACAGGTAGCTCTGTGCAAGGCTGCTGCCTGACCACACTGAAGTGTGCTGGGCTGCTCTGCTCTTTGCTGGCTACCCACGTTGGTAGGTTATCGCCTGAAGGATAAAGTGGATGGCCTTGAACATCATGCACTAGTAGAAGCTCAGTGTCACAGGTGTTGCAACAAAGGATGCTGAGACATTCACACGCACAAAGATGTAATAGCAGGGTCCATAGCTGATCAGTTCTCATTGTGAAAGTTACTTTTGGGGGAAAATAAAAGCAAGAGAGAAGGGAAAGGGAAAAGGAAAAGAAAAAGAAGGGAAAGGGTAAACTCTCCCCAATGTCCAGGCAGGAAAAGACATCTCATTTACTGCATGTACGTGCTGGGCATGGGTGGGAGGTGGTTCCCGGCTTGGTGACACACTGGGTTGTTGGACAGATGTAGTCCCAGGCTACTGCTGTTTTGTCTGATGCAGTTAGTATGGAAGACTATCAGTTGAGGAAATGGCGGGTTGTGTCCAGCATCCTCCTCATCCACACCCATGAAGCAGAGGGCTCCCATTCCTCACAAACGTTATGAAGAGGGGTACTTGAACCTGGATGGGTTGGATCTCTGGTCTTGGGCCAGGTTTGCTAAGGGGCATGGTGGCAGTCCTTCTCTCACAGAGACGGAACAGTTTAGGATCAGATTCCCAGCGAATAGGTGGGTCTGGCTGGACACTTGCATGTAAGCCATGTTTAGCTGGGTTATTTTGTCCCTACTCTGGGCAATAGGTTTGTGGAAGCCTCACCTCCTTTTCCCTCACTCTAAAAGCAGGTAGTGAGAGACTCCACCACTCTTGTTCAACTTGTTCCCTCATAGGTTGCAATAAGAATACCCATGTTGATTGCTCCTATGATCCTGCTATGACCAAGTGCAGTTGTCTCATCTAGTAAAAAAAGTGGCAAAAAGCAGCTCCTACTAGTAAGGTTTTTTTTAACAGGTTGATGCTGAGTTCAGAGTTATCTGAGGACTAGTGTGAGAGCAAGACGGTTGCATGAGGAGAAATTCTGCTGGAAATTAAGTGCTACCTGGCACAAGCCAATAGCATGATGGACGTAATTCAACAGTAGAGACAAATGTGCTCTGTATCCTAGGCACGTGCCTTCATCTCATTTAGGTTTCTTGGGCAGATGCATACCCAGAGGGCTACAGATATTGCCCTTCCTCCCACTGATCTCAGATTCATCCAGACACTTCAGGTAAGCACACAAATATTTTTTTAGACCTTGCCCCAATGTCATGGTTTAACTCCAGCCAGCAATTAAGCCACTTGCTCGCTCACTCCCCCCCCACCAGGAGGGGAGAGAATTGAAAAAAAAAGTAACACTTGTGGGTTGAGATAAAGACCGTTTAATAGGACAGAAAAGGAAGGGATGATGATGATGATGATGATGATGATGATGATAATAATAATAATAATAATAATAATAATATACAAAACAAGTGATGCACATTACAGTTGCTCACCACCTGCTCGCTGATGCGCAACCAATCCTCAAACCATGGTGTCCCCTGGCCAACTCCCCCCTGTTTATATACTGGGCATGACATCATATGGTATGGAATACCTGCTTTGGCTCATTTGGGTCAGCTCTCCTTGCTGTGTGCACTCCCAGCCTCTGCTGGCAGGAGCTGAAAAGCTGAAAAGTCCTTGACTTAGTATAAATACTGCTTAGCAACAACTAAAACATCAGTGTGTTAGCAACATTATTCTCATCCTAAATCCAAAACACAGCACTATACCAGCTACTAGGAAGAAAATTAACTTTATTCCAGCTGAAACCAGGACACCCAACCATGTGGCCCACCATCATTTGGTAAGTGTATGACAGAGGAAGAAACTTAACCTGCTTCAGTCTGGCTGCTGTACTCGAGCTGCTCACATGGGTAAGGCGAGGTGCCAGAAACAGGCAAGGTGGGACCTGTGCTCATCATGCAGCCTCCTCAGGGCAGGGGTCTGTCTTTTCTTCATTTGTCTGCAAAGCACATAGCTGTGGCCTTGTGTAAATAATGCATAACATGCACAGTCATATTTTCTACATGTCCCTTCCCGCACAGATGGCTTCAATGGGAAAATGTCATTGCTGATCATTAAAAGACAACAAACTCTTCAATTACCAAAATAAAAAGTGGTATATGGTTGGCTCTTACAGTCAGTAGGATCCTACATGTTTGGGTTTTTTCCCCATGTATGCACCTTCAGCAAATTGATTTGATAAAACCCAGTTCCAGACATCACCTTATTTCAAGTTCAGTTACCTAGGAAACTGCAGCATACTGCTGGGACGAGCTGCCCGCTCCTGCTCCTGTTGGAGCTCTTGCACGTATCAGCTCTTCCTTCAGGAAGAGCAGAATGCTGCTGATGCCGACTTCGAGCTTTTTTATGCAGATACAGGCTGTGCATTCGTGTGACGAGGCACACAGTTACAAATGCCCGTGGGAGGGAGACACACGTACTATCCACACCTACGTCTGCGTATTAAAAATTGCTCATTTAACTATGAGATGTTGCAGCTATCTATAGCATACAAATGTATAGATGTATGCACTAGCTGTGAGTATATATGCATGTGTACACATACCCCTACACAGAGTGGCTGGTGTGTATGTGTGTGCTTATACATGGAGGTGCTGCTTCTCATGAAAATTATCAGGGCTTCCACAAAATGGTAATTTTATTTGAGGATCTGAGGTAACACGGTCTGGCTGTTTTTCAGAGAACTCATTTGTGGAAGGTGAGTTCATCTACTTTGAGACAACAAGACCTTTGCACTCTCTGCTCTGCATTTTCTGAAAAATCAGGCCCTTGAAGAGCAGCTCTAGCACATCACAGTGGTATTTGCAAAATAGTTGGATGGTAAGAAGCCCAAGCCACACAGTTATTTTGTGAAATGCTAGATTTTACAAGATTACTGTAATATGTCCACAGGAGCAGCATGCCTCTCAGGTGTGAGATACTCAGCTGCACAGTGGCCTAGGGACATGGGAGGCTCCGGTGCCAGGCTGAAGGTGGAAGGGTGTAAGTGAGCAGCTGGATAGGGGAATCCCATTTCCTTCCTTGCACCGGGGCCCAGGAGCTACACCTCACCACGGGGATGCAAACACATACATAGTGAACTCATCTACTCTTGTTTAGCACAGGTAACACTGGCTGGAGCTAGTTCTTGTTTAGTAGACAGCCCTGTCAACGAGAAACACCCTTTTCCCCATGCAGTCATTCAGCAATTTTCCAGAGATAGCGGGTGGTTTTAACGTTTTCTTTTACAGGAGTGTGGAGCCCAGTGAGCATCTCACAGATGGGAAAATAAAATCTGCTGTGCACATCTCTCTGATTAGTTTGCTCTGTGCCATAACTCATGTGGCCATCTGCACATACCAGCAGCCCTTTACCCTGTCTTTCACCAACTACAAATATTGTGACTGCTCTGGTAGAAAGGAAAAATATCTTGAGGAGGTGGAAACGGTCAGAGAGGCTGCCCTGAGGTGCCATGGTAGGAGATCTGTTGCCTAAGGCACAGTCTATCCTGATGGATTTTGAGGCACAATATACATCTTGCATTATTTGCAGGAGAAGACCACCATTACCTGTTCCTTTTGCTATCCTGTATGGGAACTCAGTGAGTAACAGGGACAGCAAACTCACAGGAAGAACGGGAGGTGAAATCCCTCTGCCCCTCTCCCCCATCTCCATAACCTGCAACTCTGGCATAAGGAGCAGCAAAATAACTCCAGTGTATGGGCTAGAGCAGTGGCCTACAAACACCCACCCGCCAGGAGCAGGGCTGTGTCTGGCTTTTCCTCCAAGATCTACCTCTCCTTCGGACCTGTCTGGCTAGAGACTCAGCTCACCATCAGAGATGCTAGTGTAGCAAGCATCAAAACTGTTGAACTATATTGCTAGTCAAAAAATCAATGAGGTCTAACTGTCCAGCAGAAAGAACCCAAACACTGAGTCATGCCTTGTAGAATACATACATTTGATACATATATACAGAATGTATGCAGTACACTTCATAATCCATTGCCTTGTGTTCTTGCTAATTGACTACAAAACACATGCTTTCCATCAGCAAGTATCCTGATTAGGCATTTGTCAGGTGCACACTTGCCATGTCAGAGCTATTGGGGTTTGCAAGTAACTTCTTGACCTATTTAATTTGTGCATATCTAGATAGACAGCTAGGCAGATAGTCAAGTAGGTACTTGAAAGTCCAGTTCAGTGACTGAGAAACCATTGTATTCATCGACCTGTCAGCACTGGCATTACTGACATTTATTTGGCATTACTCAGTCTAATATAGAGTCCTGTAGTTCTTCATAGTTCCCCTGTTAATTGTTGCATATAATTTTTATAACAAAAACTTGGCTCATGTCTATAATGCATACTGTGTATGTCTCTGTGTGTATACATACATACATACAAAGACCTGTATATATATATATATATTCAAAACCATACATTACACTCAGAAGACCCTCTGTATATGTTTCAAACTCATAAACAGCTAATGTGGAAATGATAGACACAGGTTTTCTTTCATCCACTACCTCCAGCATGAAGCAGTGCATTTTTAACAGCACTGAATGATGCCGAGGGAGTGAGCAACAGCCTATCCAGATTAAAATCTCTGCAATGCATCTTTCACTTCCTGGGGCAACGATTCATGCAGCTGGGGACCTACTTTTATGAATAGATGTTCGGAGAAGGGATTTGGCTATAGCAATTGCCTGGGACTCTTTCCTGGAAACTTTAATGTGTGTCAGACATTTCAACTGAGTTTATGTGTTGTTCTGCATAGCAGCATCTCTGGAAAGGTTTGCTTTCCTGGCTACCTGTAAGTCACTGATCTTTGTTGTGCACCTATATCCTGGAGGATATTATGTTTGCTTGGGTGCGTTTCTCATCTGAAATACTGAAAACGATGAATAGAGAAGCTTTGGCAACAGCCAAACTTGTGATAATTGTCTGAGCTGTAAAAGCTGCTGGGGCCTCACAGAGATGGTGGCAGCAGATGCATCTGTGCCTGTGTTACCCTGCTTCCCCAACATCCCCAAAGCTTGACTGCTTTTTTTGACAACATTACAAAAGCAGTGTAGAAAGGGAAAGAAAGTTAGAGTAAAGCATTTACTTGGAGAACTGATTCAAGGTATGGATGATGCTAAAAAGACAGAGGACTGGCCAGAGGGCTGTAACATCTAGAAATGCTTTTTTCTCTCCAGCTGATATTTTTCATGTCCTGTGCCATACCCTACGTCACCCTGTACATCTCCTCTGTCAGGAAACCTCTGCAGGCAACAGAAAAAGGCCCCAAACTGCAGCACCCCAGATCCACAGACCCATTGACTTTACTTAGAAGAACCAAGAGCATGAAGGGAAAGTGGAGATTCCATCCCTTCCCCTCAGCTGGGGTCAGAGTTGGCTCCTTGAGCTACTGGGTGTCTCTCCAAATCTCCAGTCAGTGGCCCAGCCTCACCACAAGCAGAGACTCGGGCTCCATCCTTGGTCTGGAACTGCTGGTGTTACCTGTGAAATTGGTCCTGCCACCTTGAGGCCACCTGACCCTTTCCACACTGAACTCCTGTTTTCATTTCTTTATAACTTAGCCTGAGCTTAATACATTTTTTGGAAGATGACCATATGATGACCTCACAAGTCCAGACCTGGCTTCTCCGTTTTAAGAGCAATGCACTTCAATTAAAATAGGAGCAGGGCAGGGTCACCAGTGGAAACAGAGGGAGCAGACTGGCTGTCTTCAGAGAGAAGACTGAACTTGTCTTGTTTAGCCTAGCAACGAAAAAGCTGACAAAAGCTAGAATTGCTATCTGCAAATACCTCAGAGAGGGAAAAGAGTTTCTTAAAAAAGTCAGTTTAGCATGATAGCAAATGGTTTTTAAATGTCTGGGAGTCAGTCTAGACTGGAAATGAGAAGCTCTTTCTACTATCAAAGTAATGCGGTCCTCACACAGGCTTCCATGGCGTGTCATGAAGCCAAAATAACCCAATTAGCGTTAAGGTGAAGTTTGAGCAACTGATGAAAGGGAGCCTACAAAGCCATTGCCTGCAAGTGCAAGACCCTGGATTGCATGATCTAGAAGGTCCCTTCCAGGGCTGCATTTCTAAGATGGGAACTACAATTTGAACACAATACATGAATACTGAAGTTGTAGAAATCTCTCTCATCTTGGGTGATCAAAATTACTTAATTCACAAGCAGGACTTTACTGCCTCTACCACTTTTCCCTAGCAGTGTTGTGGAAATAAATGTATCATTGCTTTAACTCTGCTCAAGTATTAAGGTGAAAGCATATTTGAAACATCCAGTAGAAAATTAAATAATCTTCTGTTCGGTGTTTTGTCATATGTGCTGCATATTTTATTTTCCTTCAAAGAAATATTGAATAATGGTGTATTGGACAATACTTATTTTGAGAATATAGTGTGTCACCATGTCATTGAAGCCTGTATTTTAACATAAAGATACAGTTTCTAACTTTTCCTCAACTTTTCTAACTTCTGAGTGCTTGAGTTTTCAGTCTTATGGTTCTTTTAGCATAGAAAGGTGTTTGACTGTAGTAATGCTGAGGTGGCTGCAAGAATGGTCAATTGAAACAGATTTTCATCAGTGGTGCTGTGCCACTAAGATAATAGAAAGTTTGTACAGCAGTAGGTAATAAAAGCTAACAATAAAAAAAAGAGTTGATTTTCTAGTCAAATTACAACTGGACTGGTTTGAGCCGTGTTTTACTAAATCAGCTTGCAAGAGTTGGATAACACTAAAAGAAGACAGGGAATTTCAGCACTGATAATGTTCTTATTCCTAAAACCAATTATTTTCAAACATGTCACCTACACTAGCTCTCAGTGAGGATTAACTACATGACAGGCTTGAACTTTTAAAAGCAAGTGAGTTTTAAATTGTGAAAGAGCAGGGGGAAAAGGTGAGACTAATTTTTACCCTACAGAAACATGTAAAGTTTTTCAGTGCATCATCATTCAAAGTCTTCTTGCCATAGTTGTAATGAAAATTATTCCCTTTCTTTTCTTGACTCCCTAGAAAGAAACACTTTGTGATTGGATGGTGTAGAGTAATTTTTAATTAATCATTTATCATATGAATAGTTTATTGAAAATTAATCTCCCCCATCTAACCCAGGAGTATTTTTCTGTGAATTGCTTTGCAAGCATTTAAGTATATTTGTACTTCAAACTCTACGGACCAACACTAGTTGAATGCTACATTTATGTTGTCTGACTGGATGGGATCAGCACCAAGAGCTAGGTGTCTTGTCTGACTCTTTGTGATAGTCAAATCAAAATACAATTTCAGCAAATATTCATGGACATTGTGTAAAAATGTTTCACTGTACTCTCCCAGAAGTATATTTCTGAGTATTTTCAGAGAATGTATCTTGTAATTCTCACACTCCCTACATCCTCCTAGGTTGAGAGGCGTGCTGCTGTTGCACTACTTCTCTACAGAAGAGAGGCTTTCATCCTCAGAGCTGGCACAAAATGAACACTGCAATTGGGGATTTGTGGGAATGTTGCCTATACTTTTCTAACTGCATGTGGATTTGCATCAAGTGTGAAATGTTTTAGCCCCAAAGCAAATACTTACAGAAGTGGGAAGCTGGTTGTTATTCAGGATTTGATTTGCTATAGGAAGTGCAACCCCAGCAAAATTTCCACTGATGGGGTTTGTGTTGCCAGGTCACCAATTTCCCACACAGGCCACCAATATGATAGACCTCCAAAGTCAGGAGAATCAAAGGGGTCAATAAATGTACTCACCCAAGATAGGTAGGAGAACATCAGGATTTCAGTATGACCTAGGTTGGCAGAGTTTCCATTTATACGTGTTGATGTTCACTTTTTAAAAATTTTGGGCTAAGCTCTAACTTGAGACTTCAGTAAACCCCTGGAAAGCCAGCAGTGCCCAAACAGTGGCTTCGCTGGTGGCTACGGACAGATGGCCCGCAGTTCTCAGAGGTGTCACATAAATTCTCGCCTTTGGTTGGAGACATTAATGAGGGAGATATTTCCAGGACGGAAAAGGATATCTGGACTGTGAAAATTTAATCCTGAAAAATGGAAGAGGAGGACTGAAAAGAAGATAATCATAAGTTTCAGGATTTAAACTTCAGTAGAATAGGATGAGATCTGTAGGAGAGGCAGTCTGTGTCATACCTAAGGTTTTTGGGTGTTTTTTCTCCACAGAGGTTTTCAACCTGGCCACTCTTGGCAAGATAATATTGGACAAGATGGGCAACACACTGGCTTCAGCGCAGCAGCTGGAGCTGCTTCCCCAGGGCGTGGGGGCTCAGACACAGCATCGGATGGCAGCAATTTAATGCCTATTACCAGGCATAAGGCGAACAACGGGAGCTGATCCTGTGCATTAGTCCACAGCAACTATGAGATTAATTACATTAGTTTAAATGTCACTGAAGGAAGTTTGGCTGACATATGCAAACTCATTAAGCTACTTTAGTCCTAACACTCTAGGAAAAGGTAGTGATTTCAGCAGTTTCAAATAGGATGGGGAGTCCTCGCTGGGTGAGACAAAAGAGAGAACACCATGCACACTCCTCAGGCCAAGAGACAATAGGGAAGTCCTGTCTTTCAGGTGGAAGAATGAACTATGCAGTCTTTCCCTTTCCGTAGCACCTCTGCTTAGCCAAAGCAATAAACAACAGCATGAGGCTTGAGGGACTAGGCGGGCACAGGGACTAGGCTGGTGCACCTCATCCCCCAGTTTCATCCCTCGCAGAAAAAGGCATTTTCAGGTAGAGATGGCTGAAATAACTTTGGTCAAAAAAGGAACAGGTGGGAGATGTTTTTTTCCATTAAGAAGAATCATAAAACTATGTCTCCTGTCTTTGTCAAAGAAAATTAGAAACCTCCCCCAAAGAGGTTTTTCTTTTGCTAAAATAATGCTCTAGCTTTTTTTTTTTTTTTTTTTTTTTTTTTTTTTTAATGGTGTGCGGTATTTTGCATTGAAAGTAATGATTTTTTTTAGAAGAAAAAATTTCTCTTCCTTGCAAAACCACTTTTTAACTGGTTTCATCCATAGATGTCAATTAGATATTAAAAATAGTCAGAGAAATTTTGATCCTGCCAACTGTCAAGCATACTGCTAACAAAAACATTTTAGCTTTATTATGAATTTTTAAACACACCAATAGCTCTCCTAACCTTGTAGAGGTGGCCTGAATGCTGCAAGTTAAGTGTGTGCTCACCGTCTACTTGGTGGTGAGCCCAGGTTTTCAGGGTTGTAGAACTGAACTGACAGTTCAGAAAATGAAGTCTTTCTTCCTTGATTTTTTTTATTTTTAGCTGACAAGTGTACTGATGGCCAGTTTCACCTGATTTGACACAAATGGTCATTTCAGTTGGCAATCATCCACCCAAATACATGTCACCCTTGGCTAATGACCTAGCCTCATCGATAATCTTGTGACAACTTTTCCACATTGTATATGACATGTGCCTGTGAGCTTCCTGCAATAACCCCTTCATGTTTTTAAATCCCAGACTGCCAAATGCCTGGCTCCAAAATGTCATTTCTTCCTCACAAGTACGCACCAGCTGCTGAGCGAGCTTCCTGTGATGCTCCCTCCATCTTAGCCCTAGGGGCTGGTAGGAAGGGACATGTAAAATGCCACGGGAGGAGACATCTGCCCTCTGTTTCCATCCATCACACCATGCCAGGCCACCGCCTGAAGGGGCTGGAGCCAGTGGCATGTCCTTCCCTCAGCCTTCCCCTAGACCTGAGATGGAGGAATGCTGCATTGCAGCACTGTAGACTGGGAAAGGAGACCTCTTTGCACCTGTATTTTTTAAGGGATCTTGATAACAATTATTAATGGTCCCTAATAATTCTAGATCCTTATTTTCTCTACATCTATAATGATTGGGGATCTATAGTTTTGCCTGATCACTTCTGAGGAGGAAGTTTAGCCTTTCATATGCACTAAAGCCTTAAAACCTGATCCAGAGTCCCCTGTACTCCGTGGCTGCCTGATCAGACTCAGGGTTACATGACATGCAGGATGCCATCAGCTACTACAGAAGTAAGTGGTGGAGAAGATGTTTGAAAGATAAATTCTTGCATCTCCATGCAAGACTTTCCCATCACTATTTGAAAGACACTTTCCAGCCAGATATTTCACTGGAATTCCTCTACCCAGTGTACATTTGTTTCCATCAGAGGGCTATTTGCCCAATAAATTAAACAGTCGATAAATGCAGTGGCCATAAATCTTCTCCATCACTAATTACCTTAAAAACAATGAGACTGCTATTCTGCCTCCTTGATTTCATCTGATAGTTGTAGCAGCAGTAGCTGATCTGGCTAATAATCTCAGTAGTCTGTCTTCAACTGTGGCCCATTGCAGTGTCATGGGCAGAGAGAATATGAAAGTCAGGCATGTGTAGAGTAATTTTTCTCATGAAAGAACATCTTAATATCAAACAGTGAGAAGCTGTGGGACTTCCTAACCTGGATGTTGCATACCTTTCCCTCGACTGAGGTTGTTTTGCCATTGTGGAGAAATGCCCTCTGGGAGCTGCCGCTGTGTGACTGCTAACACTTGACAGTCATTCCTTTACGTGAGCTGTGGGGAATCTCCATCACTGTGCAGCCATCTGAACCTCGTTTCTGTGAGATCCCAAAGGCCTTTGTTTATTATTAGCCTCATTTATCTCTCTCATGACTGATTTTGAATATAAGGAAAGTGGATCCTATTAAAAAATTCATGTGTTACTATCTAGGACACAGAGTCAAGTGTGGAGTAACCCATATTTTGTCATCATACTATTAAATAACAAGAATTAATTTACTTTACACCAACTAGCTAAGCACAGCCAAACTAAATTTTAACATGTGGCAGAGTGCTGACGTCTGCTAGATTAAAGATGTCATATGTGGATCCAGGATATTTTATGAAAAAGATTAGCGTGTTGTTTCTGACATCACAGATTACCTTGCTGTTCTGCTAGGGGAACTTCTCCAGTTTGTGGACTCCTCTCTGAACTGTTGATGCTAACAGTGCAGCCCAAAGCATAGATGACCTAGAAGTCCTGCCTACATTTCTACGGTGTGTATGCCTGTGTGGGAGGGAGTAGTGTTTGGAAAAGGAACAAGATTGCACATCCCATCAAAGAGTATCTAGGCAATGGAGCCGTGAGCTCCTCTGTGAGCAAAGTCCCTGTGGTTAAAGCTGTCTTGGTGAGATGTTGTCCCAGGTGATAGTACCAAACCCATTTCCACCCTTTGCTATGCATGTCCACCTCTTTGGTTGTGCTGAAAAACTGTTTGTTAGACAGTGCTGTGATGTAAATTAAGGTAGTGACATTGCACCTGCAAAGTTGGATGTCATCAGCTCAAAGGTCCTGTGCATTCACCTCAGCACAAAAGAGCCGGGTGGGAATGGATGGCAGGATCTGGTAATGTGTGATGCTGGTGGTGTCACCCCAATCTGCCCCCATCAGCCCACAGCCCACTGTGCCCTGTTTCCCAGTGGCCGCTTCCATTGACTTTCTGGCATACAAGAGTGACAGAGCTTTTGGGCCCACTGTGCACTCAGGTTTTTTCTAAGAGGGATCATTACAAAACCAAAGGTCATTTAAAAACACACACAAAAAATCCCATTTTAGATTAAAAAAGCACAGTGGAGTTTGGCCTTTGCTGTGTCTTTTGCCATGATTCCTCACTAGAGCTTTATATGGTGTTTGTGGTCGTGCCACTTTATTATTCCTACTGCCCTGTTTCTTCCTTCTAGGCATTAAAAACAGCAAAACTAAGCAGCACAAATTTTAGTTAGAACTGGTTGACCTACCCTTTGCAAACAGCAACCACATTCTTGGGTAATTCACAGACAGGAAAAAGAGACGAGGTCAATGGTCAACTCATTTATTGTGGCTTGACCCATCTTACTCAGCCTATGGTTTGCTCCTGAGCTCTCCGGGCCAGAGTCCTTTCACACAGCAGTGTTTGGGATTTGCAGATTAAGCACAGATCAAGGGTCTTTCCGTCACAGGGCCTTCCAGACTCACCTTGAAGACTGGCTGGCTGATTTTTAGTGGATTGATGAATGAGTTAGGGCGCTGAGTCTCACTCGGAGCACAAGGTCTAGAGCTCTCCATTCAAGTTTTCAGGCTACATCAGCAGTACAGAGATATTCAGAAGAGAAATCTGCTGCAGCACAAGGTCTCTTTGGGGTAGTGGGGAGAAGCCCCAGCCACTACAGCAGAAGGACATAAGGACATTAGCTGTACAGGAGCATGGAGTTTGCCATGGAGAGTCCCCACATGGATCAGAAAGTAGTCCGGATCTAAGTCAGCTCCCAGAAACCAGTCCAGCCATAAAAACGGACACTCACATAACTCAAAAAAGCAAGAGAGGCAAACAATTCATCTCAGCTGCTGTGAGGTGCCCCAACTCCTTTTGCGAACAAAACAAAGCACAGAGGGAATAAACCCTGCAAAATGCCAGTGATTGTGTACTGTTCACCCAGCTTTGGTGCACTGAAGAGCAGCAGACTTCCCCCAGCAAACACCAGATAATGCCGTCTGAGGGCTATAAGGGTATTAGCAGTGTGGCTTATTTAGAGTGAAAAGGGCCAGCGAAGCCTGACACTTGTAGCCCTTCTCAGGAAGCCAAGTCACACACATACACGCTTGGTAAGGAGCATTATTGCATTGGGCGTCTTTTCTCTTCCCAGAAGTGCCACTTTCCTCTGGGTGCTTGTTCCCCACTGAAGATATAGGAGATTTGGTCCAGAACAATTTATTTCTCATACACGAGTGAACATCTAACTGCCCATCTTCCATCTGACTGATGAGAGCCTGTGTAACTTGGCAATCTTCCTCCTTTGTTTGTAGCTCCAATGGATGCTGCTCTCCATGAGTGCTGCTGCCATAGATATGGATGCCACCAAAATAGGCAGCACTCTGCAGTGAGCAACATCTGTAGGACACAATCTGTATGAGAGAGAAAAGGTATTTTCCCTAACTTGTACTGCAAGGACAATGCAAACAGTGTATCCCATCAAAACACTGGTTTGGTTTCCTTTGGTTTCTTTCCTTTGTTTTTACTGATGAAGCAAAAAAACAACCCCATTTCTCTTTCCCAAAACCTCCAAGGTAAAATTCATTTCAGATCCCTTCCATGAGCTGGCTGGATAGAGTTCCTCCCTTAGGATGCTCAGCATATTCATTACATTGCTCTCACTCCTCTAAGATAATGAATCATGTATCCCAGGACTTGCCTGCACTTGAAAGTTATCACTGATTAAGATAAGGCGCAAATATAAAGTGCCATTGTTGTTTCTTAAGAGCAGCTCAAAGGGTTGAATTAAGCAGGAGCAATGCATTCTGATTTTGCAATAACACCATCCACACAGGGTGCTAATCAGGAATAGATGACTGGAAACAACTCAACACAGAGGCATGACGTCGGTAATCAGCCACACTTGCTTAAACCTCTCCCAGAGAGCTCCAGCTGCCCTTGCCAACGGAAGGAGAGCGGTTCAGGCAAGCGCTGCTGAAGCTCCTGTGGGTGATTTCGATTAATACTGTACCTGTTGAAGTCTGGACCATGATTTGCAATAAGTAAGCAGCAGTTACCTTAAAACATTAATACTAGTTGAGCTATCTGCTTTGATAAAGGATGGCTAAGAATAAAGGCTGGTGTGCTTGCCTGTCGAGCAGTCAAGCAAATTAAAAGGCATTTGAGAAAATGTTCCAGCTGCAAATGAGAGCCCAGGGCTAGATAAGACTTGTCCACAAGAGCCTGTGACTGGTGGTGGTATTGCTGCTCGACCAAGCTGTTGTTAGGCAACAAAGCTACGAAGGAATATTGAGCAGGTTGCAAATGCTCTCTTCTTGTCTTTCACTTTTGCAAATTTTATTGAGTGATGCTACCCTTATTCTGTAATTGTCCCTGCTCAGTAGAGGTATTTGACAAGCCATCTGGGAGGATCTATCATTGCATAACCTCATACTCGACTGGCAAAGCAGTCCACCTCTTCTGACTTGCCCCTGCCCCCTTCGTGTAGCCAAGGGCACCAGGCATACCTCAGTCATCCTTCAGCAAGATACCTCCGGAGAAAAAAAAACAATCTGGGTTTCAGAATTTGGTTTTCCTCTTGTCGTGGCTTAACCCCAGCCAGCAACTAAGCACCATGCAGCCGCTTGCTCACTTCCCCCCCACCCAGTGGGATGGGGGAGAGAATTGGAAAAAAAAAAAGTTAAAACTCGTGGGTTGAGATAAGAACAGTTTAATAGAACAGAAAGGAAGAAACTAATAATGTTGATACTAACAATAATAAAATTACAATAATAATAAAAGGATTGCAATATACAAGACAAGTGATGCACAATGCAATTTCTCACCACTCGCTGACCGATGCCCAGTTAGTTCCCAAGCAGCGATGCCCACCCAGGCCAACTTCCCCCCGTTTATATACTGGGCATGACATCACATGGTATGGCATATCCCTTTGGCCAGTTTGGGTCAGCTGCCCTGGCTGTGTTCCCTCCCAATTCTTGTGCCCCTCCAGCCTTCTTGCTGGCTGGGCATGAGAAGCTAAAGAATCCTTGACTTTAGACTAAATATTACTTAGCAGCAGCAACCGAAAACATCAGTGTGTTACCAACATTCTTCTCATACTGAATCCAAAACATAACACTATACCAGCTACTAGATATAAAAGAAACTCTATCCTAGGCAAAACCAGGACACCTCTATATTTTTCATGCTCTTAGCCTAACCCAAAACACTTAAAAAAAAAAAAAATTCCTAGCTTGTTAAGGAAAGATGTGAGGGAATTAGGTCTCTAGTCTCTACTTTATATGCAGGAGTGGAAAAACACCCTATCCTTGCTGTGATTAAAGTGCCTGTGGGAACTACTCATGCTTTCAGGCCATCTCTGGCCACTCTGGTCCTTTTAGGCAATCACAGGTATCTACAGAGACGATTATAGAGACTTCCTGGTTGATGCTCAGAGAAAAGCAGATGCTTCCAGAAGGCAACGCCAGGCTGAGTTCTGCGCTTGCAGGGGACGTGCAGGCTCGTCCCACCCAGACCTGTGTCAGTTGGACACGGGTCTGTGACTGCCCGTGTCCCGGCTGCTACCCTGCAGCACGTGCGAGGCGTGGGTAGCAAGTGTCTCTTTCCCGGGTGCTGTGGGGTAGGATCCAGCACGGGGGCTGCTACTGGGGGGCAGCTGGCCGATGGTGACTGTGTGAAGGTCACCGCTGCCTGTGGCTCACACGATGCTCCATGGCATCTGTCACCTGGGCTCAGCCTGTCCTGGGGACCTGAGCATCCAAGAGAGGGCACAGAAAGGGGGGCTTCAGAGGCAGGCTGGCAGAACAGTTTTGGGGTGTGGGGTGACAAGTGTGGTGAGAATTGGAAGATAAACTCCTTGAGGAATAATTTGCAATTCTGCATCTGAAGCTTGCTTGGGGACCTGCATTATCTAGCACTGTCCCATCAGCTGATTTCAGGGAAGATACAGAACAAGCCCCTCTGCCTGCTGAAGAGCTGTGTCAGAATTTGCCTGGTGATGCAAGTGAAAAAACATTACCTAAGGGAGTCTGGCTAAGTCTGTGAGCAAAAACTGGCTTCAGAGAATACAAGTGCATCCAACCAAGCCGGCATTTCAGGAAGGACAGGTAAAGGTGGTGGGATACGGCACAAAACACACCCAAAATGGCCTAAGACTATTTTCACAGTTTTCTTTTCTACATGATCATTAATTTTTTTTTTCTTTTAAAAATAACCTTCCCATCAATCCAGCCCTGAGGCTGATAAGACATGGGGCTAAAAGCTACAGCTGACCCATACCTGCACAGCAGGCTAAGAACAAAATATTTCATTAGTGTCTTGAAGTCTCTAACTCAACCTTTGCTTAAGCTTGAAGATCAGCAACCACAGCTCCGGTTGATAACACTGGGAACTGAGAGGATCCAGTACTTTTGAAAATCAAGCCCAGAGGGACTCAGAATTTCCATCAGTGCCACAAACCCAAGGAAACTTCCTGATTGTTGCATTTTGTATTTGGCATTTCACCAACCTGGAAAATAATACATGGAATATATATTCTGTGTATTCCTCAGACAGCTTCCACATGGTCATGTCCATTACCAAATGCAATACTCCCAGCTGCAATCAGTGCATTCTTTTGCTCTAAATTTGACTTCCAGAGCTATATTTCTCCAAAGATATAAT